>NC_040039.1:49340717-49646858 GCF_003713205.1 Coffea eugenioides | reverse complement strand
TTTGCCTTGATTAACGTTTTGAATTGGGTAATGAAGGTCTAAAGGCAGATTGCCTTATAAATTTTCCCGAACTTTGATTGACTCATTAGCTACCTTCCCGAGGGTATTTTTCCCTGAATTTTGACAGAGAGATACCTTCCATATAGTATTGAAATACTACCAATTTTGGTATCAATCCAAAGTCGCAATGGAGAGACAAGCTCTCAATGTCTTCAGGATGCGGCTGCTCGGAGCTGAGGTGTGTATCTTTGTTTTTAATTGCTTCAAAAAAAAAAAAAATTCAAAATCCAGCCTGCATTTTGATTACAGATTGAAGCTGCTATCTTGCATTCTCAGCTTTTGGTTTTAATATGGGAAAGCATTGCTCTTGTCATAATACTGGAGCTCTGTCCAATTGTTCGTGGTCACTGTTTCTTGTGGCGAAACTGAAACTTCTTTCCATCAGTCTTCATGTTTTGAGCTTTCTTGTGTCTTTGTTGTTGGTCTTTTTGTCCGATTTGCTTACAACAATCTCATTTCCTGCCTAGTATTAGAGCCTCTTTTTTTTTTGGGCAGCTTTAGAGATCACAAATTAGGTTTGCCTCTTATTTTGTTGTTTACTGGTTGTGTGTACTTTTAGTAGGCATTTTTGAGAATTATTCATATTGTCATGCATAATTGAACTTGTTCGTCGACAATCTGTATCCTACCTTTCTCTTATCTGTGGATTTCACATTGTTCTCATCCGTTATAATAATGATGAAAACAATATGGTTGTGGAGCATACCATTTTGACACAAAAGAGTACATTTCTGGATAGAAAAGAGTAAGAGTTTTAGCTTGATTGTCAAGAATCATGATTAAAAGACTGGTCGATGTTCATTGGTGATAGGCACAGTAAATGATTTTGATTAAAGTTTGAACAACTGTGAAGTTACCCATAATGAAAACTCTTTAGCTCGTTTTTTTGGCTTGGAGACTATAGCATTGCTTGATTTTATTGAATTTGAACAAGGCACACTATTGCCACAATGTCTCTGGTAATGCCACTTCTGACTTCCAAATTTTGGAACTGCAGGTTAGGCCAGTTCATTCTGGCACTGCCACGCTGAAAGATGCTACTTCAGAAGCTATAAGGGATTGGGTGACTAATGTGGAATCAACTCATTACATCCTGGGTTCCGTTGCAGGGCCACATCCATATCCAGTGATGGTGAGAGAGTTTCATGCAGTGATTGGTAAAGAAACCAGGAAGCAGGCATTGGAGAAATGGGGTGGGAAACCAGATGTGCTTGTTGCATGCGTTGGTGGAGGTTCAAATGCCATGGGCCTCTTTGATGACTTTGTCGATGACAAAGATGTTAGGTTAATTGGTGTGGAGGCTGCTGGTTTTGGAATAGAGAGTGGTAAACATGCTGCCACTTTAACCAAGGGTGAGGTTGGAGTGTTGCATGGAGCCATGAGCTATTTGTTGCAGGATGAAGATGGGCAGATAATTGAGCCTCATTCGATTAGTGCTGGGTAAAAGTGTCAACTTTATCCTTGCATATTTTCCTTTGATAGAAAACGTTTTTTGGGGACAAATCCTGACTACAATTTTCTCTCATCTCAAATAGCCTGGATTATCCTGGAGTTGGACCTGAACACAGCTTTTTGAAGGACATAGGACGTGCTGAATATTTCAGCGTTACTGATGAGGAGGCGTTGGAAGGTATGGAATAATAATGTTGACTCCCTATGAACCTTTTTTTTTTTTAACATTGGCTTGAAAAAGTTTTTTAAAATTATTATTTTTTTATTTTTAGAAGGAAAAATAGCCTAGGGGAGTGGCTTTTTAATGCCTTGTGATGGTTCTACTGTCGCTAAAAGGATATTTTGTTCTGATGGTTTTATATCCTGGTATCTTTCTGTTCTATTTATACCTTGTAGTATTTGTCCTTGACACGTTCCCTTCCAATGTTTATGCAGCTTTTAAGAGACTATCGCGGTTGGAGGGCATCATCCCTGCACTTGAGACATCTCATGCTGTGGCATATTTAGAGAAATTGTGCCCAACTCTTCCTGATGGAGCTAAGGTTGTACTTAACTGCAGTGGCAGAGGAGATAAGGATGTTCAGACAGCCATTAAACATCTAAAACTCTGAAGAAAAACTTTGATTGAAAAATAGATGTGCCATCAGTGGTAGTGTTGAGCAATTAGTTCAACTTCCAAGGGAACATTCTTTTTGTTCTATGGATGAGTGGTCGTACCTTGAGCAGAACTTTTTTGTTATTATACATCAGAAACTTGGTTCTGGAGATGTTGTTGTAGATTTTGTACCGTTATTGACTGATACATTCATAATGCAATTAAGTTTCTTGAGAAATATAATTCACTTTCAATAGATTTTGTTCTTTCAAATTGAAAGGACTTTTTCTTAAATGCACTGTGTATGAGCGCATAAAGAGACTTGGGCTTTAAGTGCTTATATGAGCTTACCTCTGATTATATGGTGGAAACAAAAATTAAATACACGAGAAACTAGAACTGCTGGATTAATCGCCAAAAGGTCATTACTGGAAGCTGAAGGAACTTGGTCCGCTGGATAACGGCTGTGATATCGGAAACGTTGAATCGCAGCCGCGAATGTTTTATCACCAACATAAGGTTCAAAATTCGAAGTCCCAAGTCCGTCCAAGAGCAGCTAATGCCAAAATTCTTGTATAAAACTGACAAATCTTGTTCACAGAAAGAGGATAACTAAAAATCTGAAATGAAACTCTACACAACAAACATAGGCACCGCCAAACAACCAACCAACTCCGGCCCTTTCAGTTCTCATTGCTGAATTGGAACCACCCCGAATCGATTTATTATGAGAAAAAGAACCTCCATGGCCCGGCATCTCCGTTAGCTTTCGTCCATACCATGTAGAATCTTGCAAATGATTTTGTCTGCATTCCATCGGTGGCCTTCATCAACAAAGGAATCAAGCTCGTAACGTTTCTTCCGATTGGAAAAAGAGCATGACCGTCTGTAGACACCATGCCAGCGGAAAGGTACAGATTTTAAGTATAAACTTCATCAAGAAAACTAATCAGGATTAAACCTTTTGTACAATCATTTTTTAATTGAACCTTTGGTCTTCCATTCATTACACTTGATCAAATTATTAAGGATTGTTTTTTGATCCAAATCTCAGCTCAGCGTACTTATAAACACATATAAATCCACCTTAGCTACAAGTAAAAAGAAGTTGAAGGACATCTGTACCTTGAACTAAACCTAGTTAAGCTCACCTGAGACGTAACAATTCTCGGCCTCACTCACAGCTAATGCCAACTTTTACCCCAGGTTCCGTGCCCTCGTGGTGTCCTGTGTTCATTGAGCCTTTGTTTTAAACTTAATGGCACAAGCACAACCTAGTCAGCCATAGGTTATGAGACTACAAGATTTTCTTGCCACAGTTTTGTTGACAACCATCCAAGACTTGTATTTTGGATTGAAGATGATAATCAATGTAAAAACTTCGGGCTTTGTAAAACATACAAGGAGCAATTTGCCTTGAGTACCCTGGAAGCAGAGGGCAAAATTTTTTTTCAAATGAAAATAACTTGATGCTTTTGAAGGAAACAATGACCATGGCACATCGAGCAGACAAAAACATGCCACCAATATTTTTGCACCTATCTTTTTGAGTCATGCCCAACACCAAATGAGAGCCAAAAGAAGCAGCACATCCAAAATTTTGGTGATTTTGACTAATTAAGTTGACAGGCAACAAATCAAAGCATAGTTCCCCTCTGAATCATAAATTCCAAAGAGCTATAGACAACCATTGTCAATACTAGTACTATGAATACAAACTAGGTCCGGTTTTAATGGCTGAAATGGACTGCATATGATCCAAATCATCAACATTTTCGTCCCTTAAATGGGCACAGTTGTTGCCACTATTTATTCGTGCTGTTCTTGATTCTCCCCCTCAACATGCAAGATAACAGGGATTACCTGCCTAATTAACCTGTATAAGATTTTAAATTATCTTAGTTCACAATTATTGTTATCTACATGTAAAGCTACTGGCTCATCTGATTGTTCTCATTCTTCATGGAACTCAATAAGAAAGCCATATCAACACCTTAAGAAGAACAAAACTTGAAATCACCACCACTGTAAGTTAAGCTGCCTGGTTGGACTCAAAAGTTGCTCCTCATTGCTTTGCCTGTCAGACGTGAAAACAAGTC
This sequence comes from Coffea eugenioides, assembly GCF_003713205.1. NCBI lineage: Eukaryota > Viridiplantae > Streptophyta > Magnoliopsida > Gentianales > Rubiaceae > Coffea > Coffea eugenioides. Next base: position 49,642,652 of record NC_040039.1, on the reverse strand, counting down.
TGTAAGGAATAGAACAAAGAATACTGCAGCAGGCAGCAGGGGTCTAAAAACAGTACAACATACTAAACAGCACACTTGTGACAGGAAGTAGAAGCAATCATTCTAAGAAGCAGTTCTTTCTCTGCCCATCTTATCATTTCTAAGGTTTATCAGCAAAATGGGTGCTAAGTCTATTAATTGCTACACAATATCAACATAATTACTGATAGCCAACAGACTGATAAAAAGTCCAGCTGTTGTTAAAAGCTGCTCAATACAGGCAGTTGTTCAAAGCAAACAACAGCATCACTTCAAATAAAGAAAGAATAGACTGTTTTAGTTGAAAGAAGCAAAAACTATGTTTGGTGACATGCACAAGTATTAGTGAAATGATGGTAATTCTACTACTTCAAACACGAACATAGCTACAAACTTTTCTTTCATCATCCCGGCAATGCAACCACCAATATCAGGAGCATGGACGTAAAATTTATGTCAACTATTCTTGCAACAAAACACAGTTAACCATGACTTTCATGTATGCTAAAAAGTAAGAAACTATACCCAGACAAAGAAATAAAAGTAAAGCATGTAAAACAGAGGGGAAAAAGAAAAGAACAAAAGAGCACAATGAGGAAAAACAAAGAAGCATACAACCATGATATTTAAAATCAACCAGGATAGTAATTACCCTGGTGTTTTGGAATTTCTTTCTCCTCTCTTCTCTTGATTTATTTACTTGAGTGTTATATTGAACTCTTAGTCCTAGAAGCATCCCCAGAACAATCATGCTCTCAGTTGCCAGTACTTGCATCCTTCTCAAGATTATTGATATTTCTTAAACTTAACAACTCAAGAACATGACTTTTTTACAAGGTATCGAAACAAAATCCCATAAATCTCAAGGGGCCAAGTGCAATTTATTACAAGAAAGTTTGACCTACACATATGGACAACACAAAAGTCATCCAGAAACACACCCTGAAGTCAGCTACTTGATAGAGATATCAAGTAAATGAAAACTACCATTTGGTGACACACAAGCAAAAATCAAATCATTACCTGTGAATACAAGAAGGTTCCAAGGACGGCGATGGCAGCTCCAAGAGCATTGACAGGCTGGACAGGCGTATGGAAGATAATGATGGATGACACTATAACAGATATACGTTTCATGGTGTTTCCAATGCTAAATGTCAAAGGAGAGATCTCATCCAGTGACATGTAAGACACCTGATTATAGAAGTGATAGAATACACTCTGAGCCGCCATCCACCTATAGAACAAGTAACCACCGAACATCAGTGAAAGGAACCCATGAAAAAACATATAATCACGCCTACAAAAGACCAAAAGATGCAAAGTTTCCCTTAAAATGGATCCAAACTGTTGCTAATATCTTTTTGTCTTTAGAAAAATGGCAGGGTAACAATGAAGGTGAGAAAAGGAGGAAAGATCACAAAAAATAAAATAAACAAAGACCACAAAGGCAATTATACAAGCACTCAAACCTTCATGTGAACTCTAGAGATGAAATCATCAAGTATGGTACCTGACAGCATAACTTGCAGTATGGCTCTTAAGGCACAAATACATGAGAGGCAAAAAATTCAACACTAGATGTTAGATGACAAAGTAAAATAATGCCATCCCTGTTATGGTTCCTACATCATGAAATATTATCTAGTGCAATTCATCATCTAAGGAAACAGATAGATACAATAAAGCATCCATCCACATCAACACATTCTCCAAGTATTTCAAGGCTCCTCATAGGAGCAAGTTTTCAAAACGTAAGTATTTAAACAGTATTTTTTTCCGATAGTCCCCTCGATTAACTCAGGTACAGAACAAAGTATGAAATATTAGGTAAATTCATGTTAAAAATCATTGCAGTTCAACTACAGGTTGTACATTGGAGTACACTGTAATTCAATAAGCCATGTCCTCACATACAATGTGTGCAGAAACACCAGAATTGGTATGTTTCACGTGATTACCAAATCAACTGGGGTCCAATTTCAGAAACGGCCTTTTGCCATCCAAGTGCCCACACTTGTGGTCCCTCCACAGCAATAGCAAATGGTGTGAGAATTAAGAGAGACATCATAGACAAGCAAGCATAGTAGTTCATTCCGCTAACAGACTTCCCCTTCATGCCCCTCTTGGAAAATATGTTCCGGAAAACAAAAGCGAGGTTCGATATCATGGCCCCCATAAAACCTGAAGACATAAGCCAACAACAGCACTAAAGCATCAGGAAAAGTAAAATCATACAGGTAGTTGATATTAACTAAAACATAATACCCCACCACCTGCTTAGCAGTTAAAAATAATATTAAGTTCCTTATGACCTTTATCTAATTGAAGAAGAGAACTGTAACTACTCGAAGAAATTATAGGATTATGAAACTGGCTACCAAACCTTTGCCAATGAAATACATAATAGCAGTGATTAATTTGCAAAAGACACTGCTACTACACTGAACTATTATTCATCCTTTTTTTCCTGGAAAATAAACAGCAGCAAAAGTAATCTGATTGTCAACATAGTCCTCGTAAACGGTTATCAGTAAATATTTTACTAAATTTTAGGATAAAATAAGTGTAGCTTCCATGAACTAGCAATCTATAAAAAAATAAATAAAATAAATAAAAGCAACAACAAATGAGGAAACAGAAAAAACAAAGAACAACAAAAGAAAAAGAAACTCCAACAACATCTAACAATAGCAAGAAACCACTTACCAACCATGTTGAAGTTCAGCTCAGTAACAGCAGCCAGTGCGCAACCACCAATAATTGGGATCAATGACAAGTAAACTGGCACCGGAAATGTCTCCCCCAACAGGAACCTTGAGACCAGGACACTGAACGCAGGTTCACCACTCTTGATTATATGAGTAAATGAAACTGCTACCTTTGACATACTCACAGTCGCTGCCACATGCCCGATCGTATGAGCAACAGCAACCTAAAGACATAAAACACAAACCATCACCAAACCAAAACAAGCCAGGCATAAACATATTTAAAAAAAAAAAAAAACCAAGATCACCCACCCCCAAGATAAAGCGAACTCGTATTACCTAATTAGCCTTTTAAATCCTAATTTACCATTCCTACGCTAGATGCAGACAACATTTTCCAACAAATGAAGCAATCCAGACCAGAAAACCACTATTCAACCAATCCCAGATCATAAAACAAAAGAGTAATGAAGAACGGAACGACCAATATAATAAAAGTAAGAGGAATAGAGTACATAAAACCCTAAATTGGTTTCTTACTGGGAAAAGGGCTTTCCAGAAGTCGAGATCGGTCTTTGGAGTTTCAGCAATCCTTAAAGCCCAAGAAATGAGCATGATCAGAGAGCCAGCAGCCAATGAAAGCGTTGAGGTCAACCAAGGAAAGGGATAAGCATTCAAAACCTTCTTGTTATATATATTGAAAATCACATTCAAAGCCCACCATGTAGCAAAGTAAACCCCAATTTTCACCCTCCTCGCTGCCTCAGATCGCGCTTGCGAGTCATCAATTGGGGTTGATTTATCAGCCTCATAAGCCTTACATATAATCAAGTCACGCTTTTGCGGAACATGATCATTATCGCCAGCGTCACCAGTTGAAGAAGATCTTTTCAGGGTCCCTAAAGGAGAAAAAGATTCAACTTTGGAAACAAAAAGGGGCTTTGACAGTGAAACAACAGAGCTAACTCCGACGAGTATTAAGTGCAGGAAGCGGCGGAAGAACCGAGAACGCCTTGACGGTACAGAAGACTGTGGCCGGAAAGCATCGGACCCATGGAAATGTACTACTGGCTGCTTCAATGAAGACATCATGCTTGTACAGAGACACTAACTTCTTTCACTATTCAGGCGAAAATCACGGTGGGTTTTGACCAAAAAGTTGACAAATCTCAGAAATGAAAGATCCCGAGTTGACAACTTCAAAGAAAGGGCCGAAAGATCGGAGCTTGGACCTCCGTATATGGCAAAGAGAAGCCAGCAAGAGGCGAGCTGTCCCCGGCTGTGACTCGTGTGTAAGAAAAGCCTACACAACTTACCTGTGCAAATAGAGTTGTCTTGTAGAAGGACTTCTGCACCGAACAGGTTTTCTAGCAAGTACAATACGGCATCAGTATAATATAATTAGCCACAAGTTCAAGACTAATTATTATATATATATATATAAGTAGTAGTATTTGGGATTTGATTTGTTTCTGTGCATTTTTACCAATGTTGTGCGCTTGGAAATCCCGGTGCAGTTAAGTGTACAGTACCAATGTGAACAAATAATTCATGTGAAAAAGACTCCTCCTTCAAATAAAGAACGGGGGAACGTCGAGGGTATTTGGAGGCTGGCTAAAACAAGGGGAAGATGCAGTTTTAGTCCCTAACGTTTGGTTTTTGTTTGTATAATTTTAGTCATCAAAGTTTTGACAATAATTAATTTAATTCCCAATTATTAGCATGCATGCACCTTTTAGTCCTTAAAATTTAGGTAAGATCAAATTTAGTCCCCAGTGAACCAATTTAAAGTAAATTTAGGACTTTAGAAAAAAAAATCAATATGGACAACTTTTAATCACCTCTAGTCATGTGTCCATTGAGTTAAATTTCAAAATAAATAAACAAAATAGTAGCTAACTTTAAACATCAAAATTTAAGAACTAACTAATAACTCACGTGCTAACTGATTGAGTAGTTAAAAAATAAAGAAATTTTTTAAACTAAAAAAGTAAAATTAGTCTAAGCACTCTTTTGTTCGTCGATCTAAAATTCATTTTCACTCTTTATCACCACTGTCTCAAGGGGGAAAAAATCATAGCACTTAATTTTTAGTATAGTTTAACAAATTTCCTTCCTTTTTGTTTTATTTTGGTAACGTGCTATCACGTGAGTTATTCTTATTGTTCAAACTTACTCATTTGCTTTCTCTTCAAGGAGACACTTGATTTCATATACTAATTGATTCCATCAATATTTTGGAATGTTGGTCAATTATCCTAAATTTGCTCCAAATAGGTAAAATTGGGGATCGGATTTATTTTTGCCGAAATTTTGAGGATTAAAATTGAACCACATACCGAACATTGGAGAGTAAATGTATTTTTGCCGAAACTTTAAGAATTAAAATTGCACCATATATCAAACACTGGGGACTAAATTTATTTTGCTAAAACTTCAGAGACCAAAATTGCTGCCTTGTTCGGAAAGGGAATTTCCATCAAAAAAATCTTTACATTTTCCGCAAACACATTTATCGATTATTTTTTTTATCTCACATGTATTAAATCGCTGCAGTATATTTTTTACAAAAGCTCTCGAAAATTGCAATCCAAACACACCACACTAAAAAGTCAAGTAGCTTTCACTAGAAAGGGTTGGGTTAACAAGGATGCTCCTCAATTACACCGCCCTCCTTAGAGAATGACGGCAAGCCAACCAAAGTTTTCTGTTTTGCTACGTTTGTTTTGTTGATTTTGTTGGTCCAGTGACCTTTTGATTGGGTTTATATTCATTTTGAACTATTCCAAACTGTGCACAGCCTGTCCTAAGAACATGAGAACAAATTTTCAAGAAATAATTCGTATTTTTTTGGCTGGAGTCAAGAAACATTCGATCCTTTATCACTTTCTCCCTTTTTTTTTTTTTTTTGGGTACGAAAGATAGTAATATTAAAAAATAAGTCTAACACGAGTTTACAAAACCAGGTAAGCAAAACCTCCTACAATCATCTCAAAGAAGTTTAGAAATGGCTGCTGCTCCCAAGTCCCATCCCATCCTCGCCAGAAGAAGATCAGCACACCTGTTAGCTGCTGCATGTTGAGAACGAGGGAGGACCGGAAACATGATCATCCTTCCTTATCACTATCATTTCGTATTCTTTTGGCCAGCTAACTAGTTTGGTCCGATTCAGTTCGGTAGCAGGGACTAGTAGGGACATCCTGTCATGTTAATTAAGGCAAAGAAAAGGAAACGAGCAAACCGAGCTTAAATGGTCCCGCCCTCGATCTATTATCTATTCTGTTTCATTTTTTTTTACGGCAACGACAACATATGATACGATATATTATGATATGCTGATGGAGTAGTATATAAGCTGGTCTATGTTTTCTTGGAAGTGTCGTTAAATTTCGAGTGAGATTGATTGTAGAGGATGAACGTCTGAACTCTGAAGCGTTGTGTTTCCTCTATTAAATGAATCAAAATCTCAACAATTATACTACTATAATGTTCATTGTCAGTATGTATACGGTAGGTGTCAGGGGTATACATATATATATATTTTTTTTTGTCGATACGATAGAATTCCTATAATCTAAACTAGCCTATTCTAGGGGTGTTAGCGGGTACGTGAATTGTCTTTAATCATCTGAAAATGGTGCCCTATAAAGTGGCTAAATTTGTCTGCTAAACAGTCCAATCGATATATTTTTTTCTTTCTTTTACGGCAATAGCAGATATTGCATAGAATTAAATACTCAGGTGTGCGATCGACAATAGTCGAAATCCAGAGCTAGATATATGAGTATTCTGCGCGAAAGGAAAGCAGGAGGATACAGCATTAGCTTGAATCTCTGCAAAAGATTAGTTTTCAATCATGCCAATTCTCGTGCTTTAGGATGGAATCAAGAGCCTAACAAGAACCAGCAGCTTTTAAAATCAGAAGAAATGTTCCACCTAATATTTTTTTAGTCCTTCAGCTACGCATCCAACTTATTAAAAATCTGATACTCTACAATAGAGTACTTGTAGTTGACTGTCATTTAAACAAGTAGTAATATCCAGCTGACCACAGCATATTCCAGGGATATATGCCATCAGATACTGCCACTAGTTTATTGCCCAACTAGTCCCATAATTCAATGCTTAAAAAGTCCCAACTGCCTGCCTCTCTCACAGCTCAAGTCATGTTTTGTGTTTCTTTGCTTGGGTTTTGGGTTAGTGTCTATATGATATATGGATGATGGCTTTGAACTCGCTTTGGATAGCCTCACAATTTATACCATGACAATTAAAAATGCCAAAAACAAACATGAATTTCCACCCAATAACCGAGAACACCAATGGATGGTGGTGGGATTTGTAAACCATGCTGAAAATACATCATCCAGCCGGGGTTGCATTTGGCAGATGCATCTGTAACCATCCTAAAAGCTGTGAATCCAGCAAGAGCAGATTGAGGACGCGACTTCACAGGCCACAACATTTATGCTACATCACCGTGTATTGGCAAATCGTTACCAACGACAAACCTTTTCCACCAAAATACATATTCTGTAAATTTTGACAATGGTTCGAACGTGTACCACTTTTATGCATGTTTTACGGTAAACCAAAAACAGTTCAAGAGTAGACCACTGTGCATCTCAACTGATCAGTAAAACCTGTGCACCCTAATTTCTATTTGCTATAACCAGACCCTCAAATGATCTCCACAACAGTAACCCTATCTTAACATATACCAGCTGCCAAAATTAACCCCAACAAAAGAAATTTTAAAACCACTCGTACTAAGAGCTTCCTTAAAAATTTGTCAGAAATTGCCTTTTGAGGCTCGGTAAGGTCACCATCACAGACTCCATTGCAAAACTATTTATCATACTCCATCGAGATCCAACAGCTACACTTGCAGAAGAGTGCCAGTTCTTGAAACAAACTGCAAACCAATGAAAACGGTCAAACTTCCAGAATATGTACAGCATCTTATACAACTACTAAGGAAAAATCAACGCAGAAAAGCTACAAAAATCTTTCTGGTCGAGTTTTCTTATACATCTATACTGCTAGACATATCTTCCCGGCATTCAGCACAAGATGTAGCAGCATAAGACAAGTGTAGAATGCCAATTCCAACGAATTCTACTCTAATCAGTCTAAACTACAGAAAGCATCACATTTGTTCAATTACGTACACTTGACTTCCCTACTTCAAGAGCCAGGAAAAGACAACTCGGCGAAAGCAGATTATACTCCATGAGGGGAAAGAAAGGAGTATAACTGCACCCCTCAACTCCCTCAAGTAATCATAAATTTCCCATATATGCAGTGAGGATAACAAAAGCAAAGAGTAAAACAATGATTCTGTTCCCCTTTCACACTTCCATGAGTGCAAGGCCACGCTCATTGAGAGATGGTGAACAATATTGCAAAATGTTATCAATAAGTTCTTCCATTCTCATCATCACTATTTTCTATGTCCGGGAGATGATCATTGACCACATCATCCAATAAAGGTATGTGATCAAGGTACGAGATTTAAACAAGTGATCGATCCTACGAAATAGTTATGGGTTGACTAATATTATTCTAGACAATGCTCCATAATTTACGAATAATGCTCCCTCCCTTTCCCCCTCCCCTCTTCTCTCTCTCTCTCTCTCTCTCTCTCAATAAACAGAAACATCCAACGTACATAAGCTTCTAACGATGCATCAAATCATGTTAATACCAGAGGACGTAGCATGCTTTTACTATATTCATTGAACGTACTTCCGTCATAGTAGCCAATGAAGCAAACAAAAGTTTGTGGATACAGTCTGAAAAAAAAAATGTGTTCCTCATGTTGAAGCACCATTATTCTATAACAAGCATATTTTTAGACAAGAAATATAAAAGAAAATGACACTGACAATCAATCCCATCCTCAATATAATAAGGCATAATAACCAATTTTGGGAAGCAGTTGATTAAAAAAAATAATAAAAAACTGTAGCAGCATTGTCTCCAATCCACCCCAAACCATGATTCCTATTATTTCCGTTACATTGTCACAACACAAAAGATAAATAGCAATGTCAATTTAAGAAATTAAATTCTTTCCAGGTATGCAACAGGAAAAAGGAAAACAACTTGGGAAAGAATCATTAAAAAGAACTTACATCTGCATGAAGTTCAAAAAAACATGATCATACAGTATTCTGATACTCTTGGATGTGATTGCAACTCATTCTTCATGTCTTCCTGCTCTTTTGAATCATCTAAAGGGCTCTTGTGACAAAACACAATCATTCTCTCCAAGGAAGATGCATGTTTCAGGAAGTATCCCAACAGACAAACTTCAGTACTGTTGCCATGAAAACATCGGAGGACCACAGTCTTGAGGCTAGACATGAAACTTTTAGCTGCTGATTTGGGTGTCCAATCATCTTCAGTGAGGTACATGGCAGGATCAAGTCCCTGAATAACAGAAAAATGCTTTCCTCAGTATATGCAGCAAAACATTATGATGGAACTTTAAAGGTGCCACAATGTTGCCTTAGAAATATTAAGAGACTCCAAATTTGGCAAGTGCAGTAAAAATTTCATCAATGCTCCACCAGAATGTACGCCAAGCTGCATGCTCAACTCTAAACGAGTCAACTTCTGAAATGCCGGGAGGTCATTTGGCATCTTTTCACGGAAAAAGAGGGACTGGCAACAAAGAAGAATAAAATCAGATTTTACTAAGTCAGAATTGGTGTGACAATTAAATGTGTGATAACGTTGAAAACCGCTAAGAAATGTCAAAAGGAACAAAGAATAAGAAAAATGAACGGTAAAAATGCACACCGATTTACCTCAATGGTGCAACCAGAGATTCCCAAAGAACTGATATTTTTCAGCTCAAGAAAGAGCTTGATAAGGCGAGAATACATTAGTGGGTTTTGCACTTCTTGCACCATTGGAATGTGAAGTAATGCCTTGACTGAAGATGAAACCTCAATTAGATGAATATCATTACTTAGATAACCACTGTACTTAAAGAATATGAGGCTTCCAGCATCAATTTTAATTTCACAGCCCCAACAGTAATCTCTAGAATCAAAGGTTGGCAAATCATCTATTATCAATTTCCTTAGTGAGGGAATCGAGATGGAAATATGTCTCATATTAATCCAATCACAATCCAAGATAGCCAATTCTTCAAGCACTGGGCAGGAGGAAAATAGCCTCTGAGTTGATATATCATCAGGAAATGTGACAAGACCCAAGTGCAAGATTTTAAGGCCTGGACAAGAGATGCTATTGGGTAGCTGAATGATGCTGTTCATTTCTACATTTAAGATTGAGAGTGATCCACAGTTAAAAACACGGTGAGGCAATAGAAAAGGTTCATCTACAAAGAAACAAAGATCAAGCTCTTTAACATTATGTCTGATAGCTGCTGAAATCCACGCATGAACACGAGATGCACTAAAGCAAACACGACATGAAAGTCGGAACCTTTCAATGTTTGATACATCTCTAAGTAGAAGCACCCTCTCAACAAAATTCATAAATCTTGTGATCTCAGCTGGATACCAATAGTTCACATGGCTTGAGTAGAGCTTAGAATCATCAAAGTCCAGAATTGGAACAGCAGTCCAAAGATCCTTCCACCGCCTTGCTAGTATGCCAGTTGCTACAGCCTCCTTGGTAGGAAGAAAAGAGAGAATATAGTGAAGAATGCAATCAGGTAAACTGCTGATTCTATCTTTCCCTTCCTCATCATTCAGTGCAGCATGAACATCTTGCTGTTCTGAGCCATCCATGACTGGAATTCTTCGGCCTGAATTCATAAGGAAAATGCCTAGATAGAGGTACTTGAACAAACTTGACAAGCTACCACATAAGAGAGCAGCAATTGGTTGTAAACAAGCAGAAGCATGGCATATGAAGAACTAGAAGTAAAATATAGAAATCAAGAACTCGTGTCCCTAAAAGCTGCACCATTGCCAGTTTTCAGACTTTAAATTTTGGCAGCAAGAACTGGAATAGTAGTATGGCAGTGGTGTTGGTAAACTTTTCAGTTAATATTTAACTATTATGAAATTAATCGAGCGTGCATGAAATCACGTCGACAAACGCTATGAAATTACCAAAACTGACTCCACGTGTTTTTTGGCCGAAAATGGTAATTACAGCAGCAAGGAGGAATAAATACGACGTATCAGGAAAATCTGAAAGCTAAAGCTAACTCTTGGACAAAATCCAACCGAGATTGCCTTTTTGCAAACTAAGTCTCCACTAACTTAGATCACTAAGATTCTTGACAAATAATTAACCCATGAATATTTCCCCCATTAAGAGCTAAACGTGGCACGAATAAATACTTACTAAAGTGCCTAATAGCTTCAGGGTAATGATTGGCAATCAGAATAAAGGGACGCTCCAACAAAGAGAAACTTGTCAACTAACTGAAGTCAATCAACCACTATCCAAGTCCCAGATGATTAACTTTACCTGATTCAAGCAATTTTAGCATTTTGGCTGGTCTCATTTGCTGCCCCATGCTAGGCTGGTTCCTGCATTCCAAACTCGATCAGTATCAGTTCCTGAAGTTAATTACCTATTTGATGGCGACATATCTTCAATTGAATTTAGTTGCTAATTAATTAGAGCGAATAGATGCTGCATGGCCAGTTCTATGGGATATGGAAATCACCCAGCCCTAAGGATTATGAAGATATCGAGATTTGCTCAAAATAAGAAAACCCCTCTTTCTGTCTTCTCCAGTATTAATTGTCAATCTTGTCCTCAAATCCAAATGGATGGATGTGATCCTAACACCTGATAATAAAAGCAAAGAAAAGGCCAAAGCAACAAGACCCCTTTTCTCACCAAGGTTAAAACCCAAGAAAAAGTTTGAAATTTGTCCTTAAATCCTAATGCAGAGATGCGACCCAGTGACTTGATAACAAAAAAGGAAAAAGGAAAAAAAAGGAAAAAGAAACTGTTTCTGAAGTGCAAAAAGTGCAAAAAGTGCAAGTGCAGTTAACAGAAAAAGATTAAACCTCTGCCCACCAGTGTTGGGTTAAAGCAGGAAAATCTGGCGAGTCCAAAACAACAAAGAGCATCAAAGAAGCAGCTCTTACTATTATATCAAGGCCAATGCATATCGAAGAGATAAAATCAGAACAGAGAAATTAAAGAGGATGGGATGATTACCGAAGATGAAAGAAGCAAAACAAGCAAACAAAAAGAAAAGGCTTGGGAAATGCAGAAAGTGATGGTCTTTAGCCAAGTTTTCATGCGCGAAAGGTGAGGTCAGGGGACGGCGGCCATGGTGGTGGAATTTGATGGGTTATTTTGGGAGAAATGGTTAAAGCTCTCGTTTCTTTGTCTTTACTGGTATGGGCAGAGGACTAAATTGATGTGATAGAACTGACCGATGACAGGAACTCCGAGGACCAGAAGATTGGGCTGATTTGTATATATAGTGGTTAGACCTCAAGTGAGAGCAGAGCGTGTACGTGTTTATTTTTTGGTGGTCTTTTGATGTGTAGTTTTTTTTTTTTTTTAAACTTAAACCAGCACTAGTGTTTTAGTGATCAGTTTACCCACTAATCTTGTAAAAATTTGAGCTACTAACTTTCTTCTGTTGTATGACAAATTATCTTAATTGACCATCTCTGAGAGACAGTTGATCTTTTAGAAACTTTTGCGCTGGTGATGATGAAGACGTGAGTAAAAGTGTAGTAGTGGACCAATCACCACAGCTCGCATCTTCAGATTGTATGAAAATGCATGTCTTTTGAGTTACTGTCACCCTCGCATCTGCAACAAGTTTACCTCCCTTTGCTCACCAGACAAAAACAATAACGATTTTATGGCGGAGATCACATGTTGAAATTTTTCTGAAGAAGGTTCAAGCACACAAGGGAAAAAAAAAAGACATCTTATGATCCACATGAACCATCCAGATGCCCTCGTGTTTCGGTTTCTGATTCCAATAACGAACATCATACCAAAATCACAAATTTATGGACAAGCTAATCTCAGCATCCTTCTTCAAGGTCGCCAGATTGCTCAAGAGAAAATTGATCCGTCCGTATCTGTGGAAATGGATTCAAACACTTCCAGCTTTCCCAATCCAAAATCCCATGCATGTTCAAGGTATGGGTGGATCCAAAAGTGTCTTGCAATCGAGAGAAAGGATGAGAGTTCACTTATTCTCCATCGTCCAACAGCTTTCTCATCTTGAGATTCTTGACAGATGAGAAAAGAGGCTCAGGCCAAGCTGGCTGCCAAGCATTATAGCTAGGCTCTAGTTAAAGTTGCCTTTGGTCTAGAACTTGATTGCGGTTCTTTGGAATTTACTGTATCAAGAACTTGCCTGTCTGTCTTTGATCAGAGTCGGGTCTTTGGAATTTACTGTATCAAGAACTTGCCCGTCTGTCTTTTAAATACAACTTATCTTATTTCGATGCACAAAATAAATAAATAAAAACAATATGTAACCATAGGGATTTTTTCCATAGGTTGACTTAACCACAAGAGATTTTCCTGTAAGTTTGCTTAATAGAATGGTTGTTATAAGGTCTTTTGTTACTTGTATATATTAGAATAATTGTGTTGTTTCGTCTACCTCTATTAATTTTGAGGATTTTCGTTGCTGTTTCAAATTAGTTCAAACCATAAGAGGTCAAAATGTATGATTTAAAACAATAAGTTATTTTTCTGTAGATTCAAACGATGAGAGGTCGAAATGAAGAAGACTTGGTACATGCTAAGTATTGAGTCTAGCTCTTAACCCTTGGACTGAGGATCGCTTTTCCATGACATCAAGCTCTAACCCGTTTGGATTGCATTTTTTTAGATTTTTTTGTAGAAAAAATACTGTAGCGATTTGATATATGCGAAATAAAAAGATGATAGGAAAGTGTGTTCACGAAAAATGTAATAATTTTTCTGAGAAAAATCGCAATCCAAACGGGGCAAACTTGATACTTACTTGACCATACCAATCTTCAATAGTTTGCTTCGAATTGTACTTGGTATTAGCATATGGAAATGTAGTTTGTTCCTTTGGTCATACTGGTGTTTTGAAATTTTTTTTTTTCAGGAGAAACAACTTAGTGTCTGTTTGATAACATTAAAAAGTGTTGAAACTGAATTCATTCAGACATTCAGATGTTTTAGGTGTTTGATAAATAAAAATTTTTCTGCTGAACTTATTAAGTGGTGCTGAATTTGTATGTATTTTTTTCATCACAAGAATCGTAACTGAATGCTTAATTTGATAAGAATCAAGAGATTTATTTCAACTACTTTATCTTATCTACCAAATCTATTCTTGTTTGTTAATTACATTCAAAATCCTTATCTAATTAAACAACCTAATATTCTCTATCCAAAATTCTTATCTAATTAAACAACCTGACATTCTTTGTCTAATGGCTTTCTACTTCTATTTTCTCCCTATTTAATGACTTTTTTACAATTTCTCCATGCTCCTCACATCTGTCTACTCCTTATCTTTTTCCATCTTTTTACTCTTTCATAATTTTGTCATTTTTTTCCTCCCAATTTTTTTTATTGCTACCGTACTCACCGATCTCAAATTCATTATTTCCAAGGTAAGTGATATTGATTATTTGTTGTTTTGCTTCAACATTTTTCCATTGAAGTAATTAAATTTCTATATAATTTTGTGTGAATTTAAAACTTGTTTATTGCAACTTTCTTTCACTTATATTTGGATTTTTCTTATCAAACTCTGATTTAAAAATATATTTGCACCGATATTTGGACTTTTCCATAATACATTTCTTCTTTTATATTACTTTGATTTAAAAATAAATATTGTCATTTTCATATCTAACAATTTTAAACTAATTAAATCATAGGTTCTATTTCCTTTTTTTATTAAAAGATAGAAGGGCAAAATTGTACAATTTAGCTTATCAAGCATTAAGTTATAAATGTTTGTCAAACAGTATAAATATGTTCAGCATTAAGATTCAAATATTCATATATCTCTTTTCAGTGCTTAATATTCAGCAAATTAATTGTTTCAATATTCAGAATTCAGAATTCAGAATTCATATTCAGTTTTATCAAACAGAGCCTTAGTTCGACTACAAAAGATAATGCATTTTGCTTTTGCAAAGTGGGATGATTAGAAAGGTAAAATCTTATATCTAGACTGATTTCTTCCTAAAAAGCTGATGCAAAGAGAAAACATTAAAAATGTTGAGATTCAAATCCAAAATTAAATAACTATTAAGATATTAAGTACACAACAATTTAATGATAAAAAAGTCACAAGTATGAAAGATAATGACACATAATATTTAACGTGACTCGACTCTATTATTAAGTCTACGTCAACAAAAAGAAAATTCGTTCTTTATTATGAGAGGAAAACCCTGTACAAAAGTACAACTTGAACCCATGGTAACTTTTGTATACCATCTCTCATCTCATGTATAAGGTTACATGTCGCCCTTATGTGTCCCTTGTACTTTGTAATATGCCAATCTACTTATTTATAGAAAATATTATTTGGCCAAGAACTAAATAATAACAGGAAATCAATATTAATTTCTAGATTGATTTAGAATAGGAAATAACATTTAATTCTTAAACAAAATAAGAAACTTTTTCACTAACATTTCAAGCAACTAAAACCAATTAGAAAACTAATTACTTCTACATAAATTTAAAAATTTGAATAAAAAAATTAAAGCAATTTCCTAACAAAAGAAGTTCTAATGGCTTTATCTTTAGCTTTATGGTTAAAAGCCATAAACTAAACCTTAGATTACTCGATGTACGTAACTTTTAAAAGCTTCATGGACAACAGTTGAATCCTATGAACATTTAGGTGGCGTTTAGTTCACATGTTGGAATCGGATTCGAATTCAGAATCATTCATCCTGGATTTGGAATGGAATCAATCATTACAATACATTTATTTGGTTCAATGTCAGGAATGTATATCATTACTATAGTTGATGTTTGGTTCGTTGGCTCCTTGTAAATGGGATATAAGAAATTTTCACTAATTAAATATATTAGTATAAATGTATTAGTAAATTTAGTATAACTAATTAATAATTTCTATTGCTAAACATGTATAATTATTAGTATAATTAATAATATCAATTATATTACATAGATTAATATATATTATATAATACATATAACTAATAATAATATTATTATAAGTTTGTAACTAATTAAATTAAATATTAAATATATAATTAAATATAAATATACAAATGTTATAATATAAATTTATAATTATAATTATATAATATATACAAATATTAATTATACAAATATTTTATATAAATATAATATATATTACATATTAAATATATTTATTATTATATATTATTATATTTACAATAATAATTAAAATTAAAATTATATAATTTATTAATATTATATACATGTATATATTATAATTATATGCACATATACTATACATTTATAAATATACATATATATTATAAATTTATAATATATATTATATAAATATAATTATATTTAACTAGATAATTATAATACATAATTATATAATATAATCATATCATTATTGTAAGTTTGTAACTAATTAAATTAAAGATTATATATATAATTAATTATAATTATACAAATGTTATAATATATATAATTATAATTATATAATATATAAATATTAATTATACTAATATTTTATATAAATATAATGTATATTACATATTAAATATAGTTATTATTATATATTATTATATTTAAAATAATAAATATAAATATAATTATATAATTTATTAATATTATATACATGTATATATAATAATTATATGCACATATAATATACATTTATAAATATACATGTATATTATAAATATATTATTATATAATATTAATAAATTTATAATATATATTATATAAATATAATTATATTTAACTAAATAATTATAATATACTAACATTATAATAAAATATATAATAATAATATATTTTATATATGTATATATTATAATATAAATATAAATATAAATATATAATATATATAAATATTAATTATACTAAATATTATGTAATTATAAGATTTGGGAATCATACTTGGATTTTGTACAAAAGTCACAAAACCCACCAACTTATAAAGGAATGGTGGAATGCTAAATTTTTAGACATCATTCTAAAATTTCAATTTCGATAGTAATAAACCAAACATGAATCATAGATTTATTCCAATTTCCCGTTCCGAAACCTTTTTACCAAACGCCACCTTAGTACAGCAAATTGATTACACGACTTGATGGTTTATTTTAGAGGTGGCAAAATGGGCGGGATTTGCTTGGGTTTGTGATGGAACCGAGTCATATGGGTTTGGGCCCAACCTTACCCATATGTGTTTTGGGAGTAACTTGGGCGTGATCACTTTGGGATGGGTTTAGATTGATCCCGCCCAATACCCAAATCTATTTTCTACATATTTTTTTTCCTTTAATTCATTTTTATTTTTTATATAATTTTAATATTTTTGATTTATTAAATTTTTTTAGTTTTATTAAATAAACATGCAAGTGCTTTATACTCAAGATTCCCATCAAAAATTGGATTAACAAATAAAAGAAAAAATAGATATACAGTCATATTCCAACATATATCAAGATGGCCAAGGTACTTAAGGTGTTGAATATTTATTCTCATCATTGTCCAAAGATGACAGGTCTAAATTGACTGAAATGTTGAAAATTCTTGTGGACAATGACTAGGAAAACTACTAGATTATATTCTCTAGTATGACTATAAAAATTGTTAAAGATAATTTTTGAATCTAAGACTCCGTTTGGATTGGCTATTTTTTCAAAAAATAAGTTTTTCAAATATAATGTTACAGTAATATACAATAACTCAAAAAACATCCCATCCATATTAGTATATCAAATATTTCAAAAAAATTTTATAGTAAAAATTTTTCATATACACTGTTATAATAAAATATTTCAAAAATACCCCCCAAAAATAGCTAAACCAAACAGAGCCCTTGTTATTTGAGCTCAATGGGTACCCAAGTATTTCCCAAGTATTCCCATCAATTAATAGGTACAATTGGGATTTGTCCCATTTTAAATCCAATATCAAAATCCAATACCCATCCCGCCCAAAGTCCCCGTGGGCATGGGTAACCCATTGGGACTTGGGACAAATTGGCACCTCTAGTTTATTTGGTTGCCCTAAACCCCTCCTTCACTTCTCCCTCACCAACCGCCTCCAGCTCTCTCCTTCTCTGTCCTCTCTCTGGCCGTCTCTCAGAAACACATACTACCTTCACAGAAAGCAATGTTTACACAGCAACATTCAATCTTGTAAAGTTTTAATCTTTTCTTTTCCTTTTTCCTTATTAAATGAGTCGTGGGTTTGAGTTTGCAATTGGCTTAAATTCCGATTGTTGAGTCATATAATGGGTTTTATGGTGGTAGCTTTTTGATATGGGCCAGCTGCGAGGAGAAAAAGTGAAAAGGGGGGAAGGGCTAACAATGGCGCTAGCTCGTGGTTTAGCAATGCAGCTAGGACAATTAATGGGCACAAATCTGTCATTAGTGAGGAGAAGAAACAGGGGAGGAAAGGGAGAGCGACTTATTTAGTCTTTGTGACATCTTAAGTATTTAATGATTTTTCCTACCATTTTTGGATTTGGATTTTATGTGGACATCAGGAATATTCTCCATCTCTCGGTTTCAGTTGTAATTTATCCAGGCTGATTAAATCAGTATCCAATTCGGAAACAAGAAATTTGCTTTCCACATTTAAAGAATCCAATTCCTTGTTGGAGAAAGACTCCAATTTTGCGTACATTTATCTATCGTAATACAGCCCTCTTGTAATGACGCCTCAGTCCGACAACCTAGCAAAGAAAAACATGACAATCAGAAAGATCAGAGTACTATATTCAGACCCAGCTGCCACAGATTCTTCCTCAGATGAAGAACAAAGCAGCCATGAGAAGAAGCCAAAGCGTATAATTCACGAGATTGTGATTGACCAGAAAAAGATGGCTCCTTCGCAACCCAAGTTCAAGTGGGATAAGAAAAACAAGGAGAAAAGATTTGTTGGGGTTAGAAGAAGGAAATTTGGGAAGTATGCTGCTGAGATTAGAGACCCAATCAAAAAGAAAAAAATCTGGTTGGGAACTTTTAAGACTGCTGAGGAAGCCTCCGAAGCTTATCTTGCTAAGCAGCGTGAATTTAAGGCCCTAGAAGGATTCCAATGGGAGCCAATAGATTGTAAACAATCTTATCTGAGTGGATCATCGGATGAAGATCAATTGCAGTCTTCGATGCCTACGCCAGAGGCCTTGGGTTCACCTACGCATACCAGGAGTGAATCATCTCATGATTCCTCGTCTTCTATGAGCAAGGAGAATCTTAAGGTACAGTGTCTGGAATTTGACGGAGGTTGTGTGATGGGAATGTTTGTTCCAGTTCCCAAAGGCCCGGAGGACTATCCTGGATCAGAGTTCTTTTTGCCTATTCTTGACAACCAGGGTTTCTTGTTGGGGGAATTTAGCAAATTGGATGATCTCAGTATCTGCCTTGGTTGAAGATGACAATAATGTACCTCACTAGCCTTTGAGTCTGGTTCTCGTCAGCAACTTTTTGTAATTCTTTTTAAACTTATCATGACAATGTATACATAAGTATATATTCATCAGTCTCTTTTTGTAATACTTTTTAAACTTATCATGACGATGTATATATATGTATGTATATATTTGTCAGTCTGATTTAGTTCACTATGTTCCCAATATTGTTTGAAAATCTTTCTTAAATGATCTCAGGTTCTGATCTTTGTCAATTTATGTTGGAAGAAACAACTAACTCAAAATAACAAGAGAGAGTGCTCTTCTACAGGGACTCTTATCTTTGTCAATTTGTGGTGGGACAAACAACCAACTTAGATAACAAGGAGAAAGTAATCTGCTTTTCATTTGTTTATCTATTTTCACTGTTGGACATTTACAATGCAGACAGGGTTGAATATGAGCTCAAGATAGTGAAATATGTACTCTTGCTTAATCCTGACAATTACAATGAGGTTCCCCTTTTGCAAGACTAACCAAGGTGTCTTATATTCAGATGTTTCAAAGTTGCAAGTTTGGCACAAAAAAGGGAAAGTTGAAAATGACAATGAAGAATGGAGTTATGAAATGAATGAATAATTGAGTTAAAAGGACAATGAACCATCACGTCTATTAGGATATAGCATTCCAGAGTTAATTCCTAAACGTCAAATTAAGTGTCAACAAGGATAAACTGCTTATTTGACTGACTTCATGTGCATTACGGAACAACAATGCCGAAAAATTCTCAAGAAAATTCAATTTGGCAGGAGACTGATCCTCTGGGAAACAATAAAAGCTCCTTGAGAATGCTTGACTGCAACTTTAGATCTAGTTTGTGAGAAGTAATTTTCAATTCCTGCAGAAACTTTGCGCTCTTCAAAATGTATTGGACGAGTCTCATCTCAACTTGGCACCCATCAAATCCAGCAAGTTGAATTTTTCCAAGGCGTGAGGAGATACAGCTGGGGATAGAATCTGGAGGCTTCCATATGCAGCAGTGTGGAACTTGAGGACCTTTTCCAATTTGAGTGCACCTCCTTACCTGGTACATTGATAATTCAATGTGAACCTCGGGATCCAAAAAAAAAAAAACAAACAAAGCTATCAGTTTTAGAGTTATCAAAAACACCAAAGCTTACCTTAGTACAGACAAGAACTTCTAAATTAGGAGAACTTTCAAGCAAATCAAACACAAACTGCCAGCTTCCTTCAAGTTCCACTTCCAAACAGGTCAAGTTAGGATATGTACACAGGCAACTACCAGCTTCAAGGGCACAGGCAACAGACTGAGAGGAAAAGAAGAATTTAGACATTAAGAAACTGAACACATAGAACTCTGAGCTAATGAAAGAGAAAGATTACCAAAGCAACCAACCTTGTTAATGTGATGAGACAACTTCAGACGCCTGACGTTGGAGATTTTACATAGCAAATTTCCAATCAAATTCTCACCATAGTCGTCACTTGGAATGGATTGCTTGTATATCTGAGCCACACTAAGGCGTGCTTCAGAAAGTTGAGATAGTTCATTGACATTGAAGTCTTCAGATATATAATCTCCAAGATCAAGGAACTGAAGGCATGGTGATTCAATCACAACACTGTATTTGTGATCTTTTGGACAAGCTATGCAACAGTACAACATTAGTCTTCTCAAAGAAGATGATTGTACACATAGATTCTGTATCTTATCAAGGGCACTTCTTTTGATCCTCAATTCTTCAAGAATAGGGCAACCAGCAATAATTTTCTTCATCAAGCTGTCATCTAGACAATCAAGAGAACAGAGGTCAAGGGTCTTCAAGTTTGGGAAGCAAATTGGCAGAGAAGAACCAATGTTGAGGTTAGAGCTTAGCTTCAAGACAACAAGCGTTTTGCAATCAAAAAAGCTTCGAGGCAGTGCCAGGGAGTCTTTCATAAAAACTCTGATATCGAGCTCTTCCACATCATGCATAATTGCAAAGGAGATCCACATATTAATGCGCGAAGTGTCATATTCTTGAGAGCACTTGAGGCGAAATTTTTTCACAGATGGAGCCTTTTGAAGAATCAAAACTCTATCAACAAAGTTCAAGAAGTGACACTTATCCTCGCCAGAATGCTTGGCAGGAAGGAACAACAATTCATCATCAAAGTCATAGCTTGAGACTGAAACCCAAAGGTACTTCCATCTTGTTGACAAGACGCTGGTGCCAACAGCATACTTAGTTGGAAGCAATGAGAGTATGCGGCACAGAACTTCGGGTGGTAAGTAACTGATCCGGTCCTCAGATTCTACAGTTTTGCCTGCCTCAAGATATTTTCTACGTTTTGAACTGGAAGTTGCAATACTGGCAGAATTTGTAACTGGAGCCATTGTGGTACACCAAAAGAACCTGTTGGGAAGCCAAATAACATTATGAACCAGAAAAAAAACAATGATACAGGGAGACAGACAACCAGATACAGATATAAGATATACAACTTAAACAACTACTGAAATGTCCATACTGGTCCAAGTTTACATTCAACATTTTTCATTACTTCACATGTAAACAATAAAGGAAACTCAAAGATCAAACAGCCAGTTACAAATGCAGCAACCTATATCGGTCAAAATAACTGAACTAGTCCTACTAATTATGTTGTATGGATGAATCAGGAAAGGATGTTTTTGCTATCTGCAGTTCCAAAAGTCGACTTAAAACATAACTGATCTAGAAGCAAAAGGATGAGCTTGGCCTCAGTTTCTCTCCTTTCTTTTAACTTCCACCTGCATTGAGTTTCTTATTCTTTACACTGTAAAAACCTTGCCAACTGGTAAAACATGCTACATCTGCCCAGGGACCTTTATCACACTACTTTCTGATTGTACCTTTATAACTGTTTAATATTGTTCAAAACGAAATTCTGGCTTTGAAAATCATACTGGATCTTGCCACCAATTTTACTTACAAGTTCAGAATGTTTCATCTTGTACCTCTGTCTCCTAATGAACCACAATAGTCAAAATTAACCTTTTCTACGCCAATAATGTAAGAAAAATGACTGCAATAAACGTAAAATCTTCAAAATTTTTCCTCCTAAAAACCTACAAAAAATTAACAAACAGAAATCTGCTACTTCCTGCACTCTAAAAACCCCGTTGATTTGCTCATTCTGTACTAGTTATACAATGAGTATCATCAGGGTTTTCAAGACTTTATCTGATCACATAGCCAGCGGAAGAAATCCCTCTATCAACACTAAAAAAGCCACAACTTTTAGCCACGAAGAACCCCAGGGCACATTTTTATACAGCAACTGCACTTTAGTGGACAAAAAAAAATGCTGTTTCTAGGTAAAATATTTATACGTAATCTTTCTAAAAGTGGTTGCTTGATGCAATCAAACAGTTTTGGCAGTAACAAAACAAGTCTACTGAACTTAATGCTGACTTCACTACTACATGGAATCAACATAAAATAGTTCACAGATCTCATGCAATGCTGTTACAAATACGCACGTAAACTAACCTGTTTTGGGCTTGTATGCCACTGTACTACCCGGAAAACAGTGCCTTTTCTACGTTTTTGTGCTAACCCAATTGCTCCTCTTTCCTGTAAAAGTGAAGCAGAGAATTGCTCTAAATAATATAGGAGGTTCTTTCCCCTCTTATTGGTTTTTTGTGCTTAACGGCAGCAAAATTGGAGACGTCTTGTAGCAAAGGTCGGATCCGGATTCGATCCTTGTTTGGATATCCGAATTAGTAGGTTAAAGGACCAAGTAATGTTTTCGTTTGTTGGTAATAAGGACAAATCAATGTGGATGGATTTTTTTTTTTTGTTTTTTGGGGGCAAAACCACAAAATAATTAGTCCCTTAATATTACATTCGTAATTTTTTTCCTTGATTTTCAAACTGATGCAAATTCTACCTTGCATATTACTGAAAAAAATCACCATTTTAATATCGCAGAGACAAAGACCTACTTTAGACATCACATACCTAATGCAATGCATATCAAGGATCGTTTGAGGTTGCAATAACTTATTGAAAAATACTTTTTCAATAGAGTTTTCAATAAAAGTACTTATTAAGTGTTTAAATGGTTTTAAATATGCTGTTTGGAGACATAATTCAATAAGTGTTTATTGTATTGGGTAATATGTGATTTGAAAATTTTTAAATGTATTTATCTCTTTATTTAGTTTATAATATAGAATAAAATGATTAAATTTAATATTTTAGTTTTTTAAATCACAAAACTACACTAAAAGCATCAAATTTGAGTTTTTACTAAAAGAGCCTTTCATACCAAAAGTTTCATTCCTAATTTTATGAGATGATATTCTCCAAATGCCTGAAGTGTGCTTTTAACACCTAAAACTATTTTTTCACCAAAAGCACTATAATCCCAAACAAGGCCTAAGAGTAATAGGAATTAAAGAAAAGCTTTGTCAATTAAATTAATAGCAAAAAGGTTTGGAAATTTAAAAAAAAAAATCAATCTGACGTTTAGAAATCCTAAATCCCAGATGAAGAAGAACCCTGTCTGTACACTGAGTGTTTGGATAGCACAAATATCTCAAATAATATTTCGCTTGCATCATAAACACATTTTCCAACTCACCTTTTTATATTTTCAATTACTTTTTTATCTCACATACATCACATCACAAAAAGTACTACAGTAATTATTACAAATAATATTTCAAATAATACTCTATCCAAACAAACATGTTGGACAAATTATTCTAAGAATCAAATAGCTCCCCAGGCCTGATAACTTTGTGCCCAAAAACTGACCTAACTAATTCCCCTTGTGGCACCAGAAATCACGCATTTCAAGTTCCAAGTTTGATGTAAATGAACGGGAACACGCCATTGCTGCACTAGTGAATGGAAAATTTGTTGATCTTTGAAGAATGAGAGACCAGTTGTTAGCCAGTAAGTAAAGCTGGCAAAAGTTCACCCCACATTACGAGACTTCGTAGAAAGTGATAACGAAGAAATTCTTTTTCCCCCACAATTCCGGAATCGAAATTGAGATTGGAATTTGAACATGGGCTTTGGTCAATGCCCTTTACTTGTTTGCTATGGATATGGAATGTGTTTCATTCTCTTAAACCCATCGAATGATTCCCATAAAGGTCTGCCAAACTATAATCGAAATCATTATTGACTT
Source organism: Coffea eugenioides (assembly GCF_003713205.1). Lineage (NCBI taxonomy): Eukaryota > Viridiplantae > Streptophyta > Magnoliopsida > Gentianales > Rubiaceae > Coffea > Coffea eugenioides. The sequence continues at coordinate 49,618,217 of NC_040039.1, read as the reverse complement.
TGAATTTATTCCCACCCCTCGTACCCATTTGTGGAACACACCTAAAGCTTAACCAATCAATCTCAGATACCACTAAATTTTACAAATTGGCAAGACATAACGGGTAAATTACAGTCTAGCGTCTTGTAGTTTAGCACCTTTCTTTATAAACTTTTCATGTTTTCAAAAACTGTACGTAACATTCCCATGATTTGAAATAAAGTGTTAAAGAGATGGAACTTGCCCTCCATAAAATCCTTAATGGAGCCGATGGAAAATGTTAAAAGTAACCCAATATCACGATAGAAATTATTTGTTAACCACAGGAAAGTTAGTTATAAATTTTGAATATGAATAGTATGTCTAAGAATCTTAGCTACTTCAATTGCTTTAGTTTCTAAATAAAGATAATCTTAATTATCTCAATATTTACATGGGACGATTTTTATCAATTTGACTAGGTAGGAATATTATGTTTAAGAATCTTAGCTACTCCAATTTTTTTTAGTTTCTAAATGAGGATAATCTTATATATTTCAGCTACTTCATAGCATGGGCCGATTTTTATCAATTTGACACTTCACTCCTAACCATGAGAGTATTATACGTGCGATTTTGAAATCATAAAAGTGTCATGTGGTAAAATGCTAAATAACAAGAGGGTAAAAGTAACCCAAACATGTTTGATAAAAATAGTGCACTTGAAGCACTTCTTTACGAGCAGATGTGAAGAAACATGCGCAGGCGTGTAGGGTGCAATACCAACATTCTGCTGAGGGTTCAGAGTGATAGTTCAGGCATTTGGACGTCAAGCTGACAAGCAGCCGATCCCTTAGCGCAGTTCATCAATTTGTCTATGAAGGACACGCGATCATCAAGCCGACGAGCAGCTGGATGATTAGTAGTATCCATCGGTCCGCCGGAAACCTCAAATTCTTCATAACAAATCGTTATCTTCTCTAGAACCAATGCATTTTCCAAAAAATATTTTAACAGCTTCACTTCTTCCTCTACTCTACCAGTAATTCGCCGAATTTCCACGTTATTCAGGCTAAATAGCAAGCATTCAGGCACATTTTGTGGAGGATTCCAACTGTAGCTTATACCTTGATTCTCCTGGGGGTTAAACCCCATTAGACCTGGACTGGTAATCCCCTGGCGTTGGAAGAAATAAAAGTAAGAAACCACTTTTGGTAACAGAACTAGGAGCACTCATCAAAAGTACCTGAGGCAAGATGAGGCTTTCTAGTTTAGGAGAGATTTCGAGCAATTCTGGCAGTAGCATAGCGCCATTCACCCCATCCAAATTGATCTCCAGGCGGACCAAGTTCTGGAACACCGGCAGCCTTCTATCGAGAGATTCACTCGTGGACTGCAAATATATGAAGACAGCCATAAGTTCTGACCAAGAAAGCAATTAATGGTGTAATCACTAGAAAGCAATAAGCAGGATTGAAATTTTAAGTCGAGGCTTACTTCCATGGTAAATTCGCCTATTGATAAACGCTTCACATTCGGGATACTTCGAAATATTCCGCATACATTGCTTTCATAGTTACTTATTTGTTCTGCTGTCCGACTATCATCTTCTAATATTTTGCAAACAGCAATGCGTGATTCGGTTACACTGGCCATGGAACTAACCTGAATTGAATCCGACATATAATCAACTAGGCTTAGATACTCCAAATTTGGTGCAGTAATTATCAGCTTGTGCTCAACAGCATTTTGATAATCATCTTCGTTGTATAATTCCCCCTCATTGGTAGAAAAATCCAAAGCCAACCTTTTCAGTGAAGGTACTGCGATCACAAAATTCGTAACGTCCTGGATATCTGCAAATCCTCAAGGACAGGGCAAGAAGAAAGTAACTTTTCAACTGATGCATTGCCCGCATATGTGGTTGAATGAAGATGAAGAATCTTAAGACGTGGAAAAGAAACAGTAGACGGGAAGTTGAGCAAAAGACCACAACCCAGTTTCAAGATTTCCAGCGAGTTATCTGCAAAGGGACTCCACTGGAACTCCCCGAGCTCCCATATTTCAAGATCAAGTTCTTGAACATCATGCAAAGCAGACAACCAATTGTCGAGGCATCTAGGGTCAACCGGGTGATCACATACCAATCCGAACTTTTTAATGCCTGAAGTGTCACAAACAACCAAAAGTCGATTCAGAAAATTTGTGAAGCTCTCAATTTTAGTCTTTGCAAAGCTATCAAAAGCTTTCATGTTACCCTCATAATTTGCCCATAGATGCATCTGAAATTCAAGAACAGGTACTGAAAGCCAAAGTTCCTTCCATCGTTTAGATAAAATCCCGGTTTGTGCTGCAAATTTAGTCGGAAGAAGGGAGAGTATGTGACACAGAATGTCATCAGGTAATTGGCTTATTCCATCTTGTGCTTCGTTAGTGATTTCTTCTCCTTCAAAGATCTTTCGATTCTTTGAAGATGTCTCCGGCAAATTCGAGCCCATGACTTCAATGATAGTACATTGCAATCCCACACTAGAAAGAACCTAGTGATATTGTGGATAAAACAAAAGAATCAGTAAACAGATTGGTGGACCAAGGCCTTAACAATTGTAACCACAATCATCTGACGCAATCTACATAAAGATGAGCATAGCCATTTGTCAGACAATAAATATACATTCTTTTAAGTGTGATTGCTCAACAAATTAATCTTCACTGGGCAAACAAATATTCACCTATTAAAGGTTGAATACCAATCCTAGCTCTGCATCTATATATTGAAGTTGATATTTGACCAAAAAAAAAAAAATCCTAGCTCTGCATCGGTCCCAAACATCAAGCTATCGATTTAAACAGATACCACCTCACAAGAATTGGATATTCTGCAATTGCGGATTCTCTTAAGACCTTTTCTCTTCGTCATATGTCATCTCTAACCATTTTTAATAGCAACATAAAATAGAATAAGAATCAAGAATAATTTACATCTACTCCAAAGCTTGCGAAGTGCACGAATATGCCCAAAATAAACTAAAGCTAGCGGTAATTGAAAATGAAAAATCAACTCAAAGTTGAAAGACCTAAAAAACGACCGGAAGAGATTTGGAAGAAATCAAAACCATGCAATTCTGTGGATTTCGTTAGACAACTTACCTGATCAAGTTAGTGCAAACAGGAGAGAAAGAGGATAGACCCCTTACAGAAGACCAACTTGGCCACCAGTCTTAGCCGGTCTTGATTTATACTAAGCTCCAAAATATGACAGTCTTGATTAGTAGCAGAAGTAATATAATCTTTAACTCTTTTAATCAGCAAATAGAGGACATTGGGAGACTTCTGCCATATATGCAAATTCTACACTCAATCAACGGGAGAAAATTTCCTTGACTTTTCCCAGAAATGAAAGTGTAGATGTTTCTTTTTTAAAAGATAGAGGGAAGAGAGAGGTCTCTGTCTACATGAATTTGAGGACCCAGTATTTGTTCATCTTGTGCGTGTTCTGCAAGACGTATGGACATTTGACTGATATTTGCGAGTACCTGATTATCTTATCTTGGCCAATTAATGGCCACACAAAAATTTCTTTTTCTTTTCTTCTTGAATGTGGTCAACATCTTGCAGCTCCCCAGCAAGACTGCAAATACAAGAGTAGTTTGCAAGGACCCATTCAATAAATGCACACTACAATAAAAAGCTTGCTTATGTCAAATTGTACTGAGAGACTATACGCGAAAGGCGTAGTGTTGATATCACTGTGAAAAAGCAAAGCAAAAGAGACATCTTTGTTGAATTTACTGATAGTATATGTTACGAGGATCCCAATTCTTCAAGCTGATAGAGTAATGCTTAGTAGCAAAAGAGTAATGCCATATTTTGGAGCATAGTATTTAAGGCATCCTTGAAGTAGCAGAAGAGAATGGTGGCCAAGTTGGTCTTCTGAAAGTATAAATCCAGGAAATTGGACCTCTTTGGCATTACCCCAAAATGTGGCCATATTTTGCCTTAAATCCAATTTCTTCATTCGGATTTTCAGCTTCTTCCAACAACTTTTTTGTAGCTTCGTTAACCGACTCCAGGCCGTGGAAACGCTACATATGTAGCATCTTCGCACTCCAACAAAATTTTTTGACGTGGGTTTTTCTTTTCTTTTTTTTTTTCTACTCAGGGTATTCGGGCTTCGGGTATGCCGGACCCGACTAATCCCCCTGAGACCCGAGAGGAGATGCCTCATTCCTTCGAACCGGTAACCACTGGGACTCGATCCCTGGCGGAGGAGAATGGACAACGGAATCTTAGGAGACTTTCCGTGATCAACCGAGCTGCCCAGGAGGGGCTTTTGATGTGGGTTTTTCTTGATGACATTTAGAGTATTTTACTGTTTGATCTTTACCAGGAATGAATTCTGGATAGTACCCTCCTCATTGTTAGACTTTGCTTCAATTGCATCCGCTTAAAAAGCCGTAAACTCGACAAACAATTCGGGGTTCTCCCAGAATAGGCTTGAAACTCCCTTGTCCAAACAGAAATTGAGAGGATTTATGTAAGCCAAACTACACGTCTAAAACCACACAAGTTTTTCTTCCAAACCTGATGGGATTTTAGGCTAAGTTTGGGAGTTTAGGATAGAAAAGAGAAGAAGGGAAAACTTTTGTTTGGATTGCATTTTCTAGGATTTTTTGTAAAAAAATTACTGTAGCGATTTGATGTATGTGAGAAAAAAAGTGGAATTAGTGGAATGATTTTGGATGTGAAAGTCATTAAATATTTGTTCAAGATATTTTTAAGGATAAAAGAGGTATTTTAAAAAATTTTTACAAGCTTCCTCCAACTTTCTCTCCATTTCTCTCCAATTTGGGAGGAAAAATTTTGCCCACTAATCATCCTCCCATTTCCTTTCTTTTCTCTCTTACTTAAAACTCACAAACAAAGGAAAATCAGGCTCTTTCTTCTTTCCCTTTTTTTTCCGTTCGAATCCTCAACTCCCAAAGGCACCCTTAGTTTCCAACAATCCCAATTTTGATTAGAAGAATTGTCATCTGCAACACCAACGAAGGTCATCAAATCTTTAACGTTACATCAATGATCGAAGTGTGCATATGGTCAGTTGGGGGTAGTAGGAAGATTGTGGGGAGGGTAAAAACTCAGAATAATTTAGGAGCTTAATCTAAGCTAAAAAAAAAGAAGAGTATTTCCCATTACTATGATCAACTCTGCATGTTAGAGTATTTCACATTATAATGATCAACTCTGCATGTTCTCGCACGCTATTCTTCTCTCCATGCAATTAAAACTAGGAAATAAACATTAAGAGTTTTGCTAAAAAAAGAAAAAAAAATTTTGCTAAAAGGCATGACCAAATATCTTGCATAATATGTGAGTTTAGTCTGATTTATTTTGATGCTTCTGTTATTATTATTTAATAAATGATTGTAATGTTAGTGTTGCTACTTGCTAGATTATAAGGAGTACCTCTACCCAAAAAAAAAGAAAAAGAAAAAAAAAACGTTATATGGAGTATCGGGTCTGTATGAATTCTTGACACTTTTCCGTACTACGATTGGTTTAGAGCCCAAATTTAGGGCTGAAAACTGCAAGTAGCCCAAAATTTAAATTTAGCCTGTAGTCCAAAAGTTGGGTCCGCAAAAATGCAACCAGCCCAACAGATATTATCCTGAATTCTGCAGTGAACATGGAAGAAAAGAAAAAAAGGAAAAAAAAAATATAGCAGGTGAAACCCAACAAGGCGCATCAGCTCACCAGAGGACGACTGAAGAAGAAGAATAAGAAGAAGCAGAAGAAGAAGAAAAGTTGATTGTTTAAGGAAATCGATTTTCGTTAAAGAATTGAAGAGAAAATAGTGAAAAATAAGCATAGAATGAGTGATAGAGAATGGGAAATTCAGCTGAGATCATTATCTACCATTGCCAGGGATTCCAACTTCGCTAATGACCCCGTCTCCGATCCTTCTCTGCTCAACTGCGTAAGATGTTTTCCTTTTCTTTTCATCTTTGGAATTTATCTCTATTTTGGTATTTTGTAATTTTCGGAACTTCAAAATTTTTTTTTTTTAATTTTGTGTTAGTGGGGTTGGTTTACAGGTGAAAAGGCTATGCGAATTGTGTAAAAATGAGAAGTCGGAGGACTTAATAGCTAGGGTTTATCCGCATTTCAATAAGATTTTTCAGCGTTCCGTGGCTTCCATTTCTCAGTCTCGATCCTCCATCGCCATTCTCCTACTGGTATTTAATTATTAGTAACATTGTCGTTTTAAATTTTCAAACTTCTCTTTTTTCATGATTTCTGTGCTGCTTAATTTTCCACAAGTTTGCTTTGGAGCCAAGTTTGTCATTTTTTCTGACCTTAAATTATTGACTGTGAGTAATTCAGAGGCACAAAAGAATGATGCATCAGTCCACTATAATGAGTCTGATGAGAATTAGCTAGTTTGTCATATTGTCTGTGAATTTTAAATTCTCAACGATTTACTATTTTTCCTTTCAAAAACAAAAAAAGCGAATCTTTTCTCCTCAGGGTGAATTGGAGTTGTATTTGTTCCATTAAGTTTTCCTTCAATATTTGTGTTTTCATATTCTAATGCGGACATATCACTTTCACTTCCTACAATTAACCATATTCCATTTTAGGCCATTCTCCAATTTTTCCTTGATCATGGAGATATAGTTCTACATGACGCTGATCCTAGTCTGAGGATATTTTTCCGCTCATGCTTAAGCCGGTAAGGACGTGTTTTTTTTTTTATTGTTTGTTTGTGGTTGAGCGAAAACCCTGATTGAGATGTTGATGCTTTTATGTTTGTACATGATATGTTAAGAGGGGAGTTGGTAATGTGTCAAAAGAGCTTCTTTTGATGGACTCATGTGGATGCCAGAATTACTTGGGGGGAGGGGGTTTGGTGGAGATGGGGATAGTCAAAAGATCCTTTAGCTTAGCTCAAAATGAGGCAACACGGTTTCCTTCTTTTTATGTGTTTGAATGGCATTTATAACTTTTGATTTCACGTATGCATCGTTTTGGCTTCATAGGCTCTGCACTGCTTTTGGCTGCTAACTTATCTTTTGTTTCTCATCTTTGTTTTTTCTTTATCATCCACTGTTCCATATGATTAGTTGATAGGAAGTCAAAAAGTTGTGTAAATCAAATCGATGCTAATGTTTACTGCAGTGAGTTTGCAGACCCTGGTGTTGCTGAAGCAACACTTGCGTTTCTTAACACAAACAAGAGGAAGCTTCTAAGTTCCTTTCCTACCTTACTCCCTCAGGTACTTATGCCTTGAGATTGATTTCATAGCTAATATAATTACTTGATAGTATTATGTTGGTATTGAGACCAATTTTATGGCTGATGTGATTACTAAAATTTTTGTTTACGATGTTATGGTGAAGCATTTCTGTTCATCTTATTTGTTTGGTTGTTAGAGCTAGTAATGAATACATGGATCTGGCCAGTTGTCTTCTAATCTCTCTGATGAATTTTGCAGTTTTTCCCATTACTGTTAAAGCTGATTGCCTGGAACGGAGAGAAGTAAGTCTTCAAAACCTTCTTTGTTCTGGTTCTGAATTGCTTGTAAATTTCTGCAAACTGGGAGTCCAATTATACGTTAAGGTATTGTGGAAATTTGTTACCCATTCAATATTATTTAGACCAGTTGTTTTCTTTGTTGGCTTTAATATAGTGCTGCTCACCTTGTACCCCCTTAAGCTGTTGAGATGGTTTACATCTTATGCATTTTCTTGGGTCCTATATACCGCACACACAAAAACATCTCCAAAAATCATAACAAATGAAAGGTGTTATAGATCTTTAGATACTACTGCTATAGAAAGTTCTCTACAATAATATGATAGTAAGTCTTATATTAGCCCAGGGGTGTGAAAAAAAAATTTAAAGCTTGTATATGCCCATCAGGTGCATGTACTTCTTCACTATTCTTTTTCCTAGTTTGAGGGATAGAGCTGTGTGGGCAGATAGAAAGGTGAAAGAAAATCATTGTCATTGTTTTCACCTATTATTGTTGATGTTTTGTAATGAAAGCTAGAAATGAAGTTACTTTTTGTTTTCTTTGTATACGTGATGTGTTAAGAAGAAGCTTCATGGACTACTGTTATATTGCAGGTTAGAAAAATCATTTTTAGGAGTTTTCCCTGGATTGATATCTCCTGGATCATTTCTTCCATTGTTTCCCTCACTTGTCGACCTACCTAGTAAGTTATTCCTATCAGATTCTGTTTAATTATCTTGCTATTTTTTTTTTCCATTTCTCTTTTTGTATCTTATTGTTTTATGATCTTGTGTTCCTGAATAGTCCTTCTGTTGGTTATCTTCATGATTTAAGTATCCTTTTGTGTTGTTTATTTTAATTTTTCTTCATCTTGGGTATGACAAAAGATGAATTTATTGGTGTAGTAAGATCATCTTCTAACATGAAGTCTGCATAGACATGCAAATGTGTTCTGTCCCGGGCTTTACATGGAGAAAACAAACAAAAGATTTTGTTCCTTAACTATGGATGGTAGATCTATGGAGTGGTAGCAAAGTAGAGGAAGTAGAGGAGTTCATATTACCGTAAAATTACCTTCAGATGTATAGTTGATACAGCTTCAGGATGTCATGATTATACATGTTTTTAGTTCCTTTAATGGCATCTCTTTCCTGTTTGAATTAGTCTTTTATGATGTTCCCTTTTACTTAACTAGTATTGGTTGTCGGCTTGGAGAAAGTTGAAAGGAGTTCTGGGTCTTTAGTTGGTAGCAGCATAGCTTCGATCCAGAAGAGTACAGCTCCTGAGGTTATATTTGAAGCTTTTAAGAGACATAGAGCTAAAAGTTTATACATTACGCTGTGACTAAGCACACTATGCTTTGGCACAGATGCTGCTTTTGCTAATGGATGAAGCCTATACTGGATCGACTATTGGAGATGCAGAGGTTGATTCTGAATCTGAGGATAGCAGTACAATGGCAGCAGCTGACCCATTATTTCTTGAGCTTCTCAAGGATGAGAATGATGGCCTCGCCGTAAGTTTTTTTTCGTATTAATTCTAATTTTCTCTCATCCGGTTCCCTTAAAGTGACAGCCGAATTTGTGCCTTTTGCTATATGTTTTTTTTTTTGTTTTTTTTTTTTGTTGTTGTTGGGGGGGGGGGGAACGGAGATGTGATTTTCACAGTTTTATGGATTATTTCCCCATGTAACAAAAGATTCTTCTAGAGACTAATTATTAAATGGCTTTTTTATGTTCCAGGAACGCCATTGGACTTCTCCGGCAATGGCTGCAGTCCTTCAGGCAGCAATTAATGCTCCTCAATCTGATAGATTGAAACAGGCACTGAGGATGGCTCCTCGTTTTCTTGACGCATATTTTTCCCTAGCAATCTCTAAAGTGAATGACTGTATGTTATTATTGCTTGGCTGTCAATCTTGCATTTCATATATAGTTCTTTGTTTCTTGAAGTTTGTATATGTCTGAATTCATAGAAATGATTTTTGATCCTGAAGCATATCTCTTGCAGCTTTAGTATGCGCATTACTTCCCCTACTCATGGCAAGATATTCGACTTTGTTTACTGACAAAATTTTTTGTTATGAGGTAATAGTTTGCTTTGAAATTTCATGATGGAAGTTTCTTCAACATCAAGATCTGTGAAATGTAGTGGACAAATTTTATTTAGCAAACTTTGAACAATGTTAATCAGTAGCCGATTTCTGCTTTTCCCTAGTTTTGATATCTATTACATAGAGCCTATCCAAAAACTTTTACTTTGAAGACGTCATCAAACAGATGTTTATTTTTCTATTCTGCATATTCTTGGGTGGTTGCTAAGTTTTTTAGATTAACTTTATGACACATCTTGTATTTTGCCCCATCAATTCAGGTTCAGAAAAGGCTCTTGGAATTTATGCTAGCTGCCTTTCACCGGACTCCTGATTTTGTTGCACTTTTGAAGGTATTGTTTCAACTAAATCCATTTATCAATCTAATGCCATGCTTGTTATTCATGGTACCAGGATGTCTTATCCGAAATTCATAGGAAGGTGATCTCCAACTGAAAAATTGGTATGCAAGTGCAAAACGTGTATCTCTTGAACAAAGCTTTGGAATTTCTGTTTTGGTTTGACTATATTTGAGAACTGACCAATTTGCTAAAGAAAACAAGAAAAAGCTAGAAAAATAAAAACCTGTGCTAGTTATTTTAAATTTGTGAATGGTGCTCAGGAGGCGGAAAAATGAATCTCAATGAGTCTGCGATATGAAGCCTTAGAAACTCAAAAGGAACAAGGGCACTGGTTTCTGAGGCTTCTTTACTGCTAGACTGGAATAATCCTTTAGTAATTTTTACTTTGAAATGTGGACCTTAAAAGTTGCAATACATCTGGGAAGTACGAGCTAAGCCTACGTGATAAACCTATCGATACTAGTGCCCTTGAAAACTTCAAATTTTGTGAGGTTGCTCAGTCTTTCTGGTCAGATTTGAGTGTGCACATGATATTCCTAGTGTGTTTTAGTGTTAATTGAATTCAGTTAAAAAAAATTACTTGCTTCTCAATTAGGCTTAGGTTGGTTCCTATTTGTCCCTCAAAACATACCTGATTATCAGTTGAACCATGAAGATGCATATGCATCAATCTGCTCCCCTTCAGCTTTTTATTTTTTCAGCCTTACCACAAAATTTCTGATGTATCTCAACCCATTCTCAAAGGTCATGATGGAGTCAGAAGACTTCTGCCTATTATGTAATCTGAAAAAAGGAAAAAAGAACCTGTACTTGACAGTTTTTGTGATGGTTGTCAGGGTTTTTATGACTTTTTAAGCGGCATAATGACTATAAATATTTGCCTTCAACAACCATACAAGAAAACATGTTTTTATTAAGAACAAGAAAATCTCTTTGCTTGGTACCTAGTATGACTATGCCAAAAATCTTGGAGAAAAAAATTAATTGTTAAATTGGATGATCATGGAATATTTCTATTATGAGGCCAAGTGATAATCTGTTTTTTTTTTAGACTGAGAAATTAGAATTCACTCTTAGTTTTGTTGCCAATTTTGCTCTATGTGGATTATGCAATTTTAAACCTTTGCAGAAGCCAATAGTGGACAGGCTTGCAGAAGCATATGACAATCCTGCAAAGGTAAGAGAGCTGACTCTGACGCTTTCTCCAGCACTAAAGGGTTGAAGATATTTCATTTATTATAACAGCATTAGATTTAATATCTTCTATCTGATTGTTTTGCAGACTGAGTTGGCATTACAACTATGTTGGGCCATTGGTGAGCATGGTGGTGGTGGTGAATCTCATAAAGATGCGGCTCGTGAACTTTTTGAAAGCTTGGAACTACTTTTGTACGAAAACCTTTCTTCCAGGTATAATACTAATTGCAATCTACAGTAATATTATTTCAGAATTGCTTTTTCATTTTGCTGATTGAAGGACTGATGTATCTTCTGTCGTTGTGGAAGTCGTCTGGGTTTACATGAGGCAACTCTTGGCTCTGGTAGTTTGACATTTAGAAAATCATTGCAGTCGAGGCTTCTATGTTTTGTCGTGACTGCTATAGCAAAACTTGCAACTTATCATCGTGACTTAGTACCAAGGGCCCGCGTATCTTTGGCGAAGGTCTGTCTTGTTATTGTGATAGCAGCAATCTCTCTCATGTTCTATTGTTTTGTTTTCCACGGTGTTAATGTGAGAAAATCAGGTTATTTAATGCTTAGGCTTGGAAACTCAGTGCAATTGCGCTGTTATAAGTCGAATAGATTTTGCGCAGGTAGCTCGCTCACGAATTTCAGATGCCAGAGTCTGGGGGCGTGCACGTGATTATTTGGGTTTAATGAATGAACCTGCATTATGTTTGTCCGTCTTGGGCCCTTCTAGACCCTCAAGTAAATCCATACAAGATCCAGGCACTGTAAATTGGAAAGAAGGCAGCAAAAGAATGATTGCTCATCTTCCATTTTATATTTTAGGGGAACAAGAAGGTAATTGAACGCTGGTGAGAATTTATTCCAAGTATGTTCAAAACCTTAAGCAGCAGCGCTGAACCTACTTTGAAGCTTTTGATTTTCTATTTCCTATAAAAGGAGAATGGTCTTGAATGGGAATGTGTTTCTTCAATTTAAGTATCTATTGCAAGTTGCAAGTCATTTCCTGCGTATTTTGGTTAACATTGGAGATCTTTTTTGTGCTCAATTTGCTACAGGTCCTCCATTCCATGACTTCTCATTTTCTGATATTCTTCCTAGAGGATAATTCATTTTGAGGAAAGTGTACAAGGACTTTTTCACAGAGGTAGGCAACGGAAACAAGTGAGATGAGGGTAGGCATAGGCATCTAATTGCCAGAATTGGAGATCTGTTGAGGCAAAGGCTATGTCTTTTGAGAATGCTGGAATCTCAAGCTGATATAGATCTGTGTCATTTGTTAAGCCGGGGGTCCTTTTTAATACGACTGCTCCTACAATGTTGAGGTTCCTTTTTGATACAACAGCTCCTACCATGTCGTTGTCGTCCGTTGAGCTAGCATGTAAACATATAATTTTCCCAGTCTTTGCTTTTCGTTCTTTGCTAGGAAACATGTAATCTTCTGGTTGGGTGTTGTAAGAGAGCACTAGGGCAATTGTTTGTAGCATTCCTTGTACTGCAGCTTGTTGGTTTCTTCTTTTCGTTCTTTATCATTTTGCTGTTTTTTGTTGATTTTACCGGGTTGGAACTTCTTACGAAAAATATGTATATATTTTTTAACTGCTTGCAAAGCCTAAATACAAACTCCCTATTTTTATATCGAGACGTGATAGTTTCATGCAAGGATGTTTTAGTATTCTGGTAACGTTGTTGAGAGCAAAAAAGAACGGCTTTAGGAAAGGTCCAGATTTTTAGGGCTTTTGCCGGCGAATACTCTTTGTATGCAAACGGAATTTGGCGGTAGCTAACTCAGTCTCCATGCCAAAGCAGTGTGATGCTTCCTTTTTCCCCCTTTGTTTTTTGGGTGCTCGGCTTGTGTTCATAATCAAACAGTATTATTAAGGTCTTGTTTCATAACTCAATTCAGTATTTAAACTTAATGAATTCACATCTTAATATATTCATATCGTTTGATAGCCAAAAATTGAACATTCGAATTAATTAAGTGACACTGAATTTCTTAGATAAAATTTGTTCTCAAAATTAAGTGATAAGTTATTCACTTATCACTGAATGTTATATACGTATTAAATTTAATATTTAACAATTCAATAACTTAAAGTATTCAGACTTCAGATTTCAGTTTTATCAAATGCACTCTAACTCAAAGTTGATTAAGGGACATTTGTCTTTACTTAAGTGGGCAGAGTTGAGCCCTGATCACTTTTGAAACAAAGGAAGGGACTCGTGGAAAAAAAAATGAAAGAGAATAGTAGGATTTGAATTTTGAAGTTCTATATATAGAAACTAAAATTTGAGTGTGATTGACCATGGAGCCATGGCATGGACTATTCACACAAGACAGGGATAGAAAGAGATGAATACCACTTCTTACACGTAAATGTATATTTGGGAAAGGAATTACGCACCATCTAATCGCCACAACATGTTTAGACAGCCAAAACATCAAAAGCAAATGTTCCAAGAAAATGATACGTCTGTGTCCAGATGCTAATCACATCTCCTGTGGTGTGGTGACCAAAGGAAGGATACACGAGCGGGCAGTATTAGTGTGCAAATTCTTTAAAACGTTTTCGGGTTCTGATGGAGCCATCTTTCTAACCACGACCAAGATCAAGATCCCCAAACAATTATTGTTCGTGAATCACGTGCATTGAAGAGGAAAATGCTGAGCATTTTGACTTAAATTTTGGACCCGAACCAACCCCCCCAATTTAAGAAGAGCAGGTAATCATGTTTTGTTAGGATTGTTTTCTTGGACCCCACTAATTAGTGTTAGGATTGTTATGTCCCATGTCATCCCATTAATTATATAGCACCCCGGGCTCAGCATTAATTCTCCTTGTTTCTTTTAAGACTTGACCAGAGCCAGCCACCATCCCATCCAAAACCAAAAGTTAGCATGACTACCACTCACTCATACACAGAGTTCGGAAAATGCATTAGTCCATATCATATCGGTCTCAACATTGGGTGTTGGCATGAATTGCCCTCTCTTGTCCTTTGTTTCCGACTTTGATTGCACAAATGGAAATTTGGGAACCATCAAAAAAATTGGTTCAAATAGTCATTCCTTATACATTGGTAGACTCAAACAGACTAGAGAGCAAGTATGTGTAAGAGTAGACTTTGCTTCACGTATTATTGCATTAATAAAGAAGAAGAACCCTTTTTTTTTTTCCTTATATTGGTCAAATTCTTTTCCTAAAAGCTATCCGGCCCTTTTCTTTCTTTTTTTCTTTGCAAGTGCAGCCATCCCTTTTCTACTCATTTCATGTAGTCTTGTTAGCGTATGAATATGGACTATAACTAGTATTTTGTTTGTACACCCTCCCTAAGGACAAAGAAATAGCAAATAAGGGGACGATCGAGATGAAGCCAGTACACATTCTTGTAGACTGTTAAAAGGTAGCAGCAAATAAAGTGGTCTGTGGTCTGTTTTGGTATGTATAATTAGACTTGCATGAGAAAAAGCTATAAGACACTGTAGGCCATAGAAGGGCAGAAATAGCAGTTAAGATGCCCACAAACATAATAAAACAAGGCGAACGCCAGGAGGTGGTGGTGGCCGGAGGATGGACATTAGAACATGATCCATGTCCTGCCCTCACCACTTGTCCTTTTCAAAGGACTCGTGCAATGTGGAAAATTCGTGTCCTCTTGAGCCAAACTTTGTCCTTAGACTTAGAAATGTTTAGCAACTGAGTTTGATGTCCTCTCATATCGACTAATTAATTGAGCCACAAAAAAGCTCTGTAGTTCTTGACACATTGTGTTTCTTCAACAATTAATAGAAAATTGTTTCTGGCTGAAGTCAATACACAACATTCCATCCAATGATAGGGTCCGGTAAGTTTTGTTGCATTCAGCTGGTGACTCAACAGTGGGCTGCTCTAATTTAGTATAGAGCTATTCACACAGGTGTTCTGATGACAAGATGGCCAATGGAGAGCATATGGCATTTACAGCCAGTTTCCAAAAATGAAGCTTCACACAAACTATACTTTGTAACTCAGTTTTAGGCTGCGCGCGGCAATTTAATTTGCAACTAAAGATGAATGCAGCGAAAAGGGTCGGAAAGTTTTTTCCAAGTCAGCTGTTTTCTGGATCGTTGGAGGATTTCCAAGAAGACTTCCAAAACTTGTAACAACCAAATAAGCAAAATCCTTTCAAGGGGCAAAGGGTCTGGCTAATTAGCATTCAAAACCACTGAAACCGAATCCCTAGGAAAAAAATTCTTACTGCTGCTAGACTTATGCACTGCAGATGATTCATGAACTTGAAGCGATAGAACTCAAATTTTCGTTTACATATCTTTTACGAGATTTTTACCGGTAGAGGTTTTGTACTGAAAGCTTGAAAAGTTGGCATGCAGAAGTTCTCGAAGAAAAGACAAATGAAATGGTCCAAGTGATCGTTTGATGAACATTTGAGCGATTCAGCGTAGTACTATTTTAAATTTTAAGGAAAGTGCAACGTCGAATTTAAGATTTAGCAAATCTCTATTGGTGCTAAAGGCTCATCCTAACCGCAAGTGTCAAACCCCTACTATATCCTTCTTTGTTTTTGTGTTGCAGACTACACAATTTAACTACCTCAACGGCTCAACTCCCCTTTTTCCTATGGCCCCCAACTTGGACTCCATATCAATGTTCTTTCAGCATTATTTTAGCTTAATCTACTTGACCTCTATATAACATCACCATCTCCTAGGGCCTTCCCTATAACCTGCCGACTGACCTACCCTATGTTTTCTCCAAACATTCCTTGCTTTATAGATGGAGAATTCGGTGACCTCTAGGAATAAGGCTCTCTCTTCTTCTAATAATGAAAAAACAACAGAGGATTCTCCTGAAGAGAGCAGCTGGACTTTCTATTTGCAGGACTTCCAATGTGATCATCATGACCATGATAACACTGGTTCTGTCTCTTATAATAGCTGTGAAAGTTGCCCATCTCTTGTTTCTGATGCATTTTCTTCAGCAGCCAGAAAAGCTCCTGATGACATTGAGGCTGCAGTCTTTGCTTCAGCCAGAAGTAATTGCAAGAACTTAAGTTTCAAGAGGCGCAAAGCTAAAGCAAGTGCAGTACTCAATGATCATGACTTGGAAGATACTGCTAGTTCGCCCGTCAATAGTCCTAAGGTAGGATGATTAATTAGTGTTGAAATATACACAATATATTCGTTTCATGTTCTTTATGGTTAATCGGCATGATGGTCTT
Organism: Coffea eugenioides; assembly: GCF_003713205.1. Lineage (NCBI taxonomy): Eukaryota > Viridiplantae > Streptophyta > Magnoliopsida > Gentianales > Rubiaceae > Coffea > Coffea eugenioides. The sequence continues at coordinate 49,601,878 of NC_040039.1, read as the reverse complement.
CATGAAATCTTAACAAATTGTAATAAAGTTAAATGTACTTGCCCATAGGTTTTCTTTTCATTTTTTCCACAGGTTTCTTCGATCAATCAGTTGAATTACACTCACAATGAGAAGGATAACATAAATGTTTCAGAGGTAGTCAATCCGTTTATGGCTCAATTATTCCTTTTCTTTGTGTTCCTATGTCAGTATAACGGCAACTTCACATGATCATTCAATAAGCTGCTTCTGCTTTTATGGCGTTTATAGGCAAATGTTTGCAGAAAGAATAGTACTGCTGAAGCTGCTGGTAGCGCTGCTCATGAGGAAAAGAATAATCAATCAGAACTGAAGAAAAGGGGACTATGCTTAGCACCGGTATCTACGTTGACGAATTACTTCGGTTAGGTTTTCTATTAACTATTTTGAGGCAGCTGTACGAGCATATTTTCTTTTTGGTTCATGCATGATAAGAGTTCTTGTAAAAGGGAACTGATGTTGATTTTAATGATGATATGTTAAGAGTTGATCATGTTCTTGGGCCGTGCCAATTTTCTTTCTTCGAGGCTCTGAAACATGGAAAATTTCCACTCAATTTGCATTTTTCCCATATAATATATAGTGAGGCTTCAGTCCTTTGTCGCTGCATTTGCGGTTCTTTGTGGCTTATAAAATAGGAGGTACTCATTACAGTAGTATAATATATGAAATACTTGTTCCATATATAAAATATACTTTGACTATATAAAACCGCCCATAATAAGCAGCCTCATCATTCTCTCTTCTGCTCTCAGGAAAAAATACTTCAACCGACCAATTGAAATAAAGTAATCTTGGAGGAATTAGTTTAATTTATCTCTAGTTTGTTGAGCCAAGAAATCTTCTGTTCATTCCTCTGCTGACCTTTCACTATTCTCAATTTTTCTGTGACGCATACCATACTTGATGTAATCAGACGTGTATCTGAAAGGTACTAATTTAAGTAAGGCGACCAAAGGCCTTCCAACTTTTAGTTGGTCGTGGCAGTCTTTAGCTAAACCTCCATAAGCTAGCCAGATTCAGGGAGATGTGATTTGCACCCCAGTTCTTGATAAATTCTCTTTACTTCTAACTACAAGGAGATCTGGATATCACTTGATATAGTAGGAGCGGATGGAGGGCAGCTGCATCAGAACAGAAATTTTTTTTTTTTTTGAAAAAAAGGGTGAATTCCTCGAGAAAATCAGATTTTGGTGGAAAATTTGTACAGCCCAGCTCTCAATGCCCAGCTTCGCCAATCGCCACTGAATCGCTGCCTTGTGATTTTCACCTATTCATTGTCATGATGGACATGCTAATTAATATGACACTTGAACTTGTAAGAGACGTTCAATAACCTTACTAAAAGCATTGAACAAATTCTCAAGAATAAGCATCACTATTTCAAGGATCCTCAGCCTCACGCAAGCTGAGAAGCAGACTTTGATAAATCTTGAGTCGCACTTTCACAGCAAAAAGTCCTTTGCAGTTCTAAGTTCAAAATCACTGAAGCCCAAAGGAATGGACCCTTTTGGTGTAGCCTAAACCCGATTAAATGTATCTGTGGGAGTACGTTGACAGAAATTTTGCAGTATTTGTCTTTCACATGATTGTAAACTTGCTCCGAGACAGACTGGTAATTGAAAGACGATCAAGTTGGATTTTGTTGCTGGCAATTGATACCATAGGTAGCTAGTAATCATTGGAACAGCTAATCTTTAGGAATCTACTGCCTAACAATCATGCTAAAAACAGGAGGGAATAAAAGTCTTTAATTGATTCAGATAAGATTTTTGTGACAGTCCCAAGACAACAGACGAGTAGAGCCTCCATTGATTCTGCAACTTATGCAAATAATGTTAGTGCATTCTGCGGAGAACAACTGGAATGAGAAAACCATTTTCCAATTTTATTTGGCTGCGGCATATATATATATATCTTGATTAATACTACTACAAAATTCCACCTTCCAGCACCTAACCTGACGACAATCTTCATCCACCATTAGTAATAAAATACTTCTTGGTCTGGTATCAATCAAACGTTAGGTCCCTGCTATCGCAGTAATATCAGTCGACAATGTTATTTTTGAAAAAAAAAAAAAAAACCAAAAAGAGAGGCAGCATTACTTGTCAAATCGAGGTAGCATGACTTGTCAAATCTAGTAATCCATGCTATCGCGATTTGACAAGTAATGCTGCCTTTCTTCCCATATTTTGCCGGCAAGCCTTTATATGTACAGAAGAAATGATACGTGAACAATTTTTACTCTGCATGAATCCATACGGATAATGATTATGTTTTCTGAACTCGTGGAATGTGGGAGTTAGAATCATGAATGCATTACTAGACTCAGCAGTGAAATACTTACAAAATTGGACTACACAATAATGGATTCGCGCTGAAAAACGATAAAATGCGCATCCGGGGAATCGAACCCCGGTCAGTACCGTGGGAGGGTACTATGATACCACTACACCAGATGCGCTCTGGCTTCTGGGGCCTCAGGTAATGTATAGAATAATATGTCCCTCTGATCATAACTCAATCTTGCACACCCTAACAGTCAGTCCATCAAGAGTTCGCGTGGTTCAAACTTGATAGTAATTGTCAGGTTGAAGGGCTTCTCAAGTTAAGCTCTATCAAATTCACTTTTGACTGATGTAATTCTTACAACTTTTGATGTAAATCCGCAGAACGTTTACATTAAAATTATACTAGTTTGCGTTACATGGTACAAAAGTTACATAACTAAACACAAATTGAACAAAAGTTCAACTTGCGAGGCCTCTGATCCCCAGTCTTACTAGTTGTTACTGGCTTCAACGCGCAGCTTGCGCGAAGAAAGCTTAATCATTCTTTATAATCCCAACTGAAGGAAGCAAACAGATAAAAAAGGAAGCAGTCGCTGCCTCCCTCCCTGTCTGTCTTGTCTTGTGTATGTGCAAAAGTCACCAAGAATGTGATTAGATAAATTTCAAATCCATCAACTGTAAAAACCATGCCGATTTGTTCCACTAAAGGTTTGACATTCTTGGTTAGTTTGATAGAAAGCATGTTACGAATTTGCTGTGTCCAATTCGATCTTCCAAAACAACACCATGAGTCCATTTAGTTGAAGAACGACTACAATGCAGGTGCTACGTACATGATCTGTCCCGAGCCATCAATTTCGATGTTGATGTTCCAGCCGGCTATGAGGGGCTCAACTATCAGAGAGAGAGAGAGAGACCTTTTCTATTGTTTGTTTTCTGTGTTGTTCTAAAATCACAGTCAGCAGAATGAATTTACAAGAATGGCACAAGGCCTAGTAGAAGCAACTTTTGTATGAAATCTATCTCATCTTTGTGTGAGATTTAGCCTTAAAGGTGCAAAGAAGAATCTGCCCATTTCTTGGCCTTGATTTGCAAATGAAGTCTATTTTTTGTCAGGCAGCTTCTCCAACAACTCGGGTATCACCTCAAAAAGATCACCAACAAGTCCGTAATCAGCAACCTATAATGCAGACATAGAAGTGATGATTATGATCATATTCCCAAACAACTATCATTCTGGAAAGAGGAAAACACGCTTACCTTCGAGAAAATTCAGAAAACCATGGGTAAAGCTTAATGTTCCCGATCAGAGGAAAAAAGAATAAAAGATTGATTCAGTCATCACCTGGAATATGGGCGCATCTGCATCTTTATTTACAGCTACAATAACCTTAGCATCTCTCATTCCTGCTATATGCTGAATGGCCCCTGAAACGCCAAAGGCCATGTACAGTTCCGGGGCCACGATCTTTCCAGTCTGCCCAACCTGATGATGTTCACAAAATACCTAAGTCGGGTGCCATTAAGATCTGCGCAAGCTAGATCATCATAATTTCATATGGAAATTTGATCCTCAATAAAATAGGATGTGAACTTATATCTATAATGCATATCACAGTCTACTAAAGATTAAAGATTAACAAGAACAGAATAGACATCATTTTCATCCAAAATGAAAGTATGAAGAATTGTTTTTACAGTTAGACATAAAGAATTGAAATTGGATTGGTGTAAATGTCTCCTTCAGTTGTGGGGGTAACAAAATATCCCTGAGCAATAAACACCATATTTTACCTGAAGATCATTGGGAACATATCCTGCATCAACAGCAGCACGAGTTGCGCCAACTGCAAAAATAACAATTATAAGCCTTTTCCAGATTGCAAAGATACTGGAATTCATAATACTATTATTTGCTCTAAAGCTCTTCAATGTTCAGATGCAAGCTCACGGTCCCTAAATGCAGTCAACTTCAGAATAGCTCAAGGTAAATATCTAAGGAAAAAACATAAAATATCAAAATTAGAGGATGAACAAAATAGCTATGGAATAGAGAAGAACCTGCTGCCCCAAGTTTTTCTGCAAGCTTCTCTATCATTTTAAAGTTCTCAGCGCTTTTCAAAGCTCGACCCCCAGTGATTACAACACGTGCATTTCCCAGATCTGGGCGCTCTGTCTCTTGAGAAGAAAGTTTAATATATCTTGATTTACCCACTGCATCATCTGCAAACAACAAAAAGTTTTCTTAATTTCTTGTAGTTGTCCCACTGATAAACCAAAACAGAGAAATAAATCATACTTATAGGTTATATTCATTGTCTTTTTAATCCTCAAGCACTTCTGAATTGACTAACCTAATATGTAGGTCTTTGAAAAGAGTAAATTGTTGAGGTACAAATGGGTGATCACATTACAAAATTATCGACAGACCTTCACTGAAGTTTGAGAGGTCCACCTGGTCAATGGATGCAGGTTTGGAGTTTGAATCAGCTGAAGTTGAGGCCACGGAGAAAGATGTAGACCTAACTGTTAACATGCAAGGGCTGGAACCGGTATATCGAACGGTACAAAGAGCATTCCCAGCATAAATGGGCCTGAAACAGAATTAAGTTGTCCCAGTCAAGTAAATTATGCAACGATTAGGTATCAATAAATGTCAGGGTCTCTATTTGAGTACTGAAAAAGAAGAATCAATGCAAGGCATGGAAAAAATTTAGATTCCTAAATCCTATTCATATCATTGATATGAAACTCAAGATTCCAGTCATCTGTTTGCTCTACAACTGCACAGACATGATTAACAGTTTACTAAATAGGAATTCACACAACGGCATATTCAACTGCTGTACATAACTGAAATACAAACAACTTGATAAAATGCGCCTCAGTAAAGCTTCAAAACCACTCTACCAAAGAAGTAGTAACAAATCAGAATAGATTTGTATAGCTCGAAATTGTTTGAAAGAGAAATAAATCACCATGACGAGCCATGAGAAATTTTACCTGACAAAAATATTAGAATCACTAATTTCAGTGACATCAGTGACTGGGGAAATGTCTAAAAGAGCAGCTGCACGAGGTACTATGTTCTTCCCAAATGACCCTGAAGCCGCAATAATGTGTGAGTAGTCACCTTTCTGATGAACCACATGGATAAGTTTAGCCCATGGCTCTGCTAAAGGATATGTAAAATTATCTGATTCTGCAACCAGCACCTATACAAAAGCCAATGAACTGAATCAGATTGGTGCATAATTTTTCAGCTCTACATGTATTTTTCACTTAACACTTTCAGAAAATAAAAGGTGCCGTTAAATCTTTATGAGACTACTAACATTCTCTTTATAAGAGTTTGACTTGAGAAAATACAAGCATATCTGGAGGTATCAATTTTTGGGAGAAAAAGTGCTGTGTTCACACCTTTTGATTAACTACTTCAGCATGGAACTCAGTTAAATGCACCTAATGAGCAACCTACATACAAAATGATTCAAGATACTGAAAATAAAGTAGAAGCAAAGAGCAAAAATATCCTAGCATTACTTAGTTCAATGAGGATTAAACTCTTGTCAAGTCAAAAGAGAAGATTATCAGTTCTTCTAGCTGATTTAATCTGAGTAAGTTTTTGACATTTTTGTTTACCCTCACGATTCTGTCCATCTAAAAACATATATCTCTTTTTTTTTTTTTTGTACTGGGGCATAAAATACAATGAGGTCATTTATTGGGAACCAACAGGTACCGAATCATCAAACAATGCATCACAAACCCAATAAGGCATGTACCTGAGAAATGGAAGGATGGCATGAGGCAGCATGTTCAGCAGCTTCTTTAAGAGATGGACCTGACCCAGCAAGCAGTAGAGATACTGAATTTTCATTACCTATCGAATTTGCAGCTTCAACGGCACTAATTGATGAAGCCTTAATAGAACCTCCTTCATGCTCCGCTAAAACCAAGGTGCTAAGCTATTGCAAAGAAAAGAACACAGAAAGAAAAATTACAGAAAACAGCTTATGCATCAAGTTACTGATTTATGCAAACGAGGAAAGAAACATAGTTTCATCCAACAAACTTGACATGTCAGGCAACTTAGAACTATAACCAAAACAAGTTTCCGTTTCAATTTCCAATTATGTCTAAGCATCTTCTCCTCTTTTCATTTTTCTCATATTTCTGGTTTTGGGTTCTTGATTTCCGTATAGTTCTGATGGCATTACATTGGGACCTTAGGCAAAGCAATACGGGGTTTTTTATCATATGCTGTTATCATTTCTTTTTCCTCATTTCTTTCTTGAAATCGTTAGATATATAACATTTGTGGGTTTTTCTCTAAGCAAGCAACACAACCAATAACATGCAATCTTCAGCAAAAAAATAAAAATAAAAATTGTGCTTTAATCTAATTTGCTGTCCCTGGACTAGAATCCCAACCCCAGTGTTCTTCAAAACCCAATAAAAGACAAGCCAAAGAGCAAGAAGGAAGGGGAAAAGATCCCAGAGAAGAATAGAAGACTTACGGATCGATAGGTGGCAGCAATTCGTGAAGAAATTGGATGATATCTGATAGCTCTGAGGATTCCGCTAGTAGCCATGGAGGAGTCCAGAACCAAATAACCCAACCAGCTTCAAGTTTTCCGCAGCGAGGAGTCCGAGTGGGGGACGACACTGTGCTGTGGGCCCCATTTTACATCGTTCAGATAAATTTTGTCATTTCGTTTGTTGAAAAAAAAAAGATAAATTTTGTCATTCATTTTTTTAGTATTTTTTTTGTTCTTTTCCTTTTACTTTTTTATGTTTTACGATTTTTACCGGTAGAATGGAGAGGATAAGCTAAGCAAACTTGACTTCATTAACGGATAGTGTGAAATAAAAGATTTTTCTAATGGATGAGGAATTGTTCTAGTTAGTGTATCTCAAATGATAATCATTTGAATAAATAAATTTCTAATTTAAGTTCCACCTCTTCCAAACAATTAACATCTTCAATCTGATAATAATAGGTGTCCATTACGCAATTATAAAATCATTTACGAAACAGTGAGTAGCCAACAATAAACCTATGATATGATAGTTTGGCTAATGAGTATCTAATGACTAATAATTGTGTTCATGTATATATGCATAATAAATTGACTTTGAGAAGAAGTGTCTCGTTAAAAAGAAAAAAAAATCATACTATAATGCTAATGTTAAGCATATAGTTATAAAATTTAGTCCAGTATGTCGATCAAACTGATCAATTCAGTGAACCGATCATAGGGCCGAATTGAGTCGCTAATTAAATTAGTTAACCAACAAATTTGTTAATTAGTCAACGATTCAACGGTTCAATCGATGAATCGAAAAAAAAATCGTCGATTGAACCATCAACTTAAAAATTTTACTATTTTTATAATTTAAAATATATTATTATGTTATATAATATAACTATTGTGCAATTCGCGATTGTGAACCTAAATTAAATATATTATTATATTTTAAAATATATTATTATATTATATAACTATTGTGAACCTAATGGTTGGTTAAGCTACAGGTTGGGTGTTAAGTAAGGATGAAATCCTCTGTAGCATTGATGTAAATTCACTCTTTGCCACCCTTGGAATTTTGAAATCACTGCAATGTCTAAATGCATGGCATGATATTATAAGTTCACCGGCCTCTGAATATTCTTATTCTACAGCGAAAAAAATCTAAGGGATGTGCCAAACACTCCTTGATTTAGTTGGGTCTGTATATTTACTAGCCCCCTATCACAGCCTTCTTAAGCTCCCCCTCCCCCTAGATTAGGATAGAGTAGATTATACAAATGTATCGTTGCTGACAAAAAAAAAAAAAAAAAATATCCTTATCCTACATGTAACCATTATTATTGTTAATTCATGCTATCTTACTGCTCAACGGGAACATGGGGTGCGTGTTTCCGTAATTAAGGAAAATGGGGCTTTTGAAAGGTAGAATAAAAATATAAAAGGGAAAAGGAGAGAATAAGGGGCGTAATAAAGATCCCGGTTTAATACGCCTGTGGCTTGGGCAGGGGAGAGCCTTTACTTGAGTTTACGAAAAAGCCTTGGCCCAGAAGCGGAAGCATATCTGCCGCTCTCTCTGTCTAATCTTTCTTCCCATTCCCAAATTGCTGGTTCAGTTGAATTGGAGTGCGTGGGGGCTTTCCCGTTCATTTCTGGTCCAGTCAATATCTAATTAATCAAGTCAAATCAGCCTCCACTGCAACATTTTAGTTCCCAAAATTTTCATCTTCAGATCTGCTTTCGTCCTCCACGAATACAATAAAAATGATTTCCAGCAGTAAACTCAAATCCGTGGACTTTTACAGGTTTCTTTTTTTTTTTTTAAATCCTTTTTCTTTCGTTTTATTTATTATTAATTTTTTTTTTGAATTTTCGATTGTTTGAAGTGGCAAGTGAATTCGTTTGAGTTAGATTGACATTTCAGACTAATCTCTCATATGTTATGCCCGTAATGGAATTTATTCGTGGCATTTAGCCCAGCAATTGAATGGTTTGTTTTGCTTACAGAAAAATTCCGAGAGATTTAACCGAGGCATCACTGTCGGGTGCTGGGTTGTCCATTGTAGCAGCCTTCTCCATGATCTTTTTGTTTGGAATGGTGAGAAATTGGTACATATTACTTGTCTATAGCTGCCCATAACCCCATTTGATTTCAGCTACAGTTTTCTTTTCCTTTCCTGTTTCTGAGGTGTTCTTGAAGGCGCATTGGTTGTTTGTTTAGCTCTTCTGGTGTTTGTTAGTATCTTTTTGGTCTTGCTGTTCTAGTTGCATCATTTATTTCGAGTAATTTAATACCACGCTTGAACTGCCATTCCTCTTTCTTTTATGTTTTGCGTATAACTTGGGTCAACTTTTTTGTTTCTGCAGGAACTGAATGACTATTTGACAGTGAGCACCTCTACTTCCATTATAGTAGACAATAGTTCTGATGGGGACTTCTTGCGGATTGATTTCAATATCAGGCATGTTCTGTGATATTACTCTGTGACCTGAACTATTGATTGGTTGCCCCTATTTCCTTTCCTTTGCCATTCATTGGATTAAAATAGATTGGAATCGACTAGTTAGAAAGAGTGGAACATGTCTAAGCTGTAAGTGGGAGAAAGATTGGGACATGTGTCAACTCTGTATCAATCTAGTCTATGTGTTTCTCCTATCCTTAATACTTGAATTTGCTTTGATCATCTTAAGACGGAAATAGGTTTTTGGGCTGTAATATGTGATGTCAATTATATGACACTGACTGGACTGTGAAAGCCATTATTTCATTTCTCTTGCTTGAAGTTCTGCTCCCCCCCCCCCCCCAACCAACAAAATCTATTTATTAAAATCAAGCTAACATGTTGCTAAATCCTTGTAGTTTTCCAGCATTGTCTTGTGAGTTCGCATCTGTTGATGTCAGTGATGTCTTGGGAACGGTGAGTTTTGGAGGTTCTGTTTGCTTTTCGACTATGATTTTCATACGCATGGTTTTATGAATTTTTGTTGTCTTGCTTGCAGAATAGGTTGAACATAACAAAAACTGTCCGCAAGTATTCAATAGATTCACACTTGAATCCTACGGGCTCTGAGTTTCAGTCTGGGCCAATCTTAGATGCAATTAAGCATGATGAGGAAATTGATGAAGAACACGGCGAAGGTGCTGTTTCACTATATGGCCGCAATTTTGATAGAATTGCAAATCAGTGAGTTAGCTGCATCTTACTTTTATACCTTATTATCTTCTGCTTTTCTACTTGTTATTTTGCTAATTTGTGCCCAATATAACTTCCTCAGGCATCCGATTTTGGTTGTGAATTTTTTCGCTCCTTGGTGCTATTGGAGTAACCGCCTGGTACTATTTGTATCTTTGGTGATATTTAGCTTGACTGGCTCTGAGCCCATAAGTGGTTTCTGCCTGTTAAAAGATCTCTCTCTCCCGCTTCCGTCTCTGTCTCTTTCCTTATATTTGTGTCTGTGTTCATTTCTTAAAAGATTTCTCTCTCTCTCTCTCTCTCTCTCTCTCTGTGCACTCAATTACATGCATGTATGCATTTCTATTGGCTAGTTTATGTATAAATCTGTGATTTCTACTTTGATGGTGTATTAGTGTAGCAGGGCACTTTCATCTGTGTGTAGCTTATTCTAAACTTTGAATAGTGTTCTTGTTAAGTACCAAATTGTTTGTTGATTCTTTGACAGTTTGACTGCAAACCCTAGATGAATCTATTGCTGTACAAATTTAAGGCTGATTTATGTCAGTATAGGTGATTTTGATATATTGCTGCTTGTTTCAGAAACCTTCTTGGGAGAAAGCAGCCAAAATTATAAGAGACAGGTGTGGTCTCATCTTCTGTTCATTAATTCTCGTTAGGAAAATGGAGCTTTTTTTTCTGCTGAAGATTCATCTCAATTTCAAATGGCATTTAGTATCATAGAATCTACTTAAATCTGAGTGCGACCTTGTCTTTAGATATGACCCAGAGATGGATGGTCGCATTCTTTTGGCAAAAGTTGATTGCACCGAAGAAGTTGATTTGTGTAGAAGGTACTTTCTGATAAATGAATTTTTGATCTTTCTATTGAAGTATCTTCCAGTATGGATGATGGAAGAGCACCTGCTTTCTGTAATATTCTTTAGCTTTTGTCTTACAATCATCTTCCATGACTAGTGGATAAGCATCTTAATCTATTGGCTCATATATTGTCATGAGTTAAGACATTTCTACAATAGTCAAGACAATATCTATTAAATAAAGTTGTATCTTGTACATGAAAAGGCTGTAGACTTTGATCTTTTTGTCCAGACCATCAGTATGGATTTATCAGTTGGGTTGTTCTGCTTCTCTTTCTATTCTCCAACACGTAATTTTCTGGTTAACCAAGTTGCTGGCTAATGAATTTCCAGGCATCACATACAAGGGTACCCATCTATTCGCATCTTCCGTAAGGGGAGTGACCTTAGGTAAAGTGACCTGACACATTCTATCTTTAATTTTCATCACTTTTTCTGCTTCCTTTGCATGTTTTGATCCTTTGACCTTTGTTGCCTGTAAAAAACTGTTTGCTTATTATATGTTTGTCTTGGTTAATCTGAACTTTCTCATTAAAAATTTCCTTCTGTAGTGCAAACTTTTCTCTTCTTTAGCTTTAAGTAGCAGAACTTTTCAATTATAATGACCTTATGTAATATTTGAATTTGCTGTATTCAAATCAGAAGTTTGTTGTCTGTTTTAATATAGGGATGAACATGGGCATCATGAGCATGAATCATATTATGGCGATCGAGATACTGAAAGTCTGGTCCAGGTAAGAAACAATATTGAGTTGCATGCCCAAAGCTTTAAACGGGAAAGGCAAAAATCAGGTGAAGAAAAGCAAGGAAGTAAAAGAACAAAACAAAAATTAAATAAATAAAGGAAAAGGGAAACGTATATGTAGCATGACTCTGCACATGTATCAATGCAGTTGATATCATTTTTCTATACTAGAAACATATGATTGAATTGTGTAGTCCTGCATAGGTGTTGATGTTGTCACCTATTATATGTGTGGCATTACTGGGTTTTTTAATTATTTGCAGACAATGGAAACTTTGGTTGCACCTGTTTCACTGGAGTCTAAAAGACTTGCTTTAGAGGATAAATCTGACAAGACAAAAGATCCAAAAAGACCTGCGCCCTCAGCGGGAGGATGTAGAGTTGAAGGTTTTGTACGCGTTAAGAAGGTAGATATTACACCAATTTGAAGCCAACCATACTTGGCATTTTTTCGTTTTGGTATGGCCACGGTGCTGGATTTGATTTCTGTCCAAAACCCTTTATGCTTTAATTTCAAGAAAGAAAATGAAGTTGGCAGTGTAAAACAAGTTAAGACATTTGAGCCACTTGCGTAAATGTAAATTTTGCTTGTTGACTTTTTCTTCATTGAAGATTAGCAGCAATGTCGTAGAATTTCCACTTGCTGTATTGTTTTTCTGTAGTCACCATGTTGAAAAATGATTCCTATAATCTCCTGTTCCTAGTTGGAGAATGAAGATTTTCAGGTGAAGGGCCTTGATTTTATCTATAATTTTCTTAAACAATTAAATACATAAAGGGGAAAGGAGGGGGCAGACAGATTGACCAGAATGAATAATGCAATTTTACAATCTGTACTTTATGTCAGGATTTTTTTTGATGTCAAATATATGATTTTATGCCTTTCACTGACCTGGTGCATGGTTTTCAACATGCCTCATATGATGCAGGTTCCTGGCAACCTCGTCATTTCAGCTCGTTCACCTTCGCACTCCTTTGATTTTTCTCAGATGAACATGTCACATGTCATTTCCCATTTTTCGTTTGGGAAGAAGATTAATCCAAGGGAAAGAAGTGATGTGAAGCGATTACTACCATATCTTTTTAGAAGTTATGACAGATTGAGTGGCCTTTCATATATCTCTAACCCAAGTGATTCGAATGAAAATGTTACTGTAAGCTCCTCTGCCTTTTTCACTGACATCTAATATTCTTCTGCTGGCCTATGGTGCAAATGCTATTTTTTCCCATTCTGAGCTTTAATTATTACTGGATGGTGTTGCCTATGCATGCTTGATTAACTTGCTCTGGTAAATACACGATGCTTTCCTTTCGGGAAATCCTTCCTTTCTTTATGCATGTTAGCAGTCTAGTATAGAAGATTAAAAGGACTTGAAAGTGTTAGGAAGTGAAGAATGAATTTCCATGAATATTGGCCTGAGAAAAGCATATTTTTTTCTTATCTTGTATCTCAGTGATCAAACTTCTGATATATTTATAGTATCCCAGCGCATGGTTTTAGTTCCATCATCGGCAGTCATTCACATGACTCATCCTAACCCTTCTACCAGCTTTGCCTTATTGTCTACCCTGTTTTGGGCAGTTAGTGTTGTCACTCATTATTCCTCAACTAAGAACTAGAAGTGTGCAAATTCATTGCCCATTCACCTTTTTGACTTAATTTGCCCTCTATTGGCTCTAATTCTCATGCATATGGGTGATTAATCATTTTGGTATTTCAACTTAGAGGAATAGGATGATTAAGTCTGGAAATAATTTGCATATTCTTTACCAAATGCAGATTGAGCATTATCTACAGGTAGTGAAAACTGAAGTGATGACAAGATCTTATAAAATAGTTGAAGAGTATGAGTACACAGCCCACAGTAGTTTGGCTCACAGCCTCGATATTCCAGTTGCAAAGTTTCACTTTGAGCTATCACCCATGCAGGTTTGTGCGGGAAAATCCTTTTTTGACAACTTTGTTTAGTGTGCATTCAACCACAGGTTCTTGTTCTCGGTGTTGCCTTCTCGCCCTATCAAATCTAATATTTTTTGTCATTAATGGTTTAGTGCTTTTCTCATCTCTCAGTTTTTGTGGTTAAGATTGTTTTTATCATCACCTTAATTGGTGATATGCGCCTCTCTTGTGATCAGGTCGTAATAACAGAAAACTCAAAGTCCTTCTCGCACTTCATAACCAATGTTTGTGCCATCATTGGTGGTGTTTTTACGGTTGGTTTTCTCACGTCTTGTTCCTTCAGTCATCCTCCATCTCAATCCTTTCTTTCTTGTATTTGCTCTATCATTGCTTTCTGCATTTCTGCCGTGATAGTAGGCAATTTCATCTTTGGTTTGTCCGTGTTTCAGGTTGCTGGAATTTTGGATGCAATTCTCCACAACACGATGAGACTGATGAAGAAAGTTGAACTAGGAAAAAATTTTTGAGGGGAAAACGTAAAAATCCATTCTAGTCACTGTATAAAGAGCATCAAAGCACGGCCACACGATTTTACCCAGATTACTTTATCAAATTGGGTTTAGCAGTGAGCTGCAGAATTTTGCAGTGGATTTTTAGTATAGAAACCTTCTGATGGAATTCTAGTATATGTTGTATTAGTCAGTTGTGACCTACGATATTTCTTCCCTAGTGTATCCATCAAATGTTTTAACTCATGCTAAGCTACTTCAGCTCATAAGAAGTCAGAAGTTTTAAGCTTATTATGTGGCTGCATTAGACAACTGACTAGGAATTTCGCAAAAACACTTGATGTTAAGCATATGATGAGGAATGAGGAAAAATAGAAAATTACCGAAGGGCATGTAAAATGGTCCTTTGTGCTGTAGTGAAATCTAACTTTATTTATTTGTTTGAGTTACAAGTTGTGGGATTCCATGCACTGTCCTTTCCTAAAGAAGTTTGTACCTCTTTTTAAGTGGAGTCGGGCTTTTTAACCCACTAGGTTAGTCGAAAAAACGACATAGGATGGTCGAAAAAACGACCCTAAGCAATGCAATATCTCATGATACTTTGGCTGGCACCCTCGGTTGAGAAATCGACAGAGAAAAGAAAAACCTTGGTGCGATGATCCATCGTCTAATTAGTCACAAAGGAAAGAAAAGCCATGTCTGCTTTATGATATTATCCACTCAAAATGTAGAAAAGTCTCTGGATATCGTTCAATTGGATTTTTTAGGAAATTTATTGCTGGTTAGAGTGATCAATATTGTCCACCAGTAGCTTGTATTCGGTACGATGGCGGCATATGCTGAAATGTTAATTGAAGAACAGAAGAGGCCTTCAAGCTCTCATATCAACAACTTTATTTGTTTTGTACACTCTTCATACATTGTAGCAGTGGCCAATACAAACTTTACTCAAACATCAGCTTATTTCTCACCAGTATAATAATAGTGTAACAAATAATTTACCCTTGAGAGCCCAGCTGAAAGTTGAAGCTACTGAGGTCAAGGCACGGAAAATCATGTAGAAGAAATACAAAAAGAAAGAAAGAAAGAAACAAGACAACCCTCAGAATGAAATTTAAAAATAAAAAAAAAAAATCCCAAACTCTTACAACACAAATCTTGAATTCAGAAAAACAGCAGGAGTGATGATCCAGAAAGAGCTCCCAAGGAGCCAATGAGTCCGAAAAGAATTGAAGATGCACCACTTTTAGGAGGAGATGATTGCTCTGAAGGGGCTGGAGTTGGATTTGTCTCCTCTGGTCCAGAGGGTGGAGGAGATGATTCTCCAGTTGCTGGTGCTGGGGATGGGGATACCTCTGCTGATGGTGAAGGAGGAGGAGATGTCGTCGTTTCATTTGAAGGAGGAGAAGCTGCCACTGTTTCATTAGAAGGAGCTGGAACGACCTTGCTTCTGTCTGCCATCACAACCACAATGATCTTTTCGTTCTTAAGGCAGTTGTCCTTGACTCCACTTATGAAATAGTATGGTCCAGAATGGTTCAAATTGAACACGGTGTGGCCATCTGTAAACTTTTGAAGAGGTCTGTCCGTACTGCAATTGTTATAGTCCTCCTTAGTCACGTAAAGCACAGAGTCTTTGTCTCCCGGGTAGACGAACGCTGCAATAGAAAATAGCAAGTGACAGTTAAATTTTCATTCGAAGTGTTTTTGCAGAATGCTGAATGCTGCTTGCGGACGATAAAAGGGTAGCAGCACAAGACTAGCGCTGTAGTTGATGAGAAATTGATGCTGATGTTAGCAAAATGATCAACTTACACAGGGAGTCCCCAGTTTGAAACCGGTTTTTCTCCGCCCATTGATTGTGGCTGTTTGAGTTAGGATCAGCAGGAACTGCCCAACCGTTGGGACCTCCGACCTTGAACTCAAACGCAATGCCTTTCTCAACAAGCAGCAAAAGGCTAAAGAGGCCTAGGACACGAAAGGCTTTTCCAGTTGATCTCAGATTGGCCTGAGCCATTGGAGGTTGGTAGGCAAGTTTGGACGTGTAAACTGAAAGAAACTTCCAGTAAAACCTGGCTATGAACTTGCTGGTGCGGTAGCGAACGATCAAGGGGTATTTGTAGGACAAAATGAACGAACTTTACAAGCTGTGGCAGTGAAGCTTTTGCTTCTTTTTGTTATTCTTTACTTTCGGATATCTTAACTTCCAGTGCAAAGTATATGGGCTCTTTTTGGGCGTGAGCTTCGTTGTTCTTCTGAGGCCTTTAAGGGTAACTTATTCTGCAGATTTATACTTTCCTTGACCAAAATCAGCACCTTCTTATCTTGTGCTTTGGGCATTCGCATCTGAGTCCTGACACCGATGTCTCAGATTTTGAACTTCTTACCTCCTATACAGCTGGAGTAGCTTCGCTTGATGCAGAATGTTTAGCTGATTAGGCAGCTTTTTCTTCTCGTCAAATGGGATGTTTATAAACGTGCATTAATTAACATATAATTCCTTCTTGAAAATAACTGCAGCTAAACATTTGGAATCCTTTTCTTTTTGATTTTGTGACATTGCATTCAGCCAAATCAGAGAAGACCTCAACAACGTTAAAGTTCAACTAATCATTCTTGGTCATGAAAAGAATTCAAAGAACGGGGGAAAAAAAGGTATCTATCTTCATAAAGAAAGGGACCAAAATAAGCAAAGATTCATCTTCGGTCAAATAAGATGTTGAGTTTGATGCAGTGAGAAAAGTTTGTTCCCTAGCTGCACCTTGCGGAGGTCGCATTGAATGTAACATAGGTTCCATGTCTATTTTTTTTCATTTTTAGTTTGAAAAAATTAGATGTTTTCAAATGTCTTAGCGTAAGAATTACAATCACCACAACTCTTACTCAAAAATAGTAGTATTAATAGTATTTTATGGTGGTAGGAATGAAATGAAATTAGACCCCCAATCCAGATCGGCAATGCATAAAACTGTAAGGAAGCCCTCTTAGCAATTGGGTAAAGCATATATCAAACTTGCACTCGCTTCTCAAATGCAAACTTGGTAAATTACATGCAACTGATATTGGATTTTATGTAATTTTATGGCCACACAAGTCATAAAAATTGGACTATTATATCAGTTTTCGGAATAGGAGGGGGACGTACACAACACAGCTCAGCATGAAAATTGCACATTTTAGTTCTCTTCTTGAATTAGCAGTGCCTCGGGCGGCCCTCAGTCCATCTTTCTTCTCCCATGCATGATACTGTTATATTGCATCCGGAAGTAGCACGCAACAAATGTAATTATGTATGTGCTCTCTAATCCTTGTTGTATTATTATTACATCATGTGTGTGAGTTCTCCGATGTATTCTCTCCACAAAGAGATTGTTGTAAACTTTGGTGAACAAGGAAGATCTCTATTTGTGTGCTTTGACTAAGGTTACAAACGAATCGAGCTGCTGTCGAGTTCGAACTCGATCAATATCGAGTTTGAGTCGACCAAATCGAATTCGACCTCGAACTTGAGTTCAAAAATACTAAACTCGTTAGTTCGCGAGTCGGCTCGAACTCGATTATATATATATTTTTTATTTTAATAGTAAAATTACATATATATCTCTAATATTTTATTATTTGTTAAGAAAAATTATTATTTTATTGATTTATTAAAAATAAAGTAATTATTATTTTTTATTTTTTTAAAACTCGAACTCGAACTTGACATTTTGAACTCGTCGAGTTCGAGTTTCATAAAATTATATCGAAATTCGACTCAATTAGACCGAAATTCAATTCGATTCGACTCGTTTGCACCCTAACTAGATTTCAACACGCTGTATCAGAAGAATTCCAGGCTTTTGTCATGTACGTTGTCTATGGGTCACAACTTGGTAAAAAACGAAAGAGAGTAGAAGAGCTCCGCCCATCTCATTCTTACATGATCTCAACCCACCAACCCCGCCTTCAATTCTCAAGTCTCATCTAATGATATACCCTTCCACGTTTGTACAAAACTTCTTGTGACCGGGTCAAAATTGAAAATTGGTACCATTTAGCTTTCATATTAAAGCGTTAAGCATTCAACAAGATGTGGGGATGGTTTAACATTGGAACCTTCTCAGCCAAAATGTGAAGGTTTTGACTTTTATTTGCCACCAACCTTTTTAACTTTTTTCTTTTTTCCTCCTCCTCCTCCTCCACCTCATGAGTTCAATGCTTTAACTTTAAGCAGCAAGAACCTGTCAAACGAAACTCCAAACATAGAGAAAGTTGACGACGTTGCTTTTGAGTTCCATTGACTTTGACTGGACTACAACTACTACTTGCCAAAAGTGGTCGAAAAGAAAAACACAAAGAAGAAAAAGAAAAACAGAAACAGACGATGACCAGTCCAGTCCAGTGGAGGCCAATTCCTCCTCGGTTCTAAACTTCTAATACGTAGTACTTTAAACCCTGTTCTATTGTTTGACAAAAGACCTTAACGCGCCACCGCAAACGCGTGTGTACACTCTCCCACATTTTCATTTTAGCCCCCGCGAATATAGGCGAGTGAGTGGGCACCAATCCCTTGATCCCTCGCCTTTCTCGCTACCCCCCACGACGCAACCCAACTTCACATACGTACGCGTCCAGCTCGTCTTATACCATACACAAATTAATGAGAGAACCGGTTGCTACTCTTAAAGAATGGAGAGACAGACAGTATAAAGAAACAATCGATTTTTCCTCATTAACGTCAACGCATTAAACGGCTTCTTCTTCTTGTCCTTGTCTGTGGTTTTTGTGTCAAAGGGACTTTTGGGTTACTTTATTTATAAGTTCGTTAATTTCTGATCACAGGCCCAAAAGTTGCCTTTGCCTCTCTAACCATATCCACCTCCCTCCATTATCATAGCCACCTACCCCAACTAATTGCCAAATCAAGAAACTCAAGGAGAAAATAAAGAATACTGTAACTATTAGAGAATCCAAAGCATCGAATGATGAGAAGGAATACTCCTTTTCTTGATTTGTGTGCTTGTTTATGTATTTTTCCTACCTCTGAACTGGCCCTTTTGGGATCATTGTGACAAATAGGTATGATCCCAGCTAATGAGCACATCGTACATGATCTGAATTGAATTTTTTTTTTTTTGGCGTTCTTTATGTGGAATCTGATCTGGGTTTTTGGGATTAAGCTTGCACGTGCTGATTTCAGAATTTCGGGACTTGCTATTGAGGATTTCTGAAGTGAGTTATTCGTTGGTTTTATTAGCTGGGATTGTTTAACACCACGTTGACATGTGGAGGGACCCTGGAGCTCCTGCTGATGAGTTCTATCAGGTTCGGCCTGAATGTACTGATGTTCCCAAAAGCAAGTTTCGAATCAAGGTTTGTCGATTTCCTTCGCATCCAATTATTGCATTTTCTGATAAAGATTATTGCTGTTTTGGCTTCTTCTTCTTTTTTTTATTTCTTATACTCAGATCATTGTATTGCTCATGTTTTAAATATCTCCTCTAAGTGTTTTCATTGAGATCAATGGCTTGAAGATTGGTTTTTTGGTAAATATGTGAAGTTGTTGTTACACTTCCCTTTCTCTGAATGCTACCATTTAGTTGTTCCTGTGGATTTGGGACGACTAGCTTAAGGGAAGGAAGAAATATGACTGTCTGAGGACTCCTTAGATGAAGAACGCCCTACTAAGTACTAGTACTGACTGGTGCTTCTTTATTTTAGCTACTTCAATTTCGGGATCCTTTCTCTAAGTGCTAAAACGGTCCCTGAATTCCACAACTAAGACAAAGGTAACAAATCCTGTTTAACAGACTGTTCTGATGTGCTATCTTGGAAAATTTTGGAATGAACAGCAACTATTAAATGATGTCCCAACTTAGAGATGTTTAATTAGTTAGCTCTTTGAAAATTGGATGACATTTTGTCAATTGTGGTGGATGGGATGTGGTGATTCAAGTGGAAGTGATGCTTTGTAGAAGAGGATCTCTTGGTGGTTTTGGTGTCAATCGAATGATCCTTGCAATCTTGCTATATCCATGGAGTTATCCAAACTCTCTCCATGATCTCATTTTATCGGAGAACCTCATCTTCTTCGCACTCCAATTACTTGATTACGTTTCTGGAAGAAGTAAAGTCAAAGCCAATTTTTGTTGTATTTTCCAGGTGTCTGGGGCTGGACGGTTTGAGGTGTTGCATCGCAGACCCTGCCAACCTGAAGGAAAAATGAATAGGTGGAGCGCTAAGATAATTGCCTATTTTGTAGCCAGGCATATGTGTACTGGACTGCAAGCGTAGAGGACTTGTTCCTTTTAAGGGGACATTTTAGTTCTCTGTGAGGTTGCATTCAGAAGTCTTTTGGAGCATTTTATTGTTTGCCAGACTTGATTCAAAGAGTTTCAAAGAACTGAAGTAGCAAATCCTTAGTTACTTCAAGTAACATTGAGAGGTTGAGTTGATGCATCAGTTACTTCAAGTAGCAAATCCTCCTTGACCCAGTGTATTAACTTTTACTTAAGCCTAAAACTTGATCATTCAGCTTTTTCATTAGATCATGAGACTTCCGTTAAACAGAATTGGCTTGGAAATATATAAAACCCCCAAAAGGAAAGCCCTTTCACTCTAAGGATGCCAGCCTGAAGTCTTTCTCTTCATGGATGCTCTGCATGTGGTCCATACACCTTTTACCTTAGTAGGGGACGATTTAGAAATTAGTTGAGTAAATTTTTGGTTAAAAATTAATTGATTGACTTTTCATTCTGTACAAGAGTTTTATCAATGAAGTGTGATAAAGGGTAACTTTCCTTGTTTTGGGATTACTTAACAACTTTGAGAACTAGTCTGGTTGTCAGCATCCAGAAGTTTAGAGATAACTCAATGAATTTGCATATGCGAAAATTTCATTTCCATGTAGACCTTTTAGGTTTTTCAATGTGAGTGCATCTTCATGCTTAGGCACATAATGATTTGAGTACTAACGAGGGAACTGGTTTTGAATATTCAGGAGAAAGGGAGAATTTTTATTTTAACTTCTTTTTTATTTAGATGTATTTCAATGAGTTGCAATTTGAGAGGAAATACCAGATCCTGGAAGAGTTGCAATTTGAGAGGAAATACCAGATCCTGGAAGAGTTGCAATTTGAGAGGAAAGTGTGTGGTTATGTAGCCTACGCAAATTACATGATTTAAAGTGTTAAATGGTGGTATTTGTTTGATGTTGGAGTTTATTTTACATGCTGAGTTTGGTATTTCATGATGTTCCCAACATTTTCCTAAGATTGTGTTGGCCTGTTTCAAGATTTTCTGTTTTATTTTGATTATCCAGGCTGGAAAGACATTAAGTGTGCGGAAATGGCAGGCTGCATTTACTCCAGAAGGGCAACTTGATATAGGCAAAACACTTAGTCGCATTTATCGTGGGGTGAGTAGTGAATCATAAGAGAAAATCTCCACAAGGATTATTACAATTTCACCGCAATCTACAGTGCATTGTTCTTCTTTTAGTCTATAACATTTATATTACTGAAAGATCATGATGGAGAATGCTTTCAGGTCTTTTGACCATTGCAGTATATTTTATCTCTTCTTTTGCGTTGCTAGAGATTGTTTTGATGTGCAGTAAAATACTTGTCGCAAAACAGGGTATCCATCCTTCAATTAGAGGTGAAGTTTGGGAGTTCCTATTGGGTTGTTATGATCCTAAGAGCACATTTGATGAGCGAGACGAGATTCGGCAAAGTCGTAGGTAGCCTGATTTTCGCTTTATGATACAATTACAAATTATTCTTGCATATTTTGGAAGACCTACATGTGTAATTAAAGCATATGATTTCTGTATAGGAGTAAGGTTGAGTAAGCATATGATTTCTGAACAGAAGCTTTGTGGCTTTGGTTGATGAGCATTGATTAGCACAAATAACTGACAATATTTTAGAATGATCAAAGAATGAGCTTAGAGTTCAAAGCGTTTAAATAACCAATCTAATGGTGTTGCAAAGCAAAATAATTTGACTTCAATACAAGAAAATCACACTTGTACAAGAAAATCATTTTCAATAGTTCACTGCAAAAGAATAGTGATGCATATTTGTCTGGTCTCATTAATTGAAGCAGATAGTTTCCTGCACACCCATCTCAAAGAACATAAAAACTACTTAAATAGACACTTGAAGTACTCAGAAAAGAGTCCAGTCTTTAATTCATGTTAAGGTCCAATGTCTCACAGAAAATTGATTAGGTTCTGACACAGACTGTTAACTGGATCCATTCCTCTAAAATGTTGTGCAACTTTCTATTGGTTTTTTATGCACCAGAAATTTGCATTTTTTTTTCTCTTTAATTATTTGTATTTGAGTTGCAATTTCAACTGTCAATTGTTTAAATATTTTACTGTTGTTATTTCTTTATGTAAACCTTTCAGGGCAAAATATGCCTCAATTAAAGAAGAGTGCCGGCAAATGTTTCCTTTGATTGGAAGTGGTAGGTTTATCACAGCACCTGTAATCACCGAAGATGGTGAGCCTATTCAAGATCCTATAGTACTTCAACAGATGGATTTGGACCCGGCATTAATAATGCCACAAAATGGTATACTAATTTTCAACTTTGAACTTGTAGCACTGTACTCACCAAAAGGAAAACGAAATGTCTGCTATAATTAGGTATAAGCCCTTAGTCTTGTTATTGCAGATGCTGTTGGTCACAATCCACGAGACAAGAAAGTAATTCAATGGAAACTTACACTACATCAAATAGGTTGGTGTTTCAATAACATGTTGATGCATGTTCTCTGGAATTCACTCTTAAAAGCTGTCAATGTTCTATGACCTATTCTCTTCCAATATTCTCATCATTTATTTGTTGAACTGAATATACTAGAAGTTTCCACCGGTATATTCTGCATGGATCTTCATTTCTTTACCAGTTGATTATTACTTATTTTTACCTTGTAACTTTTCATCCTTGATGTGATATGTCTTTTAGGTCTGGATGTTGTTCGGACTGACAGGACATTAGTATTTTACGAGAAGCAAGAAAACTTGTCAAAGCTTTGGGATATTCTAGCTGTTTATGCCTGGTCTGATGCAGATGTTGGCTATTGTCAAGGTGGGTGGTCAAATATACTCTTGAAGGTGATTTATTGTCATATTTTGGCTTTCCTTTAGCTGTTTTTCTTGTATATATCTAAACTACACGGTCCATGAATCAGATCTTCAGAGTGATTGATATTGAATGAAGATTTTTGCCTGGTCTTAGATTCAGTGGCTTTAGTTTCACCACATCATTTTCTCATAATTCTTTTCTACATACTATAGTTGTGGTAGAGGCGAGTCAGAAACTACCTATTTCAAGTAATTTGCACCTGATCCTTGTTTAAGAAGCTTGTAAATGCAGGCAACAGATTGATTTAGGAAGTCAATTTTAGAAAATATTGGAACATTTTATTTTTATGATTTATAGCATGTTAAGTTAGTATCCAACTTTACCACTGGTCGGCCCAAATGGCCTAGGGAGGGCTCTTAAGGTCTTCACCCCTGCCAAGTTCCGGTTCGAATCCTGTGCTTGGCAGTTGGAAGTGGGAAGGGTGTGGGGAGGGGTGGGAAACGTTAACCCAAAAAAAAAAAAAAAAATCAGTATCCAACTCAGAATTTTTTTGAATGACTGGCAATCTGGTCTCTTCCCATGCCAATAAGATTTTAAGTCGGATAAACCACACTGGATTTGCTGTTCATGTCCATTAACATTTCCCAACAGTGGATTTGAAGTTAGACAGATTTTTGTTATTAATAAATTATATGTTCAACTCTATCTTGGAATTGCACGTATTTGACAAAAGTTCATTATCAATCGCATCGGGGTACTTGTTCTGATGTATTAACTTTGGGAGTGTGCCAAGCAGGAATGAGTGATCTTTGCTCCCCTATGATAATGCTTCTGGAAGATGAAGCAGATGCATATTGGTGCTTTGATCGTCTAATGCGGAGATTGGTGAGTTTTTCTTCTACCTATTCTGTTATATAAATGATCTGCTGCACTTGTTTGTGATTTGCTCCGTTTTGGAATTGCATCAAAAGATTGGTTCAGGTTATTGTCATCAGGTTGCGTACATCTACTGACTGACTGCCCTATTCAATGCTAAGCACATTACCTAGAGAAATTAGTAACTCTAGAATATTCTTGTATCTGCTTAAAAGTATCATGTCTCATTGATAGTGAAATTAGTAAATTTAGGAGATAAAGATATTATTTCAATCTCAAATTGTTAAAATGATACTTTTCAGGCCAAATAACAACCAAGCTCATTTCTTAAATTTTTGAGATCATTGAAAGCAGCTATCCTATGAAAATTAAGGGTGCATTATATTTGTTCATCTTATTTAACGAAAGATAACCACGATAAGAACCAAACAAGGACTTCCTTTTATCAGGTGACATGATTGTAGAGCTGTAAACTAACATTACCAGGGGAATATTAATTTCTTATAATGCATTATCATTTATGGTCTCATGATAGTACTCTTTTTAAATTTTTCATCTTCATGAGATATCTTCTGGCTTCTTTGTGAGTCAAAGTTTATCATTCACGATGATATTTTTAGTGTGTCGGCTTCCTTTCTTGTTGACAGTGTTTTCACTCTTATGAACTGAATTGTGTTCACTTGCTGATTCGATCTCTTGCTATTGAAACTCTAAAGCGAGGAAATTTCAGATGCACAGAGAGCTCTGTTGGTGTGGAGACACAGCTCAGCAATCTAGCTTCGATTACTCAAGTTATTGATCCCAAGCTTCATCAGCACTTAGGTATCTGCTTCAACTATTGTATTTTAGTAAGTTAGTAGTGTCCAGACTGCCTGATCTAGGTTTGGGTGTACTTTGTATCAAGTACTTCTGCATGGTCTGACATACTTGAAAGATAGATTTAGCAGGGATACTGGTATGCAATTAAGTTACAAATGTTAGCAGAAGTACGTTTGTGCTTTATCCAACCTATTGTTTACAATACTTAACGATTTATGCTGTAACCAAGGACATATTTAAATTTGTCTTTTAAGTGTTCCTCTAATTTTCTGTAATATGATCTAAATGAGTGTTTAACGTCATTGTATCTAATCTTATGCACAGAAACCCTTGGCGGAGGTGATTATCTGTTTGCTTTCCGCATGCTTATGGTTTTGTTTCGTAGAGAGTTC
Organism: Coffea eugenioides; assembly: GCF_003713205.1. Classification (NCBI taxonomy): domain Eukaryota; kingdom Viridiplantae; phylum Streptophyta; class Magnoliopsida; order Gentianales; family Rubiaceae; genus Coffea; species Coffea eugenioides. Next base: position 49,576,658 of record NC_040039.1, on the reverse strand, counting down.
TCCTTTTGCGATTCTTTATACCTATGGGAGGTAAGAGTTAATTCTTTTCCTGTTGGAGTTTGCTGTCATTAGAGCTCACCTGATATTAGGCTGTTAGATTTTCTTTTATTACATTGTAAACAAGAGCAAATTTCTTAGAGAGAAGAGGAGACCTGGGTACGGGAACTTGGACATAGTAAATTCATTTTCCACTTATTTGCTTTTGTAGTTTTGATCCTTAAGATTTATGTGCTTATTTCTGGAAATATTTTGAATTCTTGCTGTTGTTTTCTCTCAGTTGTTTACCATGGTTGAAAATTGATCCTTGATCCTTTTTTTTTTTTTGGGTTTTGCGGGTGGGTGGGTTAATTTATTTTAATTCTCTTGGTTATTAGGACCCTAAAGTTCTTTGATCTTTCTGAAAGCTGGTCTGTTTTAACATTTAATAGATGATGTGGGCCCTGGAGTATGACCCAGACATGTTCTCTATGTATGAGGAACCTGAATCTGCTGCTGAAAAATCTGAGGGATCTAAAGGAAAAGTGAAGTCAAGACGCCAGTGTGGAAAGTACGAGAGAGATAACATGAAAAATGGGGGCAAAAATGATGAAGCGCCTCTTCCGATTTCTATTTTTCTTGTAGCGAGTGTCCTCAAAGATAAAAGTTCCAAGTTGTTGACGGAAGCTCGAGGTCTAGATGACGTTGTTAAGGTCAGTTTGATAAGCTTCGTGGATTTAGTTTGATGATCCTTGACTGTAAAATTATTTTTTTTCATGTTATGCGCAACATACAGAATGCATGCTAGAAATTTTGGGTAATCAGAGACGTATGAGTGTAATTGTGTTGCATATACAGGCAGGTCAATTAATGTGGTTTTGAACTGAAGGTTGTTATTGTTTTTCTTTTTTAAACTTTATCTGGATATACTTAAGAGTTTCATGCTGTCACATGGTTGACAATTGTGAAATAATAATAATGGTTCTAAATTGAAGGAAAATAAACAGTGCTTCTCTCATTGGAATTCGCCATTGAACTCAAAGGTCTTTTCAAGCAGAAACAATGAAGAAATGAGAAAGCAAACGAAAAAGCTTATGCATTTCTGTATTTGGAGAAGCAAATACACCAAACCGAAAATATCTGTAACTTGATTCATGCTAATAGTATATTGACTCTTTGCGAGATTCAGAAATTCTTTAGGTGTTGGTGCACTCTTCCCGAATGTTTTATGATTGACTCTGACCAGACACTTGTGAGGGCTGGAATTAGCTTTAAGCTACTCATAGTGTGTTGGAGCTGGAGATAAGTTGGAATGTTGGGATAGATTGTCCTCTATGTTCATCATCATGATCTCTCCATCCAACCTTGGGCATCATTTTTGCCTTTACTTCCATACGGGCTTAGGACAGAACATTGTCAATTTATATCTCTTCAAGTCAATGATTACTATTACTATTACGGCACCAGTACGGCTTCAAGTAAATGATTACTTTCTTTTTCATTGCCTTTCTCAGATTCTGAACGACATGACTGGAAACTTAGATGCAAAGAAGGCCTGTACTGGTGCTATGAAACTTCACAAGAAGTATCTGAAGAAGGTATGATACTTAAAAAGTTAGCTTCATGTATTTGTTGGATCTAGTATTTGGGTTTTTGGTTGTGAACATTTAGGGGTTATCGCAGGAGGGTGTCCTACACTCATTTTCTGCTTTATAATTCCTTTGCTTATGCTTGGATTGATGTCACTGCAGGCCAAGAAGCCATGATAGTGCATGCAACAATAGTTTTGATATTCAGAAGGCATAAATATCCGTGCCGTATACTTTTGAGCATTTTCAAGAAAGAGCAGATGAAATTGCAGTCTGCAGTTTGGTTTAGATTAGAGTGTCAATTGTACATTTTTCTATCGGTACAGTCTTAAGGGTATTATCAATTGTGTACACATCCCACGGCACGGATGCATCTGATTGAAAATGCGTTTGGAAGAAAATTTTTTTTTTTATTCTCGTCACACCTCCTCAATATTCTTATTCTTATACCATATTCATCTAAGGGTGGTGGGTGTATTGCTCGTGTGGAGCGAGCTAAGTTGTAGCTTTTGTAAAACTCTGATGAAATGCAAAACATTTAAGAAAAGATTTGGTTGGTACTTTTCACTTGTCAAGAAGAGTGGTCGTGATGAGTTAGAATTTTGTGTATGTACATCTTCTTGTCAACGGATTGGGTGGTTATTGACTCTTCATTCGGATGATTCATGTTATCTTCAAGAGAACATGAATTCTAAAAAGCAAAAAAGAAAATTCCACTTCTAGGCCTAACGGGCATCCAGGGCCTAAATGATCCATTTCCAGGCCATATTTGGTTTCTTCGACCCATATGCTGTCATCAGGCCGATTGGACGAATTTAAGTCGGATCGGGTTGACTAATGCAGCAGTGGATGTTTGTTGGTTTCGATATGCGTAAAAACTATAAAACATTGATTGACTTTGTTTTGCTCCAGACCTCCAGTGGAAGTTGAAGCTTACGACACGAGGACCATCAACGTACACTTGAAGCTCTTTAATAAGTTTCATACTTAATCTGAACCAAATGCTGCCAAAATTCGCCCTTAAATTTTCTGTCTTTTTTTTTTAATCGAAACGTTAGCTTTATATTTCATCGTAAAAACGTTATAATAACTGAACAAGGGTCCAAACAAAAGGAACAACGGTCCTACAATATTCATTGATGTACTAGCATCTAAGATTAGGATTTACCCATTCTTCATCTAACCAGATGTTACCAGCATAAAAACTCAGCTTAATACTATCTATTTTTCCTGAGTTAGCAAAAGCGAAAGAGCATTGATGAAACAAATTACAAATGGACTGAATATCCTCAATTAGTGTAGCAGCCCGTTCGTTGTTGTGTCTTGATTTCATTATATATCCCACAAGTTTGTTGTTATCCAGCTCCACTTTAATGTTCCTCCAGCATTGGTTGACGGCTTTCAATAGAGCTAGTCTCACAGCTTCTGCTTGATCTTGTAATGGATCACCTGACATTTTTTCTCTAAGTGCTCAAGCTGCTTGTAGTTGGCCAATATTGTCTGTAGCTGTGATTCCTATCCCCACAGTTGATTGACGTTTGTCTTGTTGGATATAGATCTTGAACAACATTCTCGTGAGGCCTTCATTATGATCATGGTCAATCTTGTGCTGTACTTCTATTTCCTGAGTGTTCTTTGATTCCTTCCCTTTGTTAGCTTCTTCAAACTCTGTCCAATCCTTTGAGACCTTCTCAATTATCCTGTGAGGCTTCTTTTCCTTTTGGTTGAACTTCCTATCATTCCTAACTTTCCATATTTACCAGAGAATGTTGATGGTGAGATTCACATGATCCTCTTCCCCTCTGCTTTCCTGGGCTTCTATAATTGCTAACCACCATTTTAGGAAGCAATCAGAAAGATGTTCTAAGCCATTCCACTGAACTGGAGCCATTTTCCAAATTTTCTTAGCTTTCTTACATTAAAGCAATAGGTGTTCAATTGTTTCTTTCCTTTCTCCACATCCTGCATGTATGGGATTCCCTTGGTTTGTTCTTCTGTAAATTAATTCTCTTACTAGAAGGGCACTATGCAAATATTTCCAAATGAAAACTTTCATTTTTTGACTCATATTTTGCTTTCACAGTGATTTCCAGACCTTAGTGATGGTGCCTTCATAGCTTGATCCAGCCTCCTCTCTTCTTTCTGTGCATACCTAATTCTTTTCCTTCATCCATCTCTTGTAGCCAGACTGGACAATATATTGGCCATTCTGAGAGTACATCCAATAGTAGCTGTCTTCTTTACCTGTTACACTTATTAGTATGCTCAGAATTCTCTCTGCATCTTGTGAACTAAAGGTTTTGAGGACAAGAACTCTATTCTATCTGTGGTTGATTATCATTTCTGAGACATGATTTAGTTGACATCCTTGTGGCTTAACAGATGTTGGTTTCCCAGATGGCCTGTCTGGAATCCAGTTGTCGTCCCAAATTCTCGTTCCTCTACCATTATCAATTTTTCTTCTAATTCCTTCTTGTATTTCCTTTCTGAGAAGCTGAAATATTTTGCCAGATCCAAGAGGCATACTTAGGCACTTCACAGTTGAAGATTAACTGTTTGGGATAATATTTATCCTTTAAAACTTTATTGACTAACAAGTTTGGTTGTGTAATTAACTTTCATACTTGTTTTACCAGTAAAGCTTTATTGAACATTTGCAAATCTTTGAATCCCATTCCTCCTGTATCCTTATTCTCTGTCATTTTCTTCCAACCTATCCAGTGCATCTTTTTCTTTCCATCTGTATCACCCCACCAATAGTCTGCTATTTTAGAACTAATTTCTCTGCATAATTTGGTGTGTAACCTGAAGCCAGACATAGTATAAGTTGGCATGGTCATTGCCACTGCTTTAAGCATTATCTTCTTCCCTGTCTAGCTCAATAGATTATTTTTCCAACCCTGCAGTTTCTTATATATGGAATTCCTTATAAATCCAAACACTTGCTCTTTAAACCTTGTGATGATCATAGGCAGCCCAAGGTATTTATCTTGTCCTACCTGTTGAATTGACCCCATAGCTTGACAGACTTCATTCCTCACTGTTTGATCTGTGTTCTTGCTAAAAAATACTAAGGGTTTTTTCATGTTGATGAGCTATCCCGTTGCCTCTTCATACATCTTGAGGATCTTCATTAGTCTCTTAACTTCTTGAGCATTTGCTTTACAGAACACCAATGAGTCGGCTGCAAAGAACAAGTGAGTGATTGCAGGTGACCCTCAACTAATTTTTAATCATGTCAACTCCTTTCCTTGCATTGATTTCTGTAAAAGATTAGAAAACCCCTCTGAACACATCAGAAACAGATAAGGAGAGAGAGGATCCCTTGCCTTATGCCTCTAGAGGATCCTGTCACTATTAACGTTGAAGGAGTAAGTTACTGAGCTGATGTAAGATGAAATCCAGCCTATCCAAGTGGAGCAGAATCCCATTTTTTTCATAATAGCCTTCAAAAATTTTCATTCCATCCTGTCGTAGGCTTTGGACATATCCAGTTTCACAACCATAAATCCTACTTTTCCATGCCTTTTATTTTTGAGGAAGTGCATTAATTCATGAGGCAAAATAATATTATCTATTATTTGTCTATTTGGAACAAACGCTAATTGATTTTTGCTGATACACCTATTGAGAAAAGGCTTTAGTCTATTGACAAAAATTTTAGCTATTGCTTTATAGATCACTTGGCAGAGGCTGATAGGTCAATACTATTTAATCTCTGTGAGACATTCAACTTTTAGAATCAAGGATATGACAGTATGATTTATAACTTTAAGAATGACACTGTGGTGGAAAAAACCTTGGATTGCATTTACCAGATCGTGCTTAATAATACTCCAGAATCTTTGGAAGAATAAAGGAGACATGCCATCACTACCAGGAGCCTTGTTAGGATCCATAGAGAAGAAGACAGCCTTAATTTCATTTTCTTTCACTTTTTTAGTCAATTTCTTATTCATTTGTTCAGTTACAATAACAGGAATTCCATCTAAGATCTCCTCTAACTCCCCAATAGCTGAAGACTTAAACAGCTGCTCATAACAAGTAGTTATTTCTCTTCCCACCTCTTCTTCATTCACAATCCATTCTCCATTAGGCTTTCTTAATTTCTGTAATCTGTTTCTCTTTCTCCTCCCCTTTACTATTGCATGAAAAAATTGAGTATTCTTATCTCCCTCTTTCAGCCATCTCAGTTTAGATTTCTGGTTCCAGTAAGTTTCATCATCATCATAGGCCACTTTCAATTGTCTTAATATTCTGTACTTGTTGTCTTTCATTTTCAGCATTTGTTGCCTTAATGTCCTCAAGTTGGTTTTTGCACCATTTGATCCTTTCAAAGGAATTCCTTTTCTTGCAGCTGCTTCTTTTCAATAACTCAATTTTGTATCTTTTAATTTTCTGGGTCACTTTAAACCATCTTGTTCCTTCGCAGGGGATGTTCCATGCCTCTTTGACCATCCCCTCAACCTCATTATGTTGGAGCCTCCTTTTATCAAACTGGAATTTTTTTCCTTTTTCTTCTTTCCTTCTAAGTTTCAAGTATCAGCATACTGTGATCTGAGGCATGGGACTCAATGTGCTTACAGTTGACTTCGTTAAAGCATTGTGACCATTTTGAAGTGCATAATCCCCTATCAATTCTTTCTTTCACTTCTCCATTCCCATACCAATTATTACACCACGTCCATGGCTTCCCCTCAAAACCAACATCCACCAGCTAATTATCATTTATGAACTTCCTAAAGTCTTGGAAGCTTCTATCATCTCTATTCCTTTCGCTCTATTTCTCATCATTTGAAGTTATATCATTGAAATCTCCCATGATAATCCATTTTTCCCCCAGCCTGATTTTCTTCTGTTTATTACTTCCCATTATCTTCTTCTTATTTAGTAGACACAACTGGCATATATGCCAATGAACCACCAGCGCTCCTTCTTCTCCTCATCTTCCACTCTACCCTCAATAGTGAAAGCTGTCTCTTGTACTTCTGAAATTTTAACCTTTTTCAAGGCTTCTACCACAAAGATATTCTCCAAAAAATTTTTTTACTTTTTTCATATAATTTTTCCTATTTTTTGTTTCACTAAGGAATATTATACTTGGGGAGAGGAATTTATTTTCCTCGTGCAGCTTCCTTTTGGTATTCAACCCATTCCCAGATTCCAAATTCTGGATCTCTTTCAGAGGTTGTCTGCCTCTTGCATTCGTTTTACTCAGAAGTCTCACTCTTCTCTTTTTTTTTGTTCCCACATCTTTGATCTGATCAGTTCCCACATCTCCTTAGATTTTCTGTCGTGGCATCAATAATCAGTTACGCGGAAGCTTCAAACGTCCAAGCTACTTTCAAAGAATGAAGCTCAGCCCCGTTCAGTTTCGAGTTTCAATCCTGAAATACAACCCCACCAACATCACTTCCCTCTTGTTATCTTTATACATCACTTCTTCTCTGATCTCTACATCTATCCGCTTGCCTGATTCAACAACGACGATTTGGGGCGAAGGCGATGAGAGTGACCAGTGCAAGGACGTGATCATCCAAGAGAGCCCAGAATTTAGCTTCTGCTTAAAGGCTATATCTCAAAAGTGGCCAACTGAACTAGCAGTTTTGCCCTGCTGTTGGCAGTTCAAGAAAATGGACGAGAAGTGCCGTTGTGAGGCCTTCAAGCACATAATCAATGCAGCAGTAGCGGCGGCTGCAGCCCCATCCGATGGAGAGGGAGACGGACTTGTGCCTGATACGGATGCAGAGTCGAGAGATGCAGCAAAATGATTGGAAGCTGTCAAATGTGGCTAGGGATGGCAACGGGGCTCCCCCGTCCCCCGCCCCGTTGCCTATTAGTTCCCCCCGTCCCCCGCCTCCCGCTCCCCCCGCCCCGCCTTGCCCCGCTTCCCCCGCGGGGGCACCCGCGGGGTTAATAAAATTTTATTATAATTAATTTTTAATAAATAATCAAGTACTAAAATATCAACACATCACCAAATTATTATTCATTGTAATTTTACAATTGAAACTCATAAAAACAATCAAACAGAAGTTATTTGAATACAATCCAATATGATGAAATAAATATAACTAAAATAGTCAAATTTTCACTTTTAGTACAAATGCAATCACTAATTCATCATTGTGTTTGTGCTTTTTTTTGAGAAAAAAGTGTTATTCTATTAAGTGTAATTAGAAATTTAGTATAAATGTATTAGTAAATTTAGTATAACTAATTAATAAATTCTATTAGTAGACATGTATAATTATTCATATAATTGATAATATCAATTATATTACATAAACTAATATACATTATATAATACATCTAACTAATAATATCATTATCATAAGTTTATAACTAATTAACTTACATATAATATATAGTCATTTATATATATATATATATATATATATTTTTTTTTTTGCGGGTGGCGGGGCGGGGGATGGGGCGGGGGTATACTCCCCCGCCCCCCGCCCCGTTTCTAAGCGGGGGGAAAAAATTCCCCCCCGCCCCCGCCCCACCCCCCGCCCCAACCCCCGCCCCGTGAGCCCCTCGCGGGCACCCGCCCCCATCGCCATCCCTAAATGTGGCCTCTCTAGTTTAAGAATATTTAATTGTACCTCAAAGGTTAATTAACAGCCTCAAATTAAATACTACTTAGTAGTAAAATTTAGACAAGAGCATCTAGATAAAATTTACTCCTACCTAACCTTCGAAAATGCAAACTGCGCGTAGAATTTTTTTTTTTTTTCCCTTATTCGTTTATGGGGTATGTGTTTCAACTTTTCTTGAAACATCAATTCTCTTGACAGGGGATGCAATATTTTTTCCCCCTCTTTCAAGAAGTCGCAAGCTTTCCAGGGACATCATACTCCATTTTCCGAACTGATACAATTATGATATTTGATTAAACAGGAATTGGGGCATCGATCAGGCTCATCTGTTCCTTTTTTCTGGAGAAAGTTGTTATTATACACGTAAAAAGTTACACAAGTATAAAATTTTGGTCGGTTTAGTATAGCTGTCTGTTCAACTAATTATTATTGGTTGGAAGCCCGTCCTACTATGGCTACTTTTTTTTTGGTTTTTTGTCAATCTGCTATGGCTACTACTGCTAAGTGATTTTGGGGACAAAGGGTGGGATATCAAGAGTTCTCTAATCAAACTTAAGAAAAGGTTACAAGTTGAATAAGGATTAGCTACTAAACACTCAACTGAGCGCAGGGGCTCAATTTGTTAATCTAACTTCAGTAAACTGTCGTCAATGACCAGGTGTGGACTGGACAATATTCGAAATTTCAAATCAATCAAGTTTTCAACAACTACTTTATGAGGTTGGGGATCCTATAGTAAAGGCCAACAACCCAAAAAAAAAAAAAAAAAAAGGAGAGATACTCTCAGCATCGAACTTGCTCAGAAAATATGCATGCCCATGTTTGTATACAATAGCTAGCAGCAGTATAATCGTCAAGCATTCAGTAACAATTTGAGATTTTCTGTCTAAACTTGTTACACCTTCATCTTCTTCATCTGCTATAGTTGGATAAAAATTCTTCTTCAGGCATCGCATCCTACCAAGCCCACATCATTGCTTCTAATACTGACAAAAAAAGAAAAAAGAGAACAGTACTAGATCAGTAATAACAAACACAAGCTAGTTAATTAACAAACGAGCTAGTTACAGAATATATAATACCCCTCTACTGTATTGGAGCAACATTGCTAGGGAAACTGTATAGTTGCTTCAGCATGAGCGATCAGAGATCAGCCAATAGCAGGAATGTTATGATCGCAATGAAAATGGCTGGCAAAAAGCTTAGTGTAGATCTACGCTTTCCATCTGATCTTTGCGGTAATCTTGTCGGAAGAGCACATTCTTCACCATTGAATATTACTTTTGTAGGGAATCCATCACCAGCAGCTATATTAAGGTGAGGTGTGTGTTTCTTGGAGAATGAAATCACTGATTGCTGTTTTCCGGGTACTCTTGGGCTAGTCGGGTGAGTTCCATTCACCTCTCCCACTAAGTAGTTCAATCCAGGTAAGCCCTGCATGAATATGATGTCATTGAGGTCAGGTAGTTTCGTGCCATTGAAGGAATAAACCTTTTCGTAACCAGGGTAAGCTTTCTTCATTTGGATGGCCGCGAACCAATTTGCGAAGATATTTTCCCCCCAATTGAAGAGGGTCATTCTTGCCGCAAACCCAGTGTTGTAATCTGAATCAATATGCCAGTTTATGCTCACGCCACAATTATCTGGACAAGGCAATTTTAACGGCAACTTGTGCTTCTTTAAATGAGCCCAAGCTTTTGCCGTGGCTGTTCGGTTAGTGAAAGGTACAAGTAAGGCTTCAGGAGGGAGAGTCAACGCCTGCGCATTTGCATCACAGCGAGATGTTTCTCCACATCCACAAGCGCAGGTGTTGCATGGAATAACGGAGTCAGCATAGTAAGCAGAGTAAGAAACACAGCACTTAGCTGCCTTAGTCTTGGGGCGAGTAATATTGCAAGTTACTTGCCAACTTGCAATTGCTGCTGTAGTTGAATCAAGTCCACTAGGGTCTGGGAATTCTGTGGGATCTACCCTGACTGGGGGGCCACATTTGTAAGTTGGATTTAGAACACCAGTGATATTCCAATTCTGGGGTGGGGTGATTGAAGTTTTGTTCTGAATATCAGGTGGAAGCTTGAAGACCTCAAGTTGGAAAATGGCTCTTGACTCCGTCTCATTCATAACCGATGGCAAAAGAGTCCCATTTTTGCAGCAATATGGCAACTTACCAACCTTATCATCATCCTTCTTCTCACGAGGTAAATCAGAAATGATCGGCCTACTACTGCAGCTCATGACAGTGCTGAAGTCGAAATCCTGATAATATTGTCCTTGGGGGCCATAAATACAATCATAAGGGTCCCTCTTGTGCGTGTAAGCTCCCTTCATCGAGTATATGAACTCATTTTTCATCCAATTCCAAGTCAAGTTCCAGTGATCCAGACGACCAAGCGGACTGTTGTTGTCGATAGTGACTTGTGCGAAGTACTTGTTTTGATAGGCTTGAAGAACATCGTATACCATATTAAGGTCACCGTATTGGCGAGGCGAAAATCTGGTTTTGATAATCTTTACTTTGAATTTCGGATCCCTCATGCAACATACACTCATGTAACTTCCTGCAAATGATATATACCAACAGGTAATTTTCCTGAGGGTACTTTTCTGTGCCCTCCTCATGACACCAAAAAAAAAAAGGAAAAAAAAGGTCGGTTTACTATCAATATTTTTCACAGGATATATATCAGTAATTATTTTGGCGAAAGTGTCAATTTTTGTACAAAAATTGTGTGCGCGCGCGCGCTTAAGGTAAGGAACTGTGTTGTTGAAAAATTTTCAGATTATCATGATTCGTAAAGCTTCAATAATTCTCCCTTAAATCAGTTTCAAAGGATTTCTACAGAAACACAATATACACGTTAACCTTTTGCACAGGCCAAAAATATATTTGCATGTCCTAGACTATGGAATACTCCATTTTTTTTATGAAATCAACAGATAGATTTTGCATGATTGGCTTCGAACTTGATCCCAAACATAACGTTCCAAATCAACCAATTTAAGTAAGGTAGTGTTTAACCAATTTCTTCTTAGCACATTTTGGTCATACAGCGATGATTCATCATAAGAAGTAGCAAATTTAGTCCGATGGATCTTATGAAAATTCATGTGAGATGGCAAGTTTTAACGAAATAGTATGAATCATAAGACATACCTTGGCGTTTTGCAGGAGGACACTTATAGCCATCATTTAACAATTTAATGTTCTTGGGCATAGGAGTACCCTTCTTCAACCCAAACATTGTTCCCTTGATTTGCACCTGAACCTGAATCTGAGTCGTATCCCCAGCAGTCTCAATGGCTGTCTTTAGATCTGTCATTGGATACCCTGCAAAAATCGTGCCATTTTTTCCCACTGAAACAGGCATCTCGGACTCGCCAACGAGAACTCCCCCATCAGTCGAAACCAATAGCTCATTATACTGAAAACCAACCTTAACCTGCCATGCTTTGAGCTCAACCGATCCTGTATTAATCAAACTTAAAATACTCGTGAATGAATATGCCTGCGCTGATGCATTTTTCACGTGTGGATATATCTTCTCTCGTCCGTCAAAAGAATATGAGAGATAGACACCATTGCAGGAATCCAGTCCTGGTGGCGGTGGTGCTGCAACACCATCGCCATCGCCATCGCCACTACTGTCACCCCCGAGGCCAAGGCCAAGACCATCTTGGGCCTCACATATCACCAGACCATGATAAAAAAGGATGAGGACAAGGTAAGCCACCACTACATTCCATGTTATTTTCATTCCTTTGCTTCTCATCTGTGTGTCTCAGGTTGAGATTGTTTTGAATTTTATATTCCTAAAGCGTCAAAAAGATTAAAGGTGCATGCGCTAACAATGAACGGAGAAGAGAAGAGAAAAGGAGCCAGGAGGCTATCGAGTAATTGGGAAGGGCTGGCAATGGCTGGGGTTAGGCCAGCATTCACCAGCCAAGGCCGGCGCAGAAGCTGATAGGTGAAAAAAAATGAAGCCAAATAGAGAAGACAACAATTTATGAGACGGTTAATTCGTTACCAAATGCAATGCCATCCATATAAAAGAACACTAGTCAATGAGAACAATTCAGAAGCATTCCCTTCCTCTAGTTTTTGCGTTCGATTCGGAGACCCCCAAACCAAACCAAAAAAAAAAAAAAAAAATGTTAAAAGAAGTACTAGTAGTTGTCTCTGTATGGTCAAAGCACGCATCAACTTCATTTGCGCACTTGCTGTCTTTCTCTTTTCAATCTCTCTTCTCGATGCTTACATGCTTGCCCTTCCTAACTGATCCAGACCATTTGGTCACTTTTCTTTATATTTTCTCGGGGTAATTTCATAAACCTTCCCTGAGGTTTTTTATAATTTCATTTAACACCCTTGAAGTTTTAAAAATATTCTCAGTTACCTCCCTTATTTTCAAATTTTTGTATCATTCTAAACTCAATTCAAATTATATGATCAAAATACTCATTTTAGGATAGAGAAAGTAATTTCTTTCCAAAAATACTCATTTTTGTATAATTTGAACTGGATTGAGAATGTTACAAAAATTTGAAAATAAGGGGGATAAATGACATTTTCAAAACTTTAAGAATGCTAAGTGAAATATCAAAAATTTTAGGGGAAATTTCTGAAATTATACCTATTTTCTCTCATCATCATTAGGGAGGGTGAATCGGCAATCCGAAATCTCCTATGATGTGGCGTAGATAACCACTTGTTATGTTGCGAACACAATAGCCTTTGACTGGTTGGTGATGTTGCCAGAGCAATAATTTTTGTGCCAAAAATAATTTTTAATAAAATACCAATTTTATCCTTAATTGCCAACTTCTAACTTTCACACAACTGCTATCGGCTCCACTACACTTGCCTTTCATTCCCCCCTATATTTGTCTGTAGAAATTATTTTAAGTGCTCCACAATTCCGTTCCCAACAACTGTCGCTGGCTAGCAGGAATCCCTAGTGAGAATTTGATAATTCAATACCACCAATGAATCAGCACAAAGAATTTTCAGATTTTCTAGAATAGCTCAATCAGAAGATCTCAACTTTTCTGGCTGCTCCTCCATCTCAATTATTCATCCATTTTTAAGTTATAAATCAGTGTTGATGCACAGAAATACAAAAGGGACTTTGGGATTCTTCTGTATCAGAACAAAAAGGGTTCATCTGGGACTCAATAGAGAGACCATTTGACAATGTCGACTAGATGGATGCTTTCATCAATTAAAACCTTGGTTCAAAATCATAAATCCATTTTGTTTCATATCAACCTCTATTATTTTTACTTCCAACTCGACCCAGATCACCAAGGCATAAGATGGAAGTGCTATTAGTGGGGACCCACGAAAATGAATAGGTGTATTGGTTGTTGACTGAAAGGGGCAGATATGGCATAATATGTAAAATTGCTTTGGCAAGAAAAAAATGGCTCTAGCAGCGTTGCCAACCTATCCCTGTTGCTGGATCTCAGCTTTTATTCTTCCCCAACTTGTTTCGTCTATCCCCCACGTACATCCTCCTTCCACGTCCCTAGATGCAGCACTCGATGAATTCTCAATACTTATTAATGCCCATGACCTATTAACTGGATTGCATATTTTCTGGTACAATTTTATGTGAAAGTTTAATCTTAGCAATGTAGAGATTTTCAGAACTTTCCTAACAAGTTGTGACTTTCTCCCTGAACGTATACAAAGTATCTATACTTGTCCAAGATCAAGAACAAGAAGAAGACTGTTTGCGAGGCCTCTTATCTAATTTAAATGGGCTTCCATCCATCACGAACCAAAAGCCACAAGGTTGCAATTCAATTCAGCAAAACAATCAAGTGTGTTAAAGGAAATCTGAGCTAAGCTCGGTAAGAGGAAGACAATATATATATATATATATATATTTTACAGCATTCTTTTGACACTTCGCACGTACATGCTATCCTCCCTCCCAAAAAAAAAAAAGGTGTCCAGTTTTTCCATCTCAACCAAGTATCTTAAATTCAAGAAGTGTACCTGAAACAAAAATAAGGCAATTCTCCTTTTCTTTTACCGTATAGGGTACATCAAACAAGAGAATTAGGGGAAAAAGGGACTGATAGATTAGAGAGCTATCCACAAAGTGAAGAAATTTAACTATTTCCTCACATCTATAGAGGGCATGGAAGTATCAAGCAACAGCTATCTCTTCTACACTGCTGATGTCATCCACAAACTGGGATTTTGGTTCCAAATCTATGAACTGGTTGGACTTGCTAGCTAAGTGGGATATGCCGACCCTACCCTCGCGCTTGATGTATTCAGCTACAGCATTCATCTCTTCTTGCGAGATATATATGTATTTGCCTCTATCATCCATGACTCCAGATAGTCTCCCTGAAACAAAATCATCACTACCAAACGATGTAGGAAGGTGGGAAAGAATGGCAGGACTATTTACTCCTTAATCAACCATTAAATGCAGCTAATAGACACTCTTATGAGAAAAAGGAGGGAAAGCATACCCATATCTTCTAGCGAGGTGATCCGGTTAATACAGTCCTATACCAAATAAAACTCATCAGAAGATGAGGAAACAAGTTAAAACACGTTAGGATGCACGCTAAGAAATTCTCAAAGTGCCTTTCGATAATTAGACTTAAATATATTCACATTAGAGGTCTTACCCATAAAATAATCTTAGACTATTGGTACATTATGATTTCTCACAATTAACAGTTCAATTGTCTTCAAGAACTATGAGGCATCAGATTTAAATTAATATAAAATAGCGATTAACTCGTTTTCCATTTTCCCCTTTTAATGTGATTGGCCAATGCTCAGTTAGTTCATCTTGGACAAGCAAGTGAAGTAGTTCCTTAAGTTAGCAGATCAGATTCCTATCCCTGCTATTATAATACAGGTAAAACAGATAGGTTGACGAAAAGTGCACAGGCCCTACCTGGGTCCGTAATTTGAACTCTGCGGCAAGATCTTCCAATGGAATGCATTTATGATTCTGCAAAATGAGAGAGAAGGATGAGAAAACAGCATTCTTTCAGTCTTTCTCTAAATTCTACATTGCATGTGCCTTTAGAAATTCCTTTCGACTTATTTTTTGAAACAGTAAACTGATTCACTTCCAATAGCAAACAACTCTAACATTCACTGATTCAAATAAAACAGAAAACTATTTTACCATACAAGCTTCCTATATTACAAGGCCAATACTCCAAGTCAATACTACAGGAGCAGCACGAATCAAATGATAAAAGAATCCAACAATATTGTATTGCACTAGGAAGTACCTTGATGTAATCCACAAAACCAGAGAGTAGGTCTTGGCCTCCATCTTGGACTTCATTTGCTGTAGTACCTTCTGCATCAACTGAGAATTCCCCTTTCCATTTTTCGAATTCTAATGCAGCAGCTTCTTCCTCCTTGGCTTTGCGAGCTCTGGCTTCTTCTTCCTGGATAGACAATGTTCAGGTACTTCAACAGATAAGACAACATTTATCCACTTCTTACAGTCCCACATAGTATCAATCAACCAACCAGCTTAAGCTCTTGCGCTTCTCGTTCCTCATCCTTCCTCCTCCTCATTTCTTCGTAATGATCTTGTTTGGTCCGTCTTGACTCACGTGCAGCCTCGTCAGCCTTCAAAAAGAATGATTTTCAGAATTCACTAGTTCATATTAAAGTACTAACATGACAGAAAATATAAAAGAACACAGTAGCAGAGCAATTAATTAGAAAATCCTTAAAATGCCATTCTATGATGCATTCCCAAGTTCCAATCAATCAAAGACACACTTTAATTCACAAGGAAGATGCCTAATAAATCATTTACATGTTTTCCACATAAAACTAGTCAACAGAAAGCAAATGCATCATAGCAAAGTAGAGAAATGTTGAATTGTTCGCTGAAGATACTTCAAGTGGAAAGGAGAAACTTATTGCACCTGTCTCTGTGCTTCTCTTTCCTGCCGCTTCTTTTCCTTTTTCTTCGACACTTTAGCAGGATAGTATTCATTTCCATCAGCTTCTTCATCACTTTCATCAACAGCTTCTGCATCCACATGTATCAAATAGCCACTTCAAACTACTTTGATAAACAGTCCAACATACTATCCAACTTTCTCTCTTTCTTTTTTTTTTTTCATTTCCTTTGGAGAGAAAAAAAGAGAGGGGGGGGGGGGGTGTGCTGGGGCTACATCGACAATATTCTCCAACATAATCCTATAAAACGAACAATAGGAAACCTTCTACAGTAGCTCCGGCTGACGATGAGCTGGCACCAGAAGCAGCAGGTCTTCGCCGCATCCGCCGAGCTCCACTACCCCTCACTACTGTTTCCCTTTGCCTAACCTAAAAATTATACACCATCCCGCCAAATTACAAAATAATTATATGATTAAATAAAATTAAGCCAAAATCAGCGACCAGCACGTCATTAATTCAACCGTACAGATACTAGCAATCAAGCTAACAACAACGAAAAAAATTTTAATATTAAGAAATAAAAACTACTGAATATATTCTGTAAGCTAATAAAAACCTGAGGTTCCTCCTCCTCTCGAGGTTGATCAGGAGACCGAGAATCAAGTCGGCGTTTCCATAGATACAGCGGTACTAAAGCAAACACCAGAAGCATCGACAGAATTGCAATAAATATATCCTCCATTTTTCCAACTATTTCTGCAAATAATTCATCGTAAGTACCAAAAGCAAAACATTGCGATAATGCTCATAGGAAACTGAAATCACCTATGTAGTTTTCGTGCAAATCGATGATCAATAAAAAAAAAAAAATTTAGGGTCAAAGATTGGGAATTTAATCACGTAATTTGAGAATTCAGCGCAGCAATTAAAACCACTGAAGTATGAGTAAAGATAAAAAAACAAAGCTAAGAAACCTTTTTTTCCCTTTAATTACCTTAGAAAACTGAAGATCTAGGGTCGAAAAAGGGGGAAAATTCCTTCAAATGATCAATTTCGGGGTTTTAAGAGGGAAAAAGGTTTGCGTTTTCTTCCTGCTTATGTGTAATTTGTGAACGACGCATTTGGGACTATGTCGTTTGAAAGTGATCGGTGTCGTATCTCAGATTTCGACTGGAAGAAAGAAGCCGCGACTGGCCCTCTCTGTTAGGCCCTATCAAATGGGTCTCGTGAGTGGGCTTTGAGAAGCTCTGCCGGACCCAAAGAAAAATCCCACTCGTCCGCCTGGATTTGGCTCGCCGAAAAGATGATACGGCCCCAAATTTTGAAAAAAAAAATATATATATATATATATATCTTAAAATTTTTTAAGGGAAAAGAATAAATATATATAGTTGCTTGCTGCAATTAAAAAGCTAATGCGTTATGACAAAACTATAGTGAACAATATTTCATCAAATTATGTCAAGCTTAGGTATAAAAAATTTAGGATTAATTTTCTTGCATACACTATTCGGTTTGAATCTATGACAATTATTCTTAATTTAAATTTTAGTTATGTATCATGTATCCAAATTTGATAGTGTATATATTATCAGTGTATAGACAATTAATTTAAATAGTTATTATATAGATATGTAATTATATCAAATGAGCGGAATCATGTCCGATTCGAGTCCATCTCTTTTTATATTAGACCCAATTTAATTCGCATGAAGCTCAATGTCTCAATATTTTCAAATCAAAAAGTCAGAGCACATTATTGGCTTTTTTTTTTTCAAACTATTGCCGATCGTAGCTATGAATTTGAAAATTCAAGATTTTATAGTCTTAGTTGAAATGTGTTTTTTTTTTTTTTGATAATGAAAATCCCATTCATTGCAAATCAACAAGAGCAGCATCAGCAACTGGCTTGGGGAAGTCTACAAACCAGACATGGCTTCCCTCAAAGGATAACGAAAACTTAGCCATAATGTGGGCAGGGACATTATTGGTCTTAGTTGAAATGTTCATCCATGATCTATCCATGATATATCCAAAAAGCAGTACAATTCTCCGTACAAACCATTAAGAGCCAACTTTGGTGAGGTACTTCTGCTCATGAAAAGCTATAAAATTTGACCTCCATAAAAGTACGTTTGAGCTCAAGTGAGGAATGGAAGAGGTTAGTTCCTCCTGGAATCTTACTAATCACTTTTATTTCTTCCAACCAGAAGCGCGATGAAGAGGAGGAATACACAGTCCAAATCTACTAAATCGGCATGAAATTATAAGGTTGTAGATCAAGCCTCAGTGATACTCAATTATATTTGCTAAATATTGTTTTAACTTGACTGATTATGATATGCTAATCTAAAGTCCTTCTGTGTAAGCAACCCCAGTAGATGGCAGCCATTCACCTCCTTGTACAAGTCCAGCAACTGTGAACTTCATAGCCTCAGACGGGTCAGTAATCACATGAAATCCTGTCCAGTTTACTCTCTTGCTAGTGCCTGCACCTGGTCCTCTGTTCATATACTCCCCAAAATACAATGTCTTCAGTGCAAAGTCTCCGCTCCATACTGACCAGCCTGCTGGATCAATTTCATCACCAATGTATGATTCTAGGACAGCAACTCTAGCATATTCCTTCCATGGCCTGCCGAGATATGTAGGAAATGAAGATTTCACTGGTTCAAGGTCTTGACTTGCTATGATTTCACAATTCTGGATTGATGTCCCCGTGTTCTGATTTGGGTCGATCCTCCCCTGTGCAGTAACCATGTTCTTCTGGTCTTTCATGGGCAATCGTGGGACAAGTGTGCAGTTTTGCAATACTACTGCTGCATTGCCAAAGATGAAGTCGATTGTTCCGGTAACGTAGCAATCCCTGTAGAATTGTCTGAGAGAATGGCTGTATAGGGTGTCTTGATAAGCATCAATTCGACAGCGGTTTATGACGGATTGATCTGCCCCAACACGAAGTGCTACTGCTTGATGCTTCTCTGGTCCTGCTGTGTTCTGGATGCAAAGGTCTTGCAGGATGAGTCCATCACCAACAGCAGCTGCCAGTAAAACGTGAGATCCATATTCTTTCATTTTCTTGGTCAAATATTCAATTATGAATTCGTTATAAATAATCACTAAATTTTCAGCAGAATCTTCTTTTGGTACCTTGGGGAAACTCATGAGAGTTCAATTATAACAGATTCACTAATCCAGCTCTAGTAGGTTAGTAGAAGTGGCATCAAGTTCAATAACCAGTTACAAGACACTACAAGTCTCAATTTTGAGCAAAAAGGGTACTAGCTATTAGCAGAAACATATCACTTACCAAGAGTGGCAGATTTGAAAGTTGTAGATCCATCAACAACATTGAGGCTACCACTGACAACAGTCAAGTCCATACCATCACCAACAATCATCAGATTCTTTTTCTTCTTGGTCACTTCGACATTCTCTACGTAAGTTCCCTTCTTCACATAGATCACATACCGTTTCTTGCTTTTATCAGGTGCAGCTGCAACTGCTTCCGCAATGGTCTTGTAATCTCCTGTCCCATCTCGTGCCACCACAGCATCAGCTTTGATATCCTCAGCTGATTTCTCCAACAGTTTCCTGTCCCTCAATGTCAGCCATGATGGCACCTTCCCCTTCAAGGGCTGCAGCATTTCTTCCTCATTTGGAGCTGTATGAACTGCCGCAAGCATGGCTAAAGATGCCCTTGCTCTTGAAATTAAGTCTTGAACGACTTCCCCCATTAATTTTCTCCCTGAAATATTAAGCCCATCAAAACAGGTAACATGGTTAGTGAGCGCACCACTGAGCCATGTTTGCACATTGAGATATGATATCCTAGTGGTACTGCTGCCTAGAGCCATCATTGAGTCAGTAATACGATCAACGGACAGATCAAGTAGCTCTAGGCAGTCCTCCAAGGCCCCTTGCTCATCTTGATCATTGATCTGATTCATGATTTTCTCCGTCTCCAGAATTGCATGGTTCATGCGATGAACATACTTCTTCAAGAATTTCTCGAGAAGAATTGGCCCATTTTGTTGTGCCACACCATCAGGGACTACTTCCGAGACAAATGCTAAACATTCTTGGGGATCATGGGACTGGTGGCATATATTTGGAGAGAGTGATGATAGATCAGAGTGGCTGCTACTGCTATATCCGATTAAATGTGGATTAAGACGATTAGTAGAAAAGATCACTAATGCAGTAACTACGCATATTGCGATGACAAAGTAGAAGGTTTTGCAGTTTGTTATCGTCCTGTTAGTAGGATTCAACAGAGGATGGTAGGCAGAAGTCATGGGGTCTCTCTACTATCTATGATAGTGTGATTCAACTTGGTAGGTAGCTTGGAGCTTCTTGCCTCTGGCTATATAGCTAGAGAACTGCTACTATGAATATACTGATGGAAATCGCTAGAGATGTGCCAAAGACCAGCTAAATTTTTTCCACATCGTGCCATCCCTGAAACCTTTCGGAAGACAAATATGCCAAGGGATAGACAATTTTTCCATTCTCTCGGCTTTAATTAGGAAAATTTCACCTCAGAAACAAAAAAAAAAAAAGAATCTGCCAGAGCACTCTCATGAAAATGACTAGTGGAAAGAAACACCCGACAAAGGTTGATGAATTGATTACTTGAATCACGATATATATATAATATTCGTTAAGTTTCACAGTAATCAGCGCCAAATGCATTATTAATTGCCATTACAGAGTAGCGGAGTATATGCGCTATGATAACTCACTGAACGGTAAAGCGGGGAATATTTCAGTTCATAGGGTACATACCCACCTTTAATTGCTGATTAAAAAGTAGCTGATCATATTTCAAGACTAGATTATTATTATTATTATTATATAAAGAAATTGCGACTTAGGCTCCACCATCATGATCAATCCCCAGGAGAATCCATTCTAGGTGTAGGACGCATACCAACTTTAAGGAAAAGCTCTTGTTGGGTTTTGAAAAAATTGGAAAGCACTTGATTGATGGTGATAATGATGAAGAAAAACATGGGAACACTTTACTTTTATTGTGGTTGGTAGGACGATCAGGTGATAAGGTTGAAAATCAGTATTGCTCTTTCTCTTTGTCCTTCTACAGTTGTATTCCATTTCAAAAATGCATCCATTTTAATTAATTACAATTAATTATCTATGTTCCAAATGGCAACTCAAGAAAGGTAAAAGCTAACCGGAATGCATGTTTACTCACGCCAACAGTCAAAACATGGTTAAATAGTACTACTATGAATTACATTGCCTTAAACAAAGAACACACTTAAACTCAGGATTATTGGTGCAATGAAAACGTCAATGCGCCATTTAGTTTGTTCCCCCCACCATCCCCCGTTCGTGGATTAAACGCAAGAAACTGTAGATCATTTTGACCAAATGCATGCCGCTCTTTGAAATCAATATGATGAATTCGGCCGGCAAGGGACGCTGGAACTGGATCCCACCTTCAATTTTTTCGACTCGCTGTACCTCCCGAGTATAATCACCCCGAAAACCAGTGTTGCTAGACCCGAATCGGATCGATCAGTCTGATTGGTTCGACCGTGGACCGATTTTCTTTTCAAACTGGTTTATAACGCAAAACCAAAAGTAGATTAAAGCAATGATCCCATTCGACTGATTAACCCGATTTTCAAACTTTTCTTTTTTGTTTTTTTCAAACATAATTCGAGTTACTTAAATTATAACACTTTCATTTATTGATAGAAATAGGAACACCGCCCACTTAGTATAAATATCAAAATCACTCGCTTTTCTGAATAATTTCTAAATCAAAATATTTTCATCTCTATAATCTTATCAATTTAGTATCACTGATTCCAACTTGTATTAACTTGTTTCAATTTAGTTTTTCATGTAATTTTAAAGAATAGACATATTTTATTCATGAATTTATATTTTTATATATAATTATTAGATGTATATTTAATTGCAAGTCTAATACTTTCGAAATATTTCGTATGATTGGCTTATTGAAACTAACAAGATAATTTCAATATTTTTGAAACTCATAAAAATATTTTAAAAATTATGACATAATGATGACGTCAATGAATTTTCGAAAACAGTTCAACCAATCCGACCAATTGACCCCAAATGGTCAATCCGTTTGTATTTGGGGTCAATCCGTTTGTTTAGCCGAGTCACTATCCGATTCAAGTCTAACAACATTGTCAAAAACTTTAAATTTTTCTTTGGTTCCTAAATTCGAAATTTTCAAGATTTCCTTTGGAACATAAAATTTCAACCTACAGAAAGTCGAAATTGAAGAGGGATGAAAAAATAAAAGGGACCATGAAAACACAACGATTAAGAACTGCGAAACTCCAAGACCACTTTTTCACACACAACTTTCAGCTACATTGATAATCATCACGTCTATAGTCCCAGAAAATTATTCATTCGTTTGTAAGTTGCAAATCTACAAACCCATCGCTCTTATTTATATACATTACTACCTCTTGTTTTCATTCATACATCTTTAGTTCTCTAGTGTTCTACACTCAGGCGTCCACGGTCTCCGAAGCATCAGCAGCAGCAAGGATTAGCTCAGGGTGAATACTTCCCGCATATGTTCCATCTAATGCGTTAGGCAATCCCAGGGACCTCAATGCAAGATGAGCCGCCTTCTGCCCTGATATCATCATGGCTCCGAATGTTGGCCCCTGAATCATCACAATGAACTTAATTATGTATTGTAAACCTTCCATTGAAGGCCAAATTACTCATCACTCTCATAAAGACTAGAAAACAATGATGCTTCATCAAAGTTTGAATTTTGATCCAGTTATGCTTGATTTATTGTAAAATGACCAAGATTTACATACCATTCTTGGTGCTCCATCAATCTCAGCAACTTCCATACCAGTGACAATCATCCCGGGCACAATTTCTCTTGTGAGCCTCACAATTGCATCCTCAGCTGCATTCATGTCCAACGCTTTCATGCCAGGGACATTTTCAATCATGCCAATACTCTTGAGCCTCTTAACACCAGTAGCACCAAAAGGGCCATCATGCCCACAAGAACTCACCACAACCTTAGCCTCCACAACATTAGGATCCATACAAGACTGTGTGTCATGGTTCATGGAAACCAGAGCCCAATTGGTAACCACACCCCCAACTCTACTCCCCTTCACTATCAAGTCCTCTGCTGCAACAGCATTGAAGAGCTTCACATTTGGCCTAGCCAAAAGTTTGCTCATGATGGTTGAAGTGAACAAAGCTGCATGTTTGATCACAACGTAATTGTCTTGTTCATCGTAGTCAACACCAAGCTCATCAAGGAAAAGATGTGCCGGCTTCCGGACAACCATAGCTGAAAAGAGTTGTCCGCCTAGCCATGCACCACCACCAGGGCTCACGGATTGCTCAATTATAGCCACCTAAATGTACAGAAGAGAACAAGGACATTAACAAACCAAGATCTGCTTGTAAAGATAATTAATCTAGCTAGAAAAATACATAATTTTCGAACAGAAATATCTGGGACCATATCTTTTTTTGATATATACGCAATTGCATAGAACCCATGCAAAATTATACAAAGAACAACCCTGCACATGTTTTGGACAAACACTAAAATTCCGTTTTAGTCAAAGGAACATTTTCGTTTTTTCCTTTCCTAGTAATATTTTCCACTTGCACAACTGAATCAGAGAATTTAAAAAGTTGGCAAAAATCCTACTGCCATATGCTAATTTTAATAAAGTAACGAAATGATTATGAGAAAACTAGGATTTAACTCAAAAGCCAAAGTCCCACTAGGATAGTAGGACGACGAAACTGAAGGAGCATTAAGTGCTTAT
The DNA here is from genome assembly GCF_003713205.1 of Coffea eugenioides. Lineage (NCBI taxonomy): Eukaryota > Viridiplantae > Streptophyta > Magnoliopsida > Gentianales > Rubiaceae > Coffea > Coffea eugenioides. The sequence continues at coordinate 49,552,756 of NC_040039.1, read as the reverse complement.
GAGATAATCTCAAAATTGCAACTTGTATCCGATGAATGATATAAATGAGCACAAATAGCCCAAGATGGAGATAAATCTTGATTAACAAAGAGGGATATTATGGGAGGTTAACTTTATACGCAAAGGAGAAGAGATGATGAACACACCTGGACAGAAGGATTCTTGCTGAGTTCATAAGCGCAAGAAAGTCCAGCAGATCCAGCACCAACAATGACAACATCAGTGTCAGCATAGGTGATCATGTCCATCATGTACCTGCGAGTCATCTCACGAGAAACGATGGATTCTTTGATGGGATCAAACGTAAAAGATTGGAGATCATAGGGGGGAGTAGCCGAGGCAGACATGGAGATAGAGGAGGAATTTTGCGGGGTTGATTTAATTGGCTGAAGATGAGGAGATGAAGATACAGGTAGTCCATGGAAGGATGATCGGGAATTCCCAAAGAGACTTGTTCTAGGCTTGGATGAAAGAGTGGAGGTGAAGGTTGCTGTTGCCATGCTTGCCATGGATTCACACAAAACTGGAAGCCTGAATTTATCCCAAGCAAAAACCCTGCCTGCCTGCACTATAGTTTGAGGCTTTTGAGTTTTGAGTGAGGATCACTTTTTGTCTATATCGCCTGCGGGAAGATAGGCGGCTAGGATTCGTTTGGATTGGTATTATTTGGAGTTTCTCTAGAAAATTAACTGTAGCAAACTAGCGATGGATCTGTTGTCAAAAAAATATATAAATATATATATATCGTAGCAATTTTACGTATATAAAATTAGAGGGTGATTGAATAATATATGCATGAAAAATGTAAGAATTTTTTGGAAAAGATGCAATCTTGACAAGGTCGCCCTGAACAGAACAAATACACTTTGCGAAATAATTGATGTATGGAATGATGTAGTAATGAATATTTGAGGGTTTTTTTAATGGTTTAAAAAACGAATTACGTAAAAAATAAAAATAGTGTGCTCTCACATCACAAGTGGATTCATAGAACGTAGCCATTTCAGTCCAACACGTAGTAAGTTTATGTAATTTAGGTAAACTAAAAAATTATTTTGCTGGTTGAAATGCTTTGAAATGTATATCTGACGTGGAAGAAAAATGCAACTGGTGAGTAGAGTAGACTGTAGAGTGGCTTGGCGTAGGAACTCCTGGAAGTGGTAGGTAGACACGTCACTATCTCTGTGCTTGGATTTTGTCCTTTTTTGCATGCATCACGTGACACTGATTTGCTGTCAATTTCTCGTGAGGGCTTTTTTTTTTTTTTTTTTTTTACCCCAAAGATGTCTTCTCGTGACGTTCAAGCACGCACTAAAGTTAATCAAAGTAAAAGATTATAGAAATATTTTATGCTTTTAGAGTCGTGATCCAAATTCCAAAAACAATTGAATCTAGCGTTGATATAATCTACAGTTGCGTCCGCAATTACGGAGATCCTTCATCCGCTGGGAACTTTCACTTTTTTTTTCTGATGACCTAAAACTGTGCTTTTAAAAAGCATAGCATTTGCCACAAGGTTAGAAAACATGGCTTACTATCCTTTTTGTCTTTAAAACTTTTTTGTTATATTCACTCTTCGCCCGTCAACATGGGCTCTGTTTGGATTGTAAATTATTTGAGATATTTTTACTGTAACATTTTTTATGATGTGATGTATGTGAGATAAAAAAGCAATTGAAAAGATAAAAAAATGTGTTGAAAATTGTAATGATGACGTAAGCAAATAAATTTTGACAAATAATCCTCAATCCAAATAAACCCCATGGTATGTCAAGGTAACAAGCCCAAACACCTTTCAAAACAAGAAGATGACGCAAAATTACACATTTGTGTTCGGTCCCGAAAGGAAGCATGACCAAAATTGAGCTTCTCTCACCTTGCCAACGTTTTCCATTTTAATCGCTTTTTTATTGGGTCGACCTCGCTCCACATCGCCTTACCCATATGCCATCATTGATGATTAAGAAACTGGCTGGACTAAACCAACTCGATACTTTATTGGCTATTCTTCATTCTCGTTGCATTTTTGTTGTCGGGAAGTGGTACTTGTGAATCCGATCACCATATTCATTACGCCAGAGTGTGAGGTTTCAACGCAATTCAGCCATTTTTGTGGATGGGGAACAAAATAATTATACCCTCACGTCCATGGGGAAATTTAAAAACAGAAATGCCCTTTTCTTTTATTTGGTTCGGAACAAGAAATACTTCCAAAAGTAGCTTCAACACATCAATGTCATCCTTGCAAGGACCAAACTTACACAAGTAAATTGTCCATCAGTACTCGAACAGGCAACGAGGTGAGGTGAGTTTCTTTCCACCCACGTAATAGCAGATTATGGAGTATCAGAAACCAAGACAAAGACAAGACTGAATGATGTTTGCCAGGCACAAGTCACAATTATTTAGCATAAACCTCGGAAATAAGAAGCATCCCATCACAACAGCACACACTGCATACATATCTAACCACACCATAAAATTTTTCAAAGTTTACAATAGCATATCAGATAACTACTATACGCTGGCACTGACACCAGATGAATGCACACTGTCTCACTTGCTGTTGGCAGTTAAAAACCATGAATCTTTATGTGTTCCTTCTTTACGATCCCAGCCTGTTCCAAGAAAGAAAACATCACAACTTTATCCGTGTTCAAAACTTCAATAAACTACAAGATCACAAGTTGTTATATGCTCTGTTGAGCCTAAAGGCCATAAAATTCAAAAAGACAAAAGTCAGCTGGAGTGTAGAAAAATGACCCTCAAAAGAGCTGGAAAAGGAAGAAATCATATGCCCACCAACCCAACAAAGTTGCTCCGAGTCATAGGCACTAGCATAAACAAATCAATAACCTACGGGGAATGAAAAGATAACAAGGGGGGAAGAAGAAGAGGCGAACGAAAATGGCACAAATTAAATGCTTAGGCTTTGGAAAGACCACCTGAACAAGGAAGCTTGAAACATTCTTACGCTGATCCCCTTGGAGTTGAATGACCTTCAAAATAACGAGAAAATTTACAGATTAGAAGAAATATCCGGTTAAAAGCCACATCTATCCTATGCAGTGTCAATGAAACAGACCTGGCCTAGTTCTGGGTCTTGGACAACAGTACCATTGCAGCAAAACTCTTTCTTGAGGTCCTTCAGGATTTTATTGTAACTGAACTCTTTCTTCAACCCTTGCACAGTAGTCAGGCTTTTCCTACCATTACGTTGTTGGATACGGATATGCACATAATCCTTTGACCCATCACCCGAGTTATCAGCATTGGCCTCAGCAAAAGGGTCTAAAAAAGCACCACATAAATTATGTCAACAGCATAGCAAGGCAGAAAGGAAGAATTCTAGATTTCCTTGCCCAAAGTTTATTTAGTGGCAACTATAGCTGGCAATTATACCCAAAACCCAACAATCCACCCAACCCACCCACTAATTTGAGAGGTTGGATTGAGTAAGTTGGATTTTGGGTTAATTTTGGGTTGGGTAATAAAAATCCATATATATTTTGGGCGGTTTGGATATTTGTGTTGGGCACCCATTACCCAACTTAAGTTAAAAAACAAATTAACAAATTAAAATCAAGAAACAAAAAAAAATGACCAGCCTTGTTGGATCAAGCAAAACATACGCTGGCCAAGTTGTCCAAAATCTGCCAAATTAGCTATTCCGGACACTCACAGAACTCCAAAAGCTGTTACGGTCCAAATTCATTACATGGTCGCTGGGCTTCATTTGGCTAATTTGTCCGGAATAGCTAATAGTTCATGAATTTGGCAGATTTCTTAGAAATATGTCCGGAATAGCTAATGCTAAATCAAGTAACAAGACTTAGAAAATTGTATATTGGTATGCCATTTTTCATGCTATATCCAACTTGAACCAAAATTGTTGCTTCGGTCTCTTAGTTTGGACCAAAGTTATACCCAATTTGAAAATCCTTACTTGTAAAAAAAATAGTGAGTTCATCCAAGTAGTTTAAATAGTTAGTATGTGTGTATTTGTGAAAGTATATTAGTGTGTATTGTAATGTGTTTGTATGTGTAAAAATAACGTATTTCAAAAGAGTTTAAGAAGTGAGTGTGTGTGTCTATGAGTGTTTTAGTGTGTAAAAATATGTCTATCTATGTGAAAATGTGTTTTTGTGTGAAAATTTTTTTTGTATGTGAAAATGTATTTGAGAGAGTTTATGTATCAAAATCTATTAATTAATATATTGGGTCATGGGTTTGAAATAACCCGATATGACCCAACCCAAAATTAACCCAATCTAAAATTGGGCGGATTGGGTGTCACCCATTTAAATGAAAACCCAATATCAATCCGCCCAAAAACCGTCCAACCCGCCCAATTGCCAAGTATAGTGGCAACACATGGGCAGCTTTTCTATTGTACCATATCATCTGTTTTTAACTTATATACAGCTACTGCCTTGTTGCTTATGTACCAGAAACAACACAACAGGATCAGAAAAGTAATTGTGTTTTTAAAGAAACGAAAATAAAGGTGCAACATACCAAAAGCAGCTGGAGTCTGGAGATCGAATTCAGACATGAAACTTTGCTAACAGATAAAAGATGCAAGCGACACAAAAGATCTGCACGGAACTAATGTGCTCAGACCTACATGAGAGGATAAGTGATACCATCAGCCAATAGTCAAAAGGACTAACTTCAATGCAATAACAAAAGCCAGATAAGTAAAGTAAATAATTTCAGATTCAATTTCCAGATTCCAAATATGAAACTTACAACACGTAACAAGCTGTTTGGTGAGAAGATGAATTTATGGAATTTCCCCCATTTCATATCAGATTCCTGTAACTTGTGTTCTCTTTAATTAGAAAGTGAAAACAGAATTAGTAAAACGAAGGGTGGATAGAAATCTCAAACTAATTACCCTTTCTTATTTACTTATATCTTGACAAATCGATCAACAACCTTAAACCTACCACCCACAAGATAAACAAATACAACCAAGATGAGGATGCTAGAAAGTTTACATTGAAAACACCCAGTAGTAAACAAAAAACCTATGATACTCATAGGGTATCCAAGAGGCATACATATTCAAACACCGAAATCCAGAGGGTGAGGCCAAAGATCATGTAAAGAAAATCCACCAAGGGAATCCTTAATCAGTATTCATTTACTTAGTAGCAGAAAACGAGAGATCAAAAGGAAAGCTGTAAGCTTTCATCCAACTTTACATCTACATCAGCAAATAACAAATCTTTTTGGCAATTAGCACTCTTAAATAAACGATTTTAAAACCTAATTCTCTCAAATAATCTTCCGAGATGATAACCAAGTCTGAAAAGCAGGAATTTTTCCAACAATTATCATTGATCAAACCTTTTACGAGCCTGATCATTCAAATAAAGGGAAAAAAATAACCCAGATTACATAGTAAATCATGCAAAACAGACAACCTTGAACTTCTTTAAGGGTTCTTCCAAAATCCTACTGAAACTCTGCAAACGACAAATCTTTAGACCAATCGTGGCCAAAGAAACCGTTTTAAGCCATAAATGAAATTTTGAATTCTTACGATTATCAAAGAAAACAGTTGTAGATTCTAGTTCTTCAGGAGAAAAGTAGCCCAAAAGCACAAATTAGCCAAACAACCCAATTCTAGCTACCAAAATAACAATTTTATAAACAAGAAAAAGAAACCCATCGCAAAAAAAAAAAAACAAAATAATAACAAGAAGGTCAAAAAACTAATACGAGACACATAAGGGAAAAAAAAAATCAGACCTTTAACAGATAAGAGACCATAAAAGGGGTTGAAATTGCATGGATCTAAGAAGATCAGAAGAGGGCAGGAGTAGATACCTGATCCAGAAAATTGGGGTTCGGGTCGGGTATGATCAAGGAAATCGAAGCAAACCCCAAAGTAATCCGGACGAGGGTCTGAGCTGATAGAGGAAAAGCGATAAAGTCAGTGCACAGGAGAAAAAGAAAAAAGGCCGGGGGATGGATCTGGAAGACTATAAAGGCTTATTCTGGTGGGCCCCCACGTTGTTAAAAGTCAGGTCGGTCGCATACCAGCCATCCATCCATCCAAGGTTTAGAGGCAACGAGATTCATGCCCTCTTCTAACCACTGGGCCAATGGCTCAGTGGCCACCAGGGAGGGGTTTAAGTCCCTTCTTGAGCTGTAACACTCCCTTAATTTAGTTGGATCTGTATATTCACTAGTCTCCTATCACAGTCTTTTTAGGCTCCTACTCCTCCTAGATTAGGATAGAGTAGATTATACACATATATCGTTGCTGACAAAAAAAAAAAATTCATGCCCCTTCTGCGGCGAATTTCTCATAATATTGCTAAAATTAAAAATCGTCACAAAATTGATACTGTTTGATGGAGGGTTCTTGATTAGGAATCGTCGCAACTCCGATATGCGGTTTCAAGTAAAAATAATTTTTATTTTTATTTATTTTAGGTTGCTTCAATTTCCTTTTTTTTAATTCCTTCAAATCATCGCCGCTCATCCGCTCATTTGATTAGCGGCGAAGGTTTTTTTAAAATTTTTCTTGCATCGCTCATGAGATGAACGGCAATAAGTTTTTTTTATATTTTTTAATTTTTTTTGCATCGTCGCTCATGAGATAAGCGGCGATGCAAAATCTTGTGATATATATGCAAAATCTTGTGATATATATTTCATATATGGAACAATTCCTATTCCTGTAAGGAAATGAATTGTTCCAAATAATTGTTCCACAATGCAATCAGAGAATGGGGAAACCTGGTGTACATATATTCAAGACGGTTGTAGACGTGGTGCTTTTTCCATTCTGATTTATGTTATATCCTATTTGCCACGTTGAATGAATTATATGAAATGAGGATCTCAGGCTATGTATTACTTATTGCAGCCTTCATCTTATTCACTAGGGGTGAAATCGAGCCGAGTCGAGCTCGAACTCGACGCAGACCACCAGAGCTCAAGCTCGAGCGAGCTGGAGAAACAAAGATCGAGATCGACTCGACACAAACATATGCAGACTCGAACTCGACTCGATCGAGCTCGGCATGTACCTCAAGCTCGATATCAAGTCGAGTACTCGAGCTCGAATGAGCTCGAATTGATCTTGGTTCTTGCACAATTCCTAATAATCTAAAGAATTCTCAACGATGGGCACTGAGCACTACTAATTTGTACTAAACAATAAACTAAATTGCACTAAACATTCGAATTAAAGTACATTAATATCAATTGAACAAGATTAATTGCAATGCAAAGAAATCAAAACTTAGAAGCCATAAAGTCTTGGAGCCACATGGACAAGACTTAGAAGCATGCCATTGCGTATAGCCAACCATAGGGTCAGAGTCAGACTTCACCAGACGTTTCAAACCTTCAACAAGCTTGGGGAGGTCAGATGCAATCTTGCACTGCACAGCAACACGCACGACAGGGGAGACAAAGAACTTCATTGCTCTAATTGGATGAGCATCATGTGCAGTCAGATCAACGCAAAGATTAATCTATACATATTACACCACAAAAGCTCCTGATAGAACTCAATATGAGCAAGTTTTAAATTTCTCCTTGAAGAGGTAAACTAAAGAGTCAATCCAACCCATTTGGAATTCCATGCAGCAACATTTTGCATAAATGAACACAAATAAAAATTCACCTCTCTGTTTTATGAAGCAAGTTTTCCTATCCTGGTTGGTATACAAACCATTGATTGTAAGATATTAGGCACCCAAAAACAAAAGGGAATAAAAAACCCAGCAAACACTAACTCAAAATCAGCAAATAGGAATTTCCACTTGCAAATCATCATAAAGCCCAGATTGAAAAGCAACATATGCTTCTTACCCATCCAAATAACTGTTCTTTGGACATTCTTAACATACAAGTCCTTTTTCTCTACCGGAACATGGTTGGGACCTATGATTCTAACCTTCATGCCAGTAGCAATTTTTTTCAGAAAACACACGGCCAAAAGCAAAGAATCTACCTTTGTCAGATGCTGGAATCATCTTGGATACATAGAGCATAACCTGTTCCTTGGGACATACCTGTCCATCTTGTTGACAGGTTAAGATAGGCCGAATCCTTTCTCCCAGAGCCTGTCGAAGGACAGTTTCTGTTTGAACACACACACACACACCCTCAATACAATCAACCACCTCCAATGCAGCATCAGTAATACGAAGGGCAGCAGCAGCAGTCACCTCAGATGAGAAATCAACATGCCCAGGGGAATCAATAAGATTAATAAGGATTCAAGATTCAAGAATTTTAGCTTCCAAAATTCAGAAATTTCGCAAAAGAGAAGCAATGAGAAACAAAAGGACAGGCAGATTAAAGAAACACCATACGCATGCAGAAACTAAGTGGCCATGATCCACATTAACATTCCTATCATAAGCACAAGGGTTAGATCTTATGAGCACTTACCAACCAAAAAAAAAACCAATCACGGTCACCATCACCAAACAATATATTCCAAGCACAATTTCTCAGATTGAACTCCAACATCAGGATATTTCATATTAAAAGTTGTTGAAGAATTAAGAAATCAAACCATAACAAGCAACAAAATTAATCAAGCAACTGCAAGCCAACTCTTGCAAGAGTACACACACTTAAATGGCAGCGAACCATCTAAACAACATGAACTACTAGCTGCCAGGTTAAGAGAACTACCAAAAAGGAACTACCAACAGTATTGAAGATTGTCTTTAAATTTTCTAATTCCTGGAATAATTTGTTGCATTAAATAAAACTGCATAAGATAGCATCAAAATTATTCTCCAGATGACCTACTTAAGAACATAACTGAATATTCTCATTAATCTCATTAATATACTAGCTAGCTAACACTTAATAATCCAACTGAAATCAGTGCATTTTCACATCAAAGAAAAACCCACAAACATGTTTAGAGCCAATGTCAAGAAACTTACCAATTCTTGGAGCTGTCGCGCCAACTACCGAATCACTTGTTGAAGGAATCGAGCTGCCCTCCTCCATTTCCTCAAAGGTCCAGTACAGCAATGGAGAGGGAATGGGGTATGCAAATGGAATATATTGAATCGCAGGCTGCAGCCCCCAATTTTTTTGGTTAGGGTTTGGAGATTAAAAATTAATATTAAACTTATCAAATTTAACCTCATAATGCACATATTTACTACACAAATGCACAATAAGTACCTCAATTTGTCAAATGCAGCTGTTGAAATTGGTGGGTTTTGATTTGATTTGAAATTGTTCGGCTGCTCGCGCTACTACTGCTACCTACTCCATTTTGAGCTCCAGGAGAAGGAAGAAGGAAGCGTAGCTTGAACTGCGGAAGTGTTTAAAGCTTCAGATGTCTCGACTGTGACAGTTGAGAAGATGAGCCAAAGACTTGAGAGATTGGGATTTGAGAGTGAAGGCTGAAGAATGAACTGAAGAGGAACGAAGAAGACGAATGAAGGACAGATTCATCATTTCATCGTTTTTAGTTTTCAACCAAAATTACATATTCACCCTTCATTATTATTACAATATAGCTGATTAAGCCCGTAAATATTCTAACTAACAAACCTAAAAGGGTAAATTGATATATAAAATATACATATATGCCACCGAGCTCGAGCTACTCGACGAGCTAAAATTTCTTGCTCTTAACTACTCGAATCAACTTGATTTACTGTAGCGAGTAGCTCGAGATCGACTCAAGCACGAATTTTCTCGAGCTCGAGTCGAGTATCTAATCAAGCTGCTCGCGAGCTCGATTCAAGCTACTCGAATTCTCTGCACCCCTATTATTCACTTATGGAACCTGGAAATGATCACAAAACTAAGCATTGCCTTCAAGGCTGGGTTTACTCCTTAGTATGCCGCTTGCGTTTTATTAAAAAGAGAAAAAAGAATAAGGAGAAAAAAGGTATCGCCACTCACCTCATGAGCGGCGATGCCAAAAAAAAAAATTTAATATGAAAATTTAAGTTAGTCAAAAAATTCTTCATGATTAAAAAAAAATAATAAATATGAAAAGAGATCTGCATTGTTAAATGCAGAATTTGTCATAACTTGGAAATCTTTTGAAAAATCTACTATTTTATATACCGATAAATGCGTTTTGTAATTTGGATAAAAGATTATTCAGAAACTCTTTTTTGAAATTAATATGTAATACTTTTCTCAAATGTGATATATGAAAGATGAAAATACAGTCATAAAGGTGACACTTTTTCTGATATGATATACAAGAGATGAAAATACAATCATAAAAGTAACTAACAACGCATTTATATATAATAGAAAAATCTTTACAAAAAAATATATCGTATGTATAGTGCAAATCTTTCTTGTTTATTTGTTCACTTAACTATAATTATCTGGTACATAAGCTGGTCAAATTTATGATTAACAAGATATAACATTTATTTTTTCACATCATTGTGCGGGACAGCATGACTTGCGTTTAACTTGCAAGTGTTTGATGTCACCTTGGAAGTCCTGTTCCTGAATTTGTACTTTCTTTTGTTTGGCCTCTTTGGCAAATGAAATATATACCTCAATAAAAAAATGAAGAAATATATACCACAAGATTACTGCGGCTCATCTCACGAGGGCGATGCAAAAATATTTTAAAAAAAAACCTTCGCCACTAATCAAATGAGCGGCGATGGTTTGAAGGAATTAAAAAAAAGGGAAACTGAAGCAACCCAAAATAAATAAAAATTAAAATTATTTTTACTTGAAACTGCACCTCGGAGTTGCGGCAACCCCTAATTAAGGAACAGCACCAATTTTGTGACGATTTTTAATTTTAGCAATATTATGAGAAATTCACCCCTCTTTGCCCTTAGCCCACATAAAATAATTATGAAAAAAAGAAAGAAAAAGAAAAAGTTGGATGGCGGCAGGGATGGCATTACACAAGATGAGGGTTCTTTCTTATTTTTTTCTTTTTTCTTTTTGTTTGGTTAAAGAAGGCTGCTAAAGTTTTAACTAAAACCAAAAAAAGAAAAAGATGAATGGAAATTATGCCTCAAGTCTTGCGACCCCATTCCTGTGCAAGTGTCCTCTAGCTTACTTGAGTGTTTGATTCGCAATCATAAACATTTTAACTTTTTTTTTATTTTTTTTATTTCACATACAATTTATAATAAATAATTTAACTAGAACTAATGTAGTTCTAAAATGACCACAACCTTTGAATCTCAATTTGTCAATTTGTCATGTAGATTATGATAGCCTCAACCTTTCACTCTCAGTTGGTCGGGTACATGAGGACAGTCTCAGCTTTTTCTTGGCTTAGGAGCTGAAAGGATCATCGAGAAGAATATCGCGGTTTCCTTCGTTTTTTGAATTTTTTTCTTTTCTTTAAAATTTTTCTTCAACTTTATAAGTATGTGACAATGTGAAGGAAAATTTCAAAAACTTTTACGATTTTTAAACCTTATTATAGACTCTGTTGAAGTAAAAACGAAAACATATGTTGAAGCCGGTGTAAATTGATTAGCATGAGAGTTTAAATACAAAACCTGCAGTTTCCTTTCCGTAAAAATATTAATGTAACACTTTTTCAATTTTAGTTACAATTATTTATGTATTTAACATAAATTAAATGATTCAGAATAAAATGCTCATAAAAAGCCAATACTTTACTCATCTAATGGATGAAAGCCATAAAATATTAATACTTTATGGGCCATTTCTTTTTTTAAAAAAATATTTAATTTATATTAAATAGATAACCTACCGATTTCCTTTTTTGTAAAATATTACTGTAACACTTTTTGAATTTTACTTACAAACATTGATATATTTATTATAAATTAAATGTTTGAAAGTAAAATATCCATAAAAAGTCGGTATTTTAAATAGATAATGCGTATTTGCCATAAACTACACCCCTTAAAGTTTATTAATTGTTAATTGATTTATAATATTTTGTCATTCATTGGACATGTAGCAGAAAGGGTAAATCTGGTACAAAATTCTAATTTCACTCTCTAAAACAATATTTTAATGGTTTGGACTGAATTTGCAAATGATTAGTAAGTTCAGGGGAGATCAGTGAAATTTTTCAAATCACAGGGGAGGTCAGTACAAGTGTCAGAAACCTCAGGGGAGGTTTCTGCAATTATCCTTTTTTTTTTTTCTTTTTTCTTTTTGTTGGTTAAAGAGGCCTGCTAAAGTTTTAACTAAAAACCAAAAAAAAAGATAAAGATAAATGGAAATTATGCCTCAAGTCTTAGGACCCCCATTCCTGTGCAAGTGTCCTCTTGCTTACTTGAGTGTTTGATTCGCAATCATAAATATTTTAACTTTTTTTATTTTTTTTATTTCACATACAATTTATAATAAATAATTTAACTAGAAAATTACCACAACCTTTGAATCTCAATTTGTCAATTTGTCATGTAGAATTGTAGATTATGATAGTCTCGACCTGTCAGGCTGTCATTCTCAATTGGTCGGGTACATCATGACGGTCTCAGCAGGTATGGCTGTAAATTTGATTAGCGTGAGAGTTTAAACTTTAAAGCCCTTAGAAACAGAAATACTGCAGATGGACGATCATCAGAGATCCAATGTCCAAACCATTAAATTCCTAGTCTTCTTTCACAAACAAATCTATCTGTGTACCATGAAGATCCCTTGAAATAGATTTCTTTGCGTGTTAATGTATCAGAAAAACCGAAGATTGCCTCAGTCTCTGCGCGCCGCTGAGTCACTGATGATCAAACCAAGTAGCTGTACAATTTAAATGGGGACCTGATGCGGCTGCCAAAAACAAGATCCGAGCTGAGCTGCGACGGGTTGAGCGAGCTGAGTGGGAGCGAGCTGGCGAGCTGGTTAGGTGAACGAGCCGACCTGGAAATGGGCAGACGGGGCTAGTTCCCCGAGCTGGCCAGCTGATGTCGAGCTGGTCGGGAGCTGCTGAGCTGACAGGGGAAGACCGAGCAGCCTGAGCTGCGAAGGGTTGAGCGAGCTGGCGAGCTAGCCTGTGAGCTGCCAAGGATGCAACCCGAGTTGAGCTGTTATGAACCAAGCTGGCTGAGTGTAGCCGAGTTGAGAAGAGAAACCGAACTGACTATCCTGCGAAGAAAGAACAACGGCGGGACTAGAGTCCCCGGAATAACTCCGATGGTCAAGTCAGTAGAGCTCAAGAGTAGAACAACAGTAGAGAGAACTGTAGATGGTGTACCTTGTGTCGTCTTATGGTGCTGTATATATAGGCTTAATGGGTAGTAGTTTCCATATAGGAGTCAAAGTCCTCTTAGGGTTCGGAGTCCTTCTAGGGTTTCATATGACACCCCTAAAGATCCGGAGGCGGCGGCCCATCAGGCCCACTTCATGGAGAGGCGGCGGCTACGGCCGAACTGACCTCCCTCTACTCCGAGCTGCTCTGCCCGAGCTGCCATATCACAGTATCCGTAGATTGGTTGGCCGAGCTGACAGGTCATCATGTCCGAACTGACACGTGGCTACTGGGAAATTTGCCCCACTACACTAGCCCCCCTTTGAGTCTAGAGTCATCGAAAAGTCGCATGAGTCTGGACCAAGTTCCTTGGCGAAGAGTCAGTTCGGTATGAGACCCATGATTCCACGATTGCGGCCCTTGCTCGAATAACTCGTAAGACCGAACTGAGTAGGACCAGTTCGTTTTTTGTATGAACTCCTCCTTTGTAAGTAGACTCTTGTCGAATGAATAGATCTTTGTTTCTTCTATACTTAGCAAAATTTTTCATTCATGTCTTTCTTATCATGCTATTTAAATACACTTGCGCGAGCAGACCCTGGGTTAGCGCGTGAACTGACTTCCAAATAGTTCATATATTTGCACGAAAAGATAGGACCATGCGCGACCAAACAACTTAGGTCATGTATGGACAGAGTGAGAGTTTTAATGAAAGAGCTTCATACTCGGACTCGTTATTGGAAGCCCTGAAGTCGAACCTCAAGGCGCAAGCCAATTCTTCCTCCGTAGGGCTGATTAGGAGGGGTCTGACTCCACACCCTTGCTTGATGCTCTATCAATATACGATGTCTAGGTTGGGATGGCCTGTCCAGCAACCTACCTGGCTTCTTCGACCTGTACGACCTGTTTGGCCTCGACAGCTTCTCCGACCTGCTCGGCCTCAGCTGTGTCTCTGGCCAGCTCGACCTCGTCGGCTCTTACGGCCAGTATGACCTCGGCAACTTCTCCGGCCTGCACGGCTTCAGCTGCGTCTCTGGCCAGCTCGGCCTCGACAACTCGTGCGACCTGTACGACCTCGGCAGCTTCTCCGACCTGTTCGGTCTCGGCAGCTTCTCCGACCTGCTTGGCCTCAGCTGCGTCTCTGACCAGCTCGACCTCAGCTGCGTCTCAGGTCAGCCCGGCCTCGACAAGTCTTGTGGCCTGTACGACCTCGGCAGCTTCTCCGACCTGTTCGGTCTCGGCAGCTTCTCCGACCTGCTTGGCCTCAGCTGCGTCTCTAACCAACTCGGCCTCAGCTGCGTCTCAGGTCAGCTCGGCCTCGGCGACCCTTGCGGCCCATACGACCTCGGCTCGCGCAGGAGCCTCTCTGGCCTGTTGGGCCTCAGCTCGGCCTCAGCTCGCGCAGAAGCTTCTTTGGCCTATTTGGCCTCAGCTAGCTCAACGCGAGCCTCTCCGACCTCTCTTGTGCGCTTTTCAAGCGATTGGCTTCCTCTGCATTAGCTTTCTCGTAAGCTCGATTCAGCATCTCCCGAACTGACCTGGGAGGTCTCTCTACGAATTCGGTGTATAGTTTCTGCTTGCGCAGTCCGTTGATGAAGGCGGCCATGACGACCTTATCGTCCCGATCCCGGACCTGGAGGGACTCGTTGTTGAATCGGACCATGTACTCGCGCAGCGATTCCTCGGACCTTTGCTGAACTGTCATCAGGTGAGCAGTACTCTTGGAAAAGGCTCGCGACGAAATGAACTGAGCTGAGAACAATCGCGCGAGCTGGCTGAAGGACCGAACTGACCTGGGGGGTAGTCCCTGGAACCACTGGCGTGCCTTTCCCTCCAGGAACATTGGAAAGGTCTTACATCTAACTGCATCGGCGGCCGTTTGTAGGCGCATTTGTGTCAAGAATGTGAACAGATGATCTTCCGGATCCGTAGTCGCGTCGTAGGATTTCATGGTCGGTATTTTGAACTTCGCAGGCAGCGGGTAGTTCTCAATGTCAAGGACAAAGGGAGAGGCGATGTACCTGTCCGCCTCAGAATCCAACAGCAGGTCCAGCTCGTCCCGCACCTGGTGCGGCTCTCTCCGCTGGGAGAGCTCTCCTCTTGAATACATTCGGAAGAGCTCCGGGTGCTCAGGTCGGGAGTGTTTGTGAGAAGGCTCCACGACGTCGACCTGTTCACGCGTGAGCTCCCGGCACACCCGCTTGGGCCGGGGGTTAGGGCTCCCTGTTCGGGATTCTGACAGCCCTACCCCTTCCTCTCCTTGGGACTTGAGCCCCGGATCATGATGACCTCCCATCTGCCCCTTGAGGTAATTCATGATTGCCTCAAAGGTAGGTAGGTTTTTCGCCACCGTCTGAACCAGTTGTTCAGGCGGGATCCGTGAGAGCTCAAGCCTTTCATTCTCCAAGATTGGATCTTGACGGGGGTGCGGTGGATTACTCTGTTCGTTCCCCTTAGATCCGTCCACATTCCTCTGAGATCTAGTTTTCGGCATGTTTTCGCAAAAGAGAATACTTGCTTCCCACAGACGGCGCCAATTGATGCGGCTGCCAAAAACAAGATCCGAGCTGAGCTGCGACGGGTTGAGCGAGCTGAGTGGGAGCGAGCTGGCGAGCTGGTTAGGTGAACGAGCCGACCTGGAAATGGGCAGACGGGGCTAGTTCCCCGAGCTGGCCAGCTGATGCCGAGCTGGTCGGGAGCTGCTGAGCTGACAGGGGAAGACCGAGCAGCCTGAGCTGCGAAGGGTTGAGCGAGCTGGCGAGCTAGCCTGTGAGCTGCCAAGGATGCAACCCGAGCTGAGCTGTTATGAACCAAGCTGGCTGAGTGTAGCCGAGTTGAGAAGAGAAACCGAACTGACTATCCTGCGAAGAAAGAACAACGGCGGGACTAGAGTCCCCGGAATAACTCCGATGGTCAAGTCAGTAGAGCTCAAGAGTAGAACAACAGTAGAGAGAACTGTAGATGGTGTCCCTTGTGTCGTCTTATGGTGCTGTATATATAGGCTTAATGGGTAGTAGTTTCCATATAGGAGTCAAAGTCCCCTTAGGGTTCGGAGTCCTTCTAGGGTTTCATATGACACCCCTAAAGATCCGGAGGCGGCGGCCCATCAGGCCCACTTCATGGAGAGGCGGCGGCTACGGCCGAACTGACCTCCCTCTACTCCGAGCTGCTCTGCCCGAGCTGCCATATCACAGTATCCGTAGATTGGTTGGCCGAGCTGACAGGTCATCATGTCCGAACTGACACGTGGCTACTGGGAAATTTGCCCCACTACAGGACCAAACAACAACTCTGGCTTTATTCAATTCATTTGTGCGCCACCAAAAAGCAAAGAAAAACAGAAATTCTGCAGGAAATGGGATGGTAGGTGTTCCAGATTTGAGCCACCTCAGTAACCCTCTCGAGTCTCTGCATCGCACCTGTATTTTCCTACCCTCTCCATCCTCCACGTACGTCTGCTAGTAAGGTGTTCCCTGCTTCTGCTAAATCTAAATCCTAATACAACCAGCTCAAAAGATGCATTGTTGAAATGAATTCACGAGATCGAGGTGGAAAGCGCCCCATTTGATGATCGCATAAAGCAAAATGCCTGCATGCTGATACATTATGTATGGCAGCATTCGCAAGGGCATCAACGTGTAGCCTTGAATCAAGAATCGATCGACACCTCATCACAAGTCCACCGATCCAATCCTCCGCATCTCACCATCTCCCTCAATTCTACCAAATTTTCTCCACTCGTCGAACATGCAGAGGTCAAGCTCTTCTATAAAATCCCCCTCATCCTCCGACTCCTACCACTCACCCCACTCTACGTCTCAAGCATTAAGGGAAAAAAAAAAAGGGTGATTAGTGCAGAAAGTGAGGAGAATGGCAAAGCTCACAGTCCTTGCAGCAATTTTGCTGGTGGCCCTTTTGGCTATTGCTTCAGCCACGGCCCACCGAACTACCATAACCACCACTGTGCTGGAGGATGAGGAGAACCCAGGACAAGGAGGGCAGTCGCAGAGATGCCAGCAGAAAATCCAAGAGCAGCAGCAGCAGCTCTGGCACTGCCAGCAATACTTGTCTCAGATGAGCCCTTCTGACTTGCGCATGTACCCGCTGCCGGGGCAACAAGAGGAGCACCTCCGGCCCTGCTGCCAGACCCTTGAGAACTTCGACGAGCAGTGCGTGTGCGAGGCGGTTATGCACGTTGTGAGGCAGCAACTGCAGCAAGGTGGAGGCTGGCAAGGGGAGGAGATGCAGCAGCAGGTTATGCAGAAGGCTAGAAACCTCCCTCGCAAGTGCAACCTGGAACCACAGCAGTGCCAAATCGGAGCTGTTTTCGTCTAGTAATTAACTTGTGTATGATGAACAAGGTTCACTTGGTTTCCGGCTTTTCTGGCTGGAGATTGAAGTGATGCCAATCCCCAATGTAGTTTAATAAAAAGCACGTGATCGTGTGTTTTGCTATGTGCCTACCTACTTTGTAGTTTTCTGGCAAGGTGAGTACGACCTTGTTTCTGAAAATGCTCGTATTTTCCTTCTTCAGATTCGCAAGCAGTGCTGATTTTCCCTCTTTATTGGGCGTGAACGGGATTTGTTAACTTCTGTCATGCGCCAAGACACAAGATCACTGGAACAACTAGTACTGATTGACCGTGATTTTATTTTTCATAAAAACCTAATGGCATAAAAAATCAAAATCTCAGAAAAATAAATAAGTTCTTGGTCCCCTTGCGCATCCGGCAGGGCTTTAATTAGGACAATAGTATTGCTCAAAATTGTCATCAGCTCATCTATCGAGTGTGCTCGTGAATTTAGATTTTAGATTCTGATTTAAAAGATCAGATTTTAAGATTCCTCACTTTAAAAAATAAGTTCATTTCATGTTTTGCTTTTATGTCTAGATTTTTTTTGTTCATTTTTTTTTAATTTTTAATAGAAGAAACAATTATCAGAAAGGTAGAAACATTCACGTTCTCCCTTCAAATTGCTTTAGTTTCTGAGAACTTCAAATTATTAGTTTCTAATGCAATGCAGCCAAACGATTTACTCGAACGATCAAAGATCACATAGCAGCATAAGTGCGATACAGACATCTGGCAAAAAGAAACCTACTCCAGAGAGCCTGCCTAAGCCCCAAGTAGCACTACTGCTAACCATCTCATCACCAAGTTCCCAATATATCCATATTAATGCTCAACTTTTTTTTTTCTTCTTTTAGAAAAAACCACCTAAGAATCGCATGATTGCAATGGCAAAGTTGATCAGCCTGGCTACTTTTATAGCTGCCGTATCAACCGTAAGTGCAGAGTCTTTGCCACTCGGCATCACCGTCAACCCCCGGTAATCCAAGGAGTCGGCTTTCTCCCGGAAAGCTCAGGCGGATCATGCGAAGAGCAGCTCAAGAGGCAGCAGCTGGACCGCTTGATTGAGGGGCTGAGAGGAACTCACGCAAACATTTCTACCAACACCATCACAGACCAGCAGCTGTCTGGAGTTTCTGGCTTTCGGTAATGAATGCCGCTGCCAAGCCATAAAGCAGGTGCTAAGGCAGGAGTTGGAGGAAATGGGGGCCAGTTGGGAGGATGATCCGCCGCAGGAGATAGCTAGGAAGGCAATTAACGTTCCTGAGCAATGCTCACATTCAACCCCTCCCATGCCCCATATTCCAAACAAGTCTTTTCAGAACAAGGACCAAGTGTTATGATTTATATTTTGCACGTTTGAGGTGATTCTCAGCATTGATCTGGTCAGAATGCTCTTTCGACTTTCTTGCTCGGCTCAAGCATACTTTACTGGCTCAATCCTACACCAGTTTTCACTCGGCTGCACAATAACTCAACAAACACAAATCAGATTACCAACCTTCTGATCAGGGAGTCGTCCTTTTCCTATTTCTTAAGCCCTCTTGTTATCAAGTATCATATTTAAGAATTACCTGGTTCATGAAACGAATTAGAAAAGCCTAGAGAACCCGAATTAGTCATGTCATACAATAACTGGCTTAGAACGTTCCTAAATCCAACAAATAAGTGTTCCCCCGATCAGTCACGAAAGATTAAGCATTTTGCAATGAACCCCAACGATTTACAATTTACGTAGGAATTTGCACAGAAGAACAGGAGCACTCCCGTGCCTGGTTCGACGCAATCTACCCCACCCCGCCTCTTGTAATTCAACACAAAATTATCCCTCCTTGCGAAAAGCTCACATCGAGTAAAGTAAGAATTTTATGAACAGCAAATCACAATATTTAAGGGCATATATTAAAGGACATAGTAAAAGTTCCATTCTCAACATGATACTCTAAGAACGAAAATGAAATTTTATTCAAAATAAAGGTAACACAGCCAATTTTCCCATAACAAGCTGTTTAACAAACAAACACCGCCACCAATCCCAGAAAACACGGCCACAAACACTATTAAAAGATCCATACAAAATGGCTTTATTTGACGGTCCGACCACCCATGCACAATAACACCAAGGCAAGTTCAGTTCAACACCAAGACAGCTTCAACAGAGTACAGCATTTAGAAGCCACCGCGCAAACGGAGGACAAGGTGGAGGGTGGACTCCTTCTGGATGTTATAGTCACGAAAGATTAGGCATTTTGCAATGAACCCCAACGATTTACAATTTACGTAGGAATTTGCACAGAAGAACAGGAGCACTCCCGTGCCTGGTTCGACTCAATCTACCCCACCCCGCCTCTTGTAATTCAACCCAAAATTATCCCTCCTTGCGAAAAGCTCACATCGAGTAAAGTAAGAATTTTATGAACAGCAAATCACAATATTTAAGGGCATATATTAAAGGACATAGTAAAAGTTCCATTCTCAACATGATACTCTAAGAACGAAAATGAAATTTTATTCAAAATAAAGGTAACACAGCCAATTTTCCCATAACAAGCTGTTTAACAAACAAACACCGCCACCAATCCCAGAAAACACGGCCACAAACACTATTAAAAGATCCATACAAAATGGCTTTATTTGACGGTCCGACCACCCATGCACAATAACACCAAGGCAAGTTCAGTTCAACACCAAGACAGCTTCAACAGAGTACAGCATTTAGAAGCCACCGCGCAAACGGAGGACAAGGTGGAGGGTGGACTCCTTCTGGATGTTATAGTCAGCCAAGGTCCTGCCATCTTCCAATTGCTTACCAGCAAAGATCAACCTCTGCTGGTCTGGTGGGATCCCCTCCTTATCCTGAATCTTAGCCTTCACATTGTCAATTGTGTCCGAACTCTCCACCTCTAGGGTGATGGTCTTTCCGGTCAAAGTCTTCACAAAGATCTGCATTCCTCCCCTCAGCCTAAGCACCAAGTGAAGGGTTGACTCCTTCTGAATGTTATAATCCGCCAGAGTGCGTCCATCCTCAAGCTGCTTACCAGCAAAGATCAACCTTTGCTGGTCTGGTGGGATTCCCTCCTTGTCCTGAATTTTTGCCTTGACATTGTCTATGGTATCAGAGCTCTCCACCTCAAGGGTGATTGTCTTCCCAGTCAATGTCTTGACGAAAATCTGCATGCCGCCCCTCAACCTCAGCACCAAGTGAAGGGTGGACTCTTTCTGAATGTTGTAATCAGCAAGAGTCCTTCCGTCCTCAAGCTGCTTGCCGGCGAAAATCAACCTCTGCTGGTCTGGGGGAATACCCTCCTTGTCTTGAATCTTAGCCTTGACATTATCAATGGTGTCAGAGCTTTCCACTTCGAGGGTGATAGTCTTCCCGGTGAGGGTCTTGACGAAAATTTGCATGCCTCCCCTAAGACGAAGCACCAGGTGGAGGGTTGATTCCTTCTGAATGTTGTAGTCGGCAAGGGTTCGGCCATCCTCAAGTTGCTTTCCAGCAAAGATGAGCCTTTGCTGGTCGGGGGGAATACCCTCCTTGTCTTGAATCTTAGCCTTGACATTATCAATGGTGTCAGAGCTTTCCACTTCGAGGGTGATAGTCTTCCCGGTGAGGGTCTTGACGAAAATTTGCATGCCTCCCCTAAGACGAAGCACCAGGTGGAGGGTTGATTCCTTCTGAATGTTGTAGTCGGCAAGGGTTCGGCCATCCTCAAGTTGCTTTCCAGCAAAGATGAGCCTTTGCTGGTCGGGGGGAATACCCTCCTTGTCCTGGATCTTGGCTTTGACGTTGTCAATAGTGTCGGAACTTTCAACCTCGAGGGTAATAGTCTTTCCAGTAAGGGTCTTCACGAAGATCTGCATCCCACCCCTCAAACGGAGAACCAAGTGGAGGGTGGATTCCTTTTGGATGTTGTAGTCGGCAAGGGTACGACCGTCCTCGAGTTGCTTTCCGGCGAAGATGAGCCTTTGCTGGTCCGGGGGAATGCCTTCCTTGTCCTGGATCTTGGCCTTGACATTGTCGATGGTGTCCGAACTTTCAACCTCAAGGGTGATCGTCTTTCCGGTGAGGGTCTTGACGAAGATCTGCATTCCACCCCTCAGACGGAGGACCAGGTGGAGGGTGGACTCCTTTTGGATATTGTAGTCAGCGAGGGTGCGGCCATCCTCTAGTTGCTTTCCAGCAAAGATCAACCTTTGCTGGTCTGGGGGAATTCCTTCCTTGTCCTGGATCTTGGCCTTGACATTGTCGATGGTGTCAGAACTCTCGACTTCGAGAGTGATGGTCTTGCCGGTAAGAGTTTTGACAAAGATCTGCATCTGCTCAGATGGAAGATCCGAATTCAGAAGTCAGAATCCAATTAATCGAAAAGAAGAACAATCACAATGTACAAAGCTAAAATCTTTCATGTATCTATATGCATCCACGGCAGATTAACAAAAAGTCTAATTTAAAATATAACTTTTTGTGCATCAAAATATCGTAGAAAGATGAATTCCAGATCCGTAAATTCCGAAAAATTCATAAGACCCCAGACCATAGATCTGATATTTAATCAAACCAGATTTTGGTAGTATGACTTTAATAGAAAAAATATAGTACCAGAAAGGAAATAATCCTTACTGGGCAACAAAATACAAATTTCTAATTTAAAAAACCGAATTTTCCAAACTCGCAAAACCGTCCCATCATCCAAAAATTGTCTAAATTCCGACAATAGATATGAAATCCCTAATCAAATATTTATACCTAAGATGAATTCTTATCTTGCTATGAAGATAAGATAAAGAAGAACAATAATTGGAAAAATATTCATACCTAAGATGATTTCTTACAATGAATATAAAACAAATAAGAACAAGAAGATAATCGGAGAAAGCCAATTACCTTGACAGAGAGAAAGAGAGAGAGAGAGAGTAGAAGGCTTTGACAAAGAAATTCAGAAATTGGAGCTGTGGACAGATGAATGAGCGATTGGCAACGGAGGAGATGGGATCAATTTAAAGACGTAATGACCGAATTATTACGAAATTGCCAGCCTGTGTCTGCCTATTGGGAAGGAACACGTGTCATCATGAGGTACATTGCACCAAACCTACACGGCAAGTCGGCAACGGCGAAAGGAATCCTTCTCCTATAATTTATTTGCTTTCCTTCCCTTTCTTTTGCGTGGCGGAGATAATTAGGAGCGCCTCCCTTGTCTTGTCTATACGTCCGCTCGCATCACGCAGACTGGCGCTTAATGATGTGGGTGCAATTTAAAAATATAATTTTATTAATTATTTTTATATAAAATTTTTCTTGCCAAAATAAATTGTAGTATTTTAATCTATTTAAAATTAAATAATGATTACTTTAGTAGTTATAATATAATAATAGGTTTGTTTGGATAGGGTATTATTTGAAATATTATTTGAAATAATTACTGTAGCATTTTTTGTGATGTGATGTATGTGAGATAAAAAGGTGGTTGGAAATATAAAAAGGTGGGTTGGAAAATGTGTTTATGATACAAGCGAAATATTATTTGGGATAAATTTTGTATCCAAACACTCCCTTCTAGAATCAGTCATCTTGTGAACATGTGTTTAGATGAGTTATGATTTAAAATAGTTATAAGCAATTACTATTTTAGTAATTTATGTAAGTAATATGTGATTTTCATGAGAGTAAAGTTGAACATATATAAAGTGACAAAAAAATGTCTATCCCAAACCCCTATTAATTCAATGATTGTAGATATAAAGTTGGTTTGTTTGGATTGGGTTTTATTTCCCCAAATTTATTTGCTTACATCATCATTACAATTTCCAATACACCTTTTTACCTTCCCAATTATCTTTTTATCTCACATACATCACATCACAAAAAGTGCTACAGTAAAAATATCTCTAATAATTCACAATCCAAACAGACCAAGTCGAGAAAAAAAATTTATGGTCTGTTCGACATCTATCGCCTTGACAATGGTCTGTTGCAAATCTATGGGTACCGGGCCGTGTCAGTCCGGCACCCAAAAGTTAGTCAAAGTCGGGAGGTAAAATTTTTTTTTTAAAAAAAAGTTGTCGGCTACCGGCTGACAAGGCTCGGTAACCAACAACTTATGCAAAAAAAACTGAATTTTTTATTAAAAAAAAATTGCAAGTGTTGAATCGGGGCTTATGGACAAAAAAAAAAAGGGCTGGCAGATAGATGTTGAGCACCCCGTGACTAATTTGCTTTTCATTTTTTTGGCTATTTTGTTTTTATATTGCACAATAAATTTATATTTATAAAATTATATAGTACATTAAAAATTACATAACAATTTTAACAAATAATTTTTCAACAATTTGAGAACTGCATCTTATTGTAAAATGAATGAGATTTTTTGGTTAAAATGGTCTTTGTTTAGTTTAACATCTTATAGAAGTAATTATTGATTTAACAAATCTGTTTTCATCTAGTTCTATTGTTCGAATTTGGAAACGTAATTTAATTAACTCCAAAAACAGTCGAATTTAGTACGTCAAGCGGCATAAATTTTTTAAAAAAATAAGAACGAAATTGTTGTATTGGAAAATGGGTGAAATTTTCAACATTATTTAGTGAATTTTGTACATGTCAAAATAAATATTGTGGTAGATTTTATTTTTTAATTGAGTTTCATATTTGAAATAATTGAGGCGTAAATATAACAAAAAGGGTTAGGATATCAAATATGATTAAAATAAAGGAACATGTGCAATTTTGGTTCTCCCAACGTTTGGTCTATGAGTTAAACTAATCCGTAATATTTTAACCAAAATAATTATCTCTTTGCAATTTTTTTATTTTAGCCAAATTTAGGACAACTAATACAAAACTATAATAGATAACGGTCAAATCAAGTTAGAATTAGTCAAAAGTTTGACTTCGTATTTTTTGGTCTCTTATGTTTTAAATAATTATATTTCAAATGAAATATAATGTGAATTAGATTGAATACATAAAAAATGTGGTATAGTTCTCATTCAAATCCTTAAAAGTAATCCACGTTGCTAAGACATATTAGTCTAAAGAGCATCTTTTCGTTATATTAATTATCAACAAATGATAATACATACATCATATATAAAAGAAAATTTAGTGAAAAAAGAAAATTTTAATTTGAGTATATAGTAACTTTAGTTGTGAATAGTATTAGGATATAAGTTTCAATCGGTTATGATCAGGTATTATGATTATAATAACAAATAAAGGTGATTACCAATATAAAGAACTCACATGAATTTTTAAAAAATTTCTTGCCATTTCTTCTTGTCTTTCCTTCATATTAAATTAAATATTTCAATAATACAATTTAATGTATTTATATTTATGTTCATCTTAAATTGATAATTTTATTGAATAATTTAAATAATTATAAAATCTTTATTTCAATTGAAACTTAACAGACAACTAGTTGAAATGCCAAAAAAAGAAAAAAGAAAATATTATTCATTCGACTCAATGACATATAGTTACTTATATTATAATAGAATATTTAATTAACTATTTTAATTTATCAAATATAAGTATTGGACATTAGCTGATGAATAAATTTTTAAGAGGACTTTTATTATAATTTTAAAATATATAACATTTTTTATCCATGCATAATTCGCTTTCTACTTCTTTGTGCGTCTCCACATAGTAGAGTTGGCCTCCTTGCATTGCTTCTACTTCTTATGTGTAGAAAAGTGAACTTTCCACCGAGAGTTTGCAATTTTTTTTTTTAAAAAAATTTGAGCCCGGTAGCCAGCTACAACTTTTTAAAAAAAAAAAAAAAAATTTCCCACAGCCCGGCAGCGATGTCAGAGCCCAAAAAAAAAAGACTGACTTTTGGGTGCCGGGCTGACATGGCCCGGTACCCATAGATTTGCAACAGACCATTGTCAGGGCGGTAGATGTCCGAATTTTTTTTTTCTCGACCATATTCTGAGTAATTAGCCTAGAGAAGTGAGCTATTTTCTTAAGAGGCAAGGGTATATTTGTCAATATATTAAGTTTTAGAAAAAGTGATACTTGTTTTGGGGGAGTGGCTATTAATTCAATGAATGCAAGGATATGAAATCATGATACAAAATTGAATAATTAAAATGATATAATTGTCTTAAGAAATAAGGGCATATTTTGTTTACACCAATCCCTTCGTTTGGTTTTAAGATTTCATTTTATTATTCATATTTTATGTAAAAGGAAATCTATATTTAAAACTTGTGTTTTGATTATCTAAATATTTTGTACTTATGTTTTTTTCTTAATGTACTATTGTCTTTGGAGGTTTCAAAATTAATTCTAACCAAAATGTGATGGTTTAAAGATTTCATTTTATTATTCATATTTTCTGTAAAAGGAAATATATATTTAAAAATTGTGTTTTTTCCTAATGTACTACATTTGGATTAGTTTTTTTTTGGGTGTTTTTAAAATATTTTACTGTAGCAATGTAGGTGAAAAACTTTTACTGCAGATGAGGTTATTTTTTGTGTTATTGAGCCTATTTTTTGTGCTTTTGAGGTTATTTTTTGTGTTTTTTGGTGTTTTTTAGGTTTTTTTTTGTATTTTTTTTGAGGTTATTTTTTGTTTGTATGTTACTGTAACATTATATATAAAAAACTTGTTTTTAAAAAAATGACCAATCCAAATGCAACTTGAGTAAAAATCTATTGTTTTAGTTAACAATTTAGTGCATACTATCAATTGAGTGCAAATCTATTCTTTAGTTAACAACTCAGTGGATACCATCTAACCATATGGTTTGTTTGGATTGGGCTTTATTTCCCCAAATTTATTTGCTTACATCATTATTACAATTTCCAATTCGCCTTTTTACCTTCCCAATTACCTTTTTATCTCACATACATCACATAACAAAAAGTGCTACAGTAAAAATATCTCTAATAATTCACAATCCAAACAGACCCGTGTTATTACTTTTATTCCCGATACCAATAAATTCCAAATGAAATAAACAATTTCAAACATAAAACAACTATCAAAACATGCTTTTGTAGATAAGTAATGCTTGGTGCTTCGAATAAACCGATAACATGCTTTTGTAGTTTTGTTTGAGGAAATTTTTTTTTTTTGGGTAGGTGGGAGCTCTTCATTCTAGGATCTTTAATTTACAATCATTCTGTTCAAGAATACTTAATAAACCGTTTACTTGAATAACTAACATGCTAAATTGAAACAAAAATCTCAAACTTCTTTAGATGTTGAAATACTTCCTATTCATGCATGATTTATGAATTAGTAATGACTCCAAGAATGATAAAATACATTTAAGGATGAATAATCATATTCATAAGTAAGCTTTGACGTCAAAGAAGCCAATATAGTAGAAAAATTAGCTAACTCTTCCCAATTGTATTGCTATTTTTTGTTGAAAAATGTACTGATACAATTTGATGTACGTGAGAAAAATGATGATTAAAATCACATATTCACAGAAAACATAAAAAAATTTATTACACATTATTTACACAAAAATTATTATTTATATTACATCATAAAAAATATGACAATAATTGTTTCAAATACGACAATAATTTTATTACTAATGCCTAGATATTTTACAAGCTTGTTGCAGAGTTGCAGTTTGAATTGTTTTAAGTCTGATTTTTCTGTTGGTAGGTCCCGTTAGAGAAGATAAAAGATTAGGTGGCTAGAACGATTGCTTAATGCATATGATATAATCCATGTAAGTGCATCTTATGGGGCAACGGTGGTGTTAACGTCAACTTGCAGATTTTTTTTTTTTTTTTTTTGTCATTACTGTAACTGTTGTCTCCCAAGTTGACGTGACTTTAACAAATGGGGAGTTGCAGAAAAAATGTTTTTGACCGGGTCATAGGCATTAACAATTGTCTCTCCATCACTCTGTCCTTTTTTCCTTTTTTTTTTTGGTGATTCGGGCTTGGCACTGCTTTATTTTAGTCAAATTTTAAAATTTTTTTTACCTTACTTTATTTTTATTAAAGGGATTATTTGATAGGAATACTTGAAGGTCCACATTCTAACTCTCACAGGTCTAGAAATTAATGATTAGCTTACTTTCTGTTTGTGATTTGAGATTATATCTTTAGCCAGACATGGTCTAATCATTTCAAGTGGCTCCGAAAAGAAAATCTATATCTTTTTTGTAAATCAAAATTCGAGGCAACACATGTTATTAAAACTAATGCTCAATACACACTCAATGTGTGTGTAATAAAAAAAAATATAATATTTATGATTATGTATTTTAAATAAAATTCTTATTACTGAAGCAAACTTTAATCTTTTAAATAATTTTTATAAAATAACTTTATACTAGTAGTTATAATATTTAGGGGGTAGTTATGTTGAAAAATCTACTTAAATAGTTAAAGGTAAAAAATTGTCATAAGTAGTTAAAATAAAAATAGTTTTTATGAGGATAAAAAGGAAAGTTTATGAAGTGACGATAAATGTTAACCTCAAACTCCTTTTTCAAGTTTTATATATAACTAGTGCTCAATGCACACCCAATATGTGTGTAATCAAAAAATACATAATACTTTTGATCATATATTTTAAATAAATTTTTTATTATCGAATCTAACTTTAATCTTTTAAATATTTTTCATAAAATAATTTTATATTGATAGCTATGATATTTAAGGGTAGTTATGTTGAAAACATATATTTAAATAGTTAACAGTAAAAATAGATGAGTAGTTTTAGATAATTAAAATAAAAAATAGTTTTTATAATGATAAATTCATAAAATGACAATAAATATTAATTCTAATATTAACACCAAGTCTCTTCCTCAAGCTTTATATATATAATATATATATATATATATATATATATAGTATAGATAACTAGTGCTAAAGACACACTCATGTACGTGCAATGTAAGAATAAATTAAATTTTATAAAAATCTTGTTAGCGAATTGATAGTTATTTTGGTAGTTATGTCAATTGGCAGTTATCTTGTCTTAGTAATTGAGGATGGACCGTCAACTGGTAATCCAGGCCTCTGTCTCTTCTGATACCACCTCTAACCCAACCCAGCCCTGCTCAAACTTTTCCAAGGCCCATAACGTCATCCTCTGTCCTCCTCCTCGAGCAAAGCCCAATAGATTTTCTAAAAATATCATCAATCTCAGGCCCAAGTAATACAATCCTGAAAACGCTGCCAGGACTCCCTCGAAACTCGCACGCGATCATCAGCTACTGGAGTGGAAACCAAAGTATTCAAAGTGAATCTCGCCGGAGAATTCAAGAGCGTGGAAACCTTCCCCGATGCCTCCCGTTGCTCCCAGATCCGGTGACGCCATTTTCGCCAGCGTGGAACGGGTGGTACGTTACAAAAATAAAAGGAAAAACCAACCAAGATAGAGAGAATTTTCATTTCCTAATTATTCTCCGCACCCAGCGATATCTGCTTTCTATTGCGTGAACTCTAATAGCATTAATAGCTCGAAATATTGAAGTTTTTTATTTTGGATTTTATGGATTAATTGTTTGTTGTGTTAGAACGCGGAGCTTTTCACTCTAACCTATGGCGCGATCGTTCGTCAGCTGCTAACCGATCTGGAAGAGGTCGAGGAAGTCAACAAGCAGCTTGACCAGATGTAATTTACTTCCTCAATACTATTGTCAGCTTTCAATTTATAATAGTATTGTTGATAGTCAGTGTGTTCTAGTTTTCTGTGTTTAAAATAATTTGAGAATAGCCAATTTTGCATTTTTTTCTAAATAAAAATCATAGTTTTTGCTCAGGTATGAGACATTGATGAAGTTGTTTAAACTGGGATATTTCTTATTATGTTGCAGGGGTTATAATATTGGGATTCGGCTAATCGATGAGTTTCTTGCAAAGTCCAATGTTTCTAGATGTGTTGATTTCAAGGAAACTGCTGAAGTCATTGCCAAGGTCTCTTCATTTTGGAGTATACATTTTCTGATATATTGTTATCTTCTGCTCCAAAGGATTTGTATGCTTCGTCTCAAGTTTCAGCTTTGGAGAATGTTCGCCCAGTGAAGATCTCTTGTGTCCCTTGTTTAAATATCATTCTACTAACCATTGCCTTAGATCCATTACCCAATTTTAATTCATCAAAAGGTAGCATTTTGGTGATGCTTGGTTGTTTTTGTTCTTCTTGAAATTCCGCAAGTTTGTATCACAAATTTGCAGTCAGACCAGCAGGAAATGATTTGTCTGTATTAATATTTTTTCCCCTTTCATTTGGTGGCAAAATAACTACAAGTAGGGAAAAAGTTGCATGTTCTTACAGGCTTATGACGGGTTTCTCCCTTCCCTGATTTTTATTCATAGTGCTTGAGCCTAAAATTGGTGATATGTGAAACTTGTTAGTGGTAGCTGAGATTCTGATTGTCTGGTTATTTTTCATACTTATTGTATATTAAAAAAAAAATCTAAAGTTGAACTGAATTGGCTTCTTGTGTTTAGCGTTGTTTGTAAATAGTTGGAAGATCCTTCACTTTTTTGGTGTTCAATGTGATAAATGCTTTTCTTATGGTTCCCTGTTACACAGGTTGGTTTCAAAATGTTCCTAGGGGTCACTGCAACTGTGACTAATTGGGATGCTGAGGGTACAACCTGCAGTCTTGTTTTGGAAGATAACCCACTGGTAGATTTTGTTGAACTTCCTGACACTTGTCAAGGCTTGTATTATTGCAACGTCCTGAGTGGAGTTATCAGGGGAGCTCTGGAGATGGTTAGCTCTTACCTCAATGGACGTTTGGGCCTTTCTGTTGACAATCTTGTCGGACTCGTGCTCTTGTTTGAATTTTCTTTATATTATCTGTTTGTGTGTTTGTTTTTCTCTTTATGCTTTCTGATGAGAAATTTAAGTTTATTCATTTCCAGATGCATGGCTGAAAATGGAATGTGGTTAACCATGTTGCTCGTTCTATTGACCAAAACCACAATTATAAATGAAAAAAAGATTTTCTTTATGGAGAACATTAATACCTTATTCTTGCATTTTACAAGCGGAAGAACAGAGACCTCCTTCAGTTAGTAAAATGTTTACTTCTAGGTTTCTGTCCCATTTCCCAAGTAGTCGTCCGTTCTTTTCTTTTGATTCCATCCGACCCTGGTATAATTTTGTTTATCAGATCTTCTAAGTGCGAACTCCTTTTGGTCTGAGCCATTTCAGGATATGATCGCACAGACGAAATTGCACGCATGCATGCTCTGCAAGCCTAACCTTTTCTGTTTGAGCTGCATGTTAACGTGTTGTGCTTCATAAATTTGTACCATTACATTTTTTACTTTGATAAAATGGTTTGAGCTAAGCATTATTAACTACTTAACAAAGAAATAATCCTACCTACTTTTCATAAAATTAACATACTAAGTTGAATGAAATATTTATTGTGGCCTATATATGAAACTTGAGTGTGCAAACAAAATTCTGTTCCTCCTAACCACATCGTATACTTTTTCCTCCAATGATCAGGTGTCAATGAAAACTGAAGTGACATGGATCCGTGATATGCTGAGAGGGGATGATGCATTTGAAATGCAAGTGAAGCTTGTGAAGCAAGTTCCTGAGGAGTACCCCTACAAAGATGATGAGTAACATGTTGCTTGACCGCATGATCAATGTATATACATAGAGTGCTGTTTAACATCATGGTGTTGTATTTGAGTTCATTCATCATCTTTTTTTCCTCAAGACATGCATATATGGCTTTGCTTGTTAGTCTTAAGTTTGGAAGACAACCTTAGAAGTTTTGATAGACTGGACATGGCTTAAATCTTTTAGGCTGTATGCCAGTTGAGAATGCTGATGCAAGTGAGACAATTCACGTTCTTGTTGCGTTTGAACTTTTTTGCCTGAATAGTTTGGTTGTTAGTTGCTCAGACAGGGGACCTGATATGATGTGGTTGCTAATAAGTTGCTATGGCGTAGCTCATAGTTAAATATCTATTTTAAAATTTCTACTCCAAGCTTCTCGTCCTGTCGGGAGGCAGAACCAAAGAAGTCATGCAAGGGCAGTTCACAGCATACTGGGACGTTTAACCATCTTAAGCTGCTAGTTGGTTATCTGCTGATGTTTTAGGAGATTTAAGTAAAATTACAAATATGCCTCAAAGTAATTGAGCTATTCATTGTTTAGCTTTTATAGCAGGTCCAATTTCTAACGTGACATGATCCCCAATAGATATCCCAACTGAAGCATTGTACCTTTTCCTTCCTTGAAGCGCCTAATGCACTATTTACGCGGTATTGTAGACCAGGCCGGGTCTTCTTTTATCGATTGTTACATTCTTCAAGCCAATGACCAAAACAATTACAGGAGCCAAAAAAAGGAACGGTATTCTCTGGAGCCAAAAAAGGGTAAAATTACTTTTGGATGGCCTTCAAAATTCAACTTAAAGGGTCTTTGTGTTTATTGTGATCCAATTTAGCGGTATATGAGAGTCACAGCAAAGCTCTCTGGCTCGTGAATCGATGAATGTAATCCGCTAAAAGTAGTTCATATCTGACATACCTAAAAGTAATTTGTTCTTTTCAATTACAACATTTTTTTTACTAAAGTAAATGCTCCTCCTAAGTTACCCCAGTGGCCAATACGCATTAAACCACAATTTTCTTAATCTTTACTGCAATAAATGCTCCTCCTAAGTTGCTCCAATGACCAATTCCCATTAAACCACATTGTCCCACAATTTCCCATTAAGAAAAGGTTAACGAATCTACTGCTAAAAGTTTGTGGAGCGTCAAGTCAATGCACGAGTTGACCTTAATTTCTTGGAGCGAACCAGGAAATTTCAGCAGAGATCCCCATTCATGTTACGGAAGTCTCTCCAAAGTCCAAACCAAAAGCAACGCGGCCTACACGTACTGATCAATTTTTCCTTTTAATAAAGCACGAAACACAACAATTATTCCTGCCTGCAGTGTTTCTTCTTTCTAGTCTTCACAATTGAATTGATTCTTTTCTTTCCACTGGCATCATTTGTTTCCTGGTACTACTTTGTTCACTGGTAGTCCCTCATAATACTTCACCGGAGAACCACCATTTTTTCCAAGCATGTCAGACGCCAGCAGCAGTGGAGGAGGGTGTTGCCGATGCTGCTGCAGCTTCATATTGACCTCAGGCCTAACAGCCCTTTTCATGTGGCTAAGTCTTCGTGGGTCTAAACCCTCATGCTCCATAGAAGACTTTTATGTTCCTTCCCTGAATGCAACAGATAATTCCACCACTACTAGAAGCAACCACACTCTTTACTTTGATCTGAGGCTCAAGAATGAAATGAAGGACAAAGGTGTAGGCTATGATGATCTGAATCTCACCTTCTTTTATGTTCAAAATGGTAGCCTTGGAATAGCAAACTATACCGTCCCAAGTTTCTACCAGGGTCATGACAAGAAAGCTCGCCGGAAAGAGCTGGTGCAGACATATGGGGTGCCGTGGGAGGCAGCTTACGGGGCGGTGTCAAATGGGTCCACGGTGACTTTCCGGGTGGGATTGACCACGAGGGTGAGGTACAAGATTCTGTTTTGGTATACCAAGAGACATGGCTTGAAGGTGGGAGCTAATTTGGATGTCAATAATTCTGGTAAAAAAGTCAACAAGAAGGGCATCAGACTCAAGTCCGGCGCACCGGAGTCGGTTCGCTGTCCTGGGCTAGTGGTAATTTCGATTGCATTGTATTTCTTGGTTCTGCTGTTGTAGTTTCTAATTTTTGAAGCATCCTAGATTTAGATTTCGTAGTGAGTGCAGGCCACAGGGTCTTGGTTTAATCCTTTGAGAGGAAGTATTAATCTAAGTATGGTTTCGTCATTTAGTGGAATCCTATATGGTAGTTATTATTGGTAGGTTAAGTTTTCGTTTTACTTAATTCTTAAATTTGTACTCAAATCTACTTTGTACCATTATGATCGTCGATTGGATTTTCTGTAACTCCATAGCTCAGTCTTCCATTGTAAGCCTATTTTCCAGATTATTGATCTTTTCTGCCTTTTTTTTTTCCTTAAGAAAACAAGAGAACGATTGAAACTAGTAGTAGAATTTGCAAGAAAAGAAATAGTAAGCCATGGTTCCGCCTTATCAGATTTTCTACAATACAGTGCACAATCATTTCTTTCATAATTTTTCCTTTTTTTTTGGTATTAATGTACACCTGGAAGAGTAAAACTCTGCCTAATCCCCAAGATCAACTTCCCATTAATGGTAGGTATTATTACATTCTTCAAGGAGCACAAGTCCATCACCAACCAACTCGAACACAAATTTTGGCTATAACAAACTAAATACTGATCTATATACTGATAAAGGGATACCATAATCTTCTCAATCATGAACAACGCAGAAGTTTCAGGTGAGAACATAACTGGAGATGGCTCTTATACAGCCTTACCCACCATCTACGTATACTAAAAGTTTGCTCTATTTCACCGGTAAGGAGAGTTGCTTCCCGGTGTTTTTACAAGGGCATAGTAGGCGCCATTACGTCCTAACGAAAGAAGATCAGAATGTGAACCTTCCTCTGCAACCTTTCCATCCTTGATCACCACAATCGAATTTGCTTTCTGTATTGTGGATAAACGATGAGCCACAACAATGCATGTTCTTCTGGCCGTCATTCTCTCCAGTGCTTCTTGAACTAAGCTCTCTGATACACTGTCAAGAGCACTGGTTGCTTCATCCAATAGTAGGATTCTGGGATTCTTTAATATCGCCCGAGCTAATGCTATTCTCTGTTTTTGACCACCAGACAGCTGAACCCCTCTTTCTCCACAGTATGTCTCGTATCCATCCTTCATCCCACTGTTACAGTTAATATAACATTATTATGTTAGAGGTCACGGAACTCTTTTGTTGCTAGCGGAGTTAGAATAGATTTATCGGATTGGTGCTAAAAGAAATTAGTTTCTGAATTTGTGAACATTGACTTCATACCTTATGAACTCATGTGCATTAGCAAGCATTGCAGCCTTTCTTATCTCAGATTCCTTGGCATCCTTCTTCCCATAGGCAATGTTCTCATAGATAGTTCCAGCGAAGAGGGTTGGCTCTTGGCTGACTAGTGCAATCTGTGTCCTCAAGGTCCTCAAATTGAAGTCTTTTATGTCCCTTTCATCAATGCATACTGAACCTTTAAGAGGATCGTAGAATCTCTCAATGAGTCCAAGGATTGTTGATTTGCCGCATCCGCTTTGCCCAACGAGTGCTACTGTAGTTCCTGCACTGATTTTGAGGCTCAAGCCCTTAAGGATTAATGTCTCAGGTCTTGATAGATAAGCAAAGTGTACATGCTTCAACTCCACTCGACCCCTAATACTTGTTTTGGTTGCGTCATGTCCCTGTGAATCATTTGGATCAATCTCAGCCTTTCTGTCTAGAATTGCAAAAACTGAGCGGACAGCATTGCTTCCTCTAGATATATCTTTTGTCATACTTCCTGCCTCTGCAATGGTATAAGCAGTGAACAGCAGAGCCAAAAATGCTTGAAAGAGTCGCTCTGGAGATATTTGCCCATTTGTTAACAGCCTTCCGCCGTACCAAAATGCTAAAGCTGTAGAAGCCGCTGCCAGAAATTGAGAACTAAACAGGCCAAAACCTGCAAACCAGGATTGTCTGATGCTCTCCTTCCGTGGCCCCTCCAATGTTGCTTGGAACAACCCAAGAATTTTTTTCTGAGAAGAGAAGGCCGTAATAGTTCTATGGTTAATAACAGCTTCACTTGCTAGTTGGCTTCCTTCCTTCTGCGCAATTTGAGCTTTTGCAGACATACTTTTCATCAAAACACTTCTAGCATAGAAGCTTCCTATCACTAATGGCTGAGCAGCCATCATCACCAGGGCTAACCTCCAAGTTAGCACTAGCCCTAGTGCATAAGCAAAAGTAGCTCCAAAAAATGCTTGGGCAAGTAGCGACATTCGGTCACCTACAAGGGAACGAACCATGTTAGCTTCGGTTGATATACGTGCACATATAGCAGCACTAGTATTTTCATCCCGATCAAACCATCCGATCTCGAATGTCATAAGTTTCTCAAGCAGCTTCTCCCTAACTCTTTTGGTTAACTTTTCCCCCATGACAGCGAAATTATAATGTTGCAGGACATTGGTAAAGAAGTTGAAGACTCCCAGGCCGACAAACACATAAGAGTAGTTTCTGGCATGGGATGTGATGGAAGGTCTATCAGGTCGAAAGTAAACTGATATTAACGCTCCCACGCAATAGGCATTTACCGGTTGAACAGCTCCAGAACCTATAGCCCCCATGCATCCAAGCAAGGCTCTGCCCCACTCTGGTGCATTCATTTTCAGCAAACGCCATTGTGAAGGAGCAGGAGAAGCCGAGTGGTCAAACTCTTCGTCTTCAGTGTCATAGTCATCAAATTGGATTGAGTAAGGAGTGGAATACGGTGCACTCCTCGAAAAGCCTGGACTAAGAGCATAGAGAGCTGGGGTCCCTGGTGCACTTGATCTGACGCTCAATGGACTTGGAGGAACAGTCCTTTTGTACGGACTCTTCCAGTCACTCTGATAGTTAAAGCTATTGTCAGCTTCATTTTGCATCGTTTGTTGCTGCAACTGCACCATTCTAAAGTATTCCCCACCATTTTCGCCATTCATCTGCATAAGCTCATTGTGGGTGCCTGATTCAACTACTTTCCCTGATTGAAGAACCACAATCCAATCTGCCATTCTAATTGTGGAGAGACGATGAGCTATGACGATTGCAGTCCTCCCCATAGCTGCATTATCAATGGCCTGCTGCACAATATTTTCAGACTGTGTATCTAATGCACTTGTAGCTTCATCAAGCAGCAAAATTTTTGGATCCCTCAGCAAAGCCCTTGCTATGGCTATTCGTTGCCTCTGTCCTCCGGATAATTGAACTCCAAATTGTCCTACCTGGAGAAATCCAGTGTCCAAACACTTGATAATTGAATAATGGCAGCACTTCAAGAAATTAAAACACAAAAATTGTAGCATGTGAACAGAGTCCACACCACAAAAATACACACTCCAACACACACCCGCAGAGGAAACCATTTTGAAAAAAAAAAACATAGGTACCAGAAAGATAATAGTCTCAGACTCAGAGGTAGAGATGCCTTACTTGAGTGTCATAAGCATCAGGTAATTTAATAATGAAGTCATGGGCATTAGCAGCCTTGGCTGCTGTTTGCATGTCTTCCATAGATGCTCCATCCCTTCCAAAGAGGATGTTTTCTTTTATGGAAGTTGCAAAGAGGACTGGTTCTTGATTAACCAGACCCATTTGGGATCTTAACCATTTAAGATGAAGTCTCTTTATCTTGTATCCGTCCAAAAATATTTCACCTTCAATAGGGTCATAAAATCTTTGCAGTAAGGAAACAATGGTGGACTTGCCAGAACCACTTCCCCCAACAAGTCCCACTGTTTTGCCTGCTGGGAATACAAGATTCAGGCCTTGTAGGACGGGTGTATCCGGCCTTGAAGGGTAGCTAAAATAGACACCTTTGAACTCAATTTCTCCTCTCACATATGATAAAGCTTTCCCCTTTTTATCTTCATTATCAATGGTCGGCTGCCTATCAATCATCTCAGTAATCCGAATAGCAGCAGCCTTTGCTTCCGTGATGGCAGTAAGATTTGGAAGTGCAGTCAAAATATTTCTGCAAGCATTTTGAATAGTAAGATTTAATAAAGAGATTGAACAAAGAAAAACTAATACTCCAACTGACAAGTATGCTAGAATGAAATCGCTCACAATCCTCCCATGAGAACATTGAATCCTGCAACAAAAACGTCTCCACCCTTCTCTCCCCTTTTGCTAACTAGAAGGGAACCAGCCCAAGCTTGGAAAGCCCAGCTAATATAAATACCTCCCATGCTTCCCAGCATCAAGCCTCTTGCAAACCCTTGCTTTATACCTAGTTGCATAGTGTTTTCAAGCGCATTGCTAAACTTCACAAGAGTTTGATTCTCTGCTACATAAGAATATACAGTTCTGATTGAGGAAATTGCTTGTTCTGCGATTCCACCAGCAACTCCATAAGACTCAATCATTT
Organism: Coffea eugenioides; assembly: GCF_003713205.1. Lineage (NCBI taxonomy): Eukaryota > Viridiplantae > Streptophyta > Magnoliopsida > Gentianales > Rubiaceae > Coffea > Coffea eugenioides. Next base: position 49,515,211 of record NC_040039.1, on the reverse strand, counting down.
TCATGCCAACGTTCATCATTAATGTCCCAAATCCAAGTCCAGGAACAATGAAGGTGAGGCTTAATGGTAGAGCAGCAAGTGTAATCTTCCAGGACAAAATGAAGGAAAATATGAGGCAGAAGAAGAAGGACCCCATGTAAGCCAGGCAATCGGGTATCTACATTCAGAAGATGAAATTGTTTTAGAATTTGGCGGAACAATTATGATGTCCTTAGTGAGTGCATTTTGGTGGGATGACAATTGACAAGAGAGACGAAAGTGAAATGCTTACCTTTTCACCTATGGTGACTTGGATCGTATTGGAGTCTGCCGAGATAGTGGTAACAACCTGAAAAGTGGTGGAAGAATCTGCTGCTTGTGTGTCAAAGAAACCAACATCTTGCCTAAGCACAGATTTCAGGTACTCCAGTCTCATCCTGGAAGTCTGTCTTTCTGCTGTTCTTGCCCAGCACAATCCCTCTGCCACCATCCAAAAAAAAATAAAAATAAAAAAAATAGAGCTTTTAAATATGTGGGCAAGTTACATCAGAAGGATATGCATGTATGCCATGCATCATACAGCACTAGCTAATTTAAACTAATTTCTGCATACCAACAAAAGCAGATAGTCCAACTCCAATTGCAACATAGAGTAGCCTGAGTGCAAACTGCAAGATTTTGAAGATTAAAACAGCATGTTAATAAGTTGATGCAACGTTTTTGATTCATTTTCTACTGGATTTGTTGGCAAGTGGTGTCTGAGCTAGTATTTTCGCTAACTCGTGCTAATCTAACTCCAAACTTGCGCACAAGTGACTGAAGATATCAAATCCACAACCTCAAAACACAATTGTTTGGCCTTTTTTGTCATGCATGATAAGGGCTACATAATATGTTACACCATAGAGAGTTATGTTTGTTAAAACATTTTCTCCCCCTGATCTGACTCCATAATGTTAACTGGATTAGCAATAGTTGAAGACAACAGCATGTTAATTAACTTTTGTTACCTCATTAACGGTATCGAAAGAGAGTGCACCACTGGGATTTCCGTAAGTATTGATGACATCGCTTAACATAAACATCATTAGAGGAATCTGCAATCCATCTCCAATGCTACCTAACGTCCCAAAAGTCATCAGCAGCTTGTCCACTCCATCAGCATATCGAAACATGCCATTGTTACGTCCCATTTCTGAGTTCTAATTGCCCCCTCCAAGAGGGAGTATCACCTTTTGAATACGCTAAATATGCTACTGCCGATTAGCCGAAATATATTATCTGAAGGAGGTCTCTATAGTTTCTGGACACCATGTTCTTCATAAATAACATAAATTAATTACAGAATCTAGAGAGTTTATTTTATTCTAGCAGCAGGCACTTTATCGCTTCCACTGTCATTTGTGATTGCGGGGCTGCAGTACATTGTGATCAGATTAGCCGGCTGCTTCCTCTTGGCCTCGGACGTATAAAAATACGATTAAAACCAGTCTTTATCAGTTGCCTTTTCATTGTTTGCTGCTTCTTTCCATCCTACCGTAACATGACTGTTTGCTGTACTTTTCCCAGTGTTTACTAACTGGTAAAGGAACCTTTCGCGGCCAAAACAAAGTGTCCGAATTCTCGTTAGCAATCCACCAAATTTATATAGTTGGAAAGGATTATTTTACTTCGTTCTTGTTTTGCTTGTGCCTATGCAAGAGCACAGGTTACAAATTCACCTGTTATGGGACAGGTGCTCCATCCATGCTGGATTGATGTTCCACCAAATGTTATAATATTTAACTCAACTGTTAGATGAAATTAACGTCTACTTGGTTAGATACCGCACGTTACTTCATGGTTTTATGTTTATGAATTGAATCATTCACGCGAAAATCCCAAAAAGGAGAATAAGTAAGAGCTTTAGCCTATTCAACGCAGAATCCTTCTTTCATATCAAGTTACATATTTTTATAACGCCCGTATCTGTCATTTCCCATTCGTCCTATATTATTTGTTGGTCTGCCAATGCAGTTAACTAAAAAATTTTGCTCAATCTCATCCTATTCCTCACCTCACCTGTCTGTGAAAACGTGTTAAACTTGCACGCTCTTCCTCATATGGATGCTGCCAGCAAAATCCGAGTTTTCTCTTCTTCCTTGTTAGCTCTTTATGATAATCTCATTTGCACTTAGATCACACACGAATAAAGTTAGATACATACATACATACATACATACATACATATATGCGTATGTAGATCAAACACATAAATATAGCAGAGCAACAATATGCATAGACGATGTCAAAAGAATATTGTATACCAGCCGTCCTAGAGAGAATAGGAATTTGCATTTTACATGAGTAATTAACTTGCCAATTGTGTGAGGATTGGTGGGAAGAGGGTAGTACACATATGCCAGCAGAAGACGCCACTAAACAAGTCTGTAATTTTTTGTATCGTTTGAGATTTTTTTAAATATTCGCAAAACTAACTGTTTAAGAATAAAAATATAGAGATAACGAGATAGGATACTAATGAATTAGAAAAATAGTGGCTAAAAAACATATAATTTGTAACTTTCAAAATCTTTTAAAATCACAAAATGTGTAACAGTAACATTCATTTTTTTTTTTGAATGTTTAATTTTTATTATTGACTCGAAATAATCTCATAATCACCTAACTTTATATATTGAGTTGGACCCTGAAGACACTGCAGCGAAAGCTACACCACAACCCAAGAACCCATAAATTGTCCGATCCGGGGAGGCCCAAAAACCTTTCTAGATTAGGTGTAAGGCCTTACAATGAGTGAAGTGCTACTAATTCAGGATATGCCCAACTCACCTTTTCGTCACCAATCCAATTTTGGCAAACACTCTCTTCTCACTCACATGGAGGAAATACCACATATTAACCGCTGGTCCATTAGCCCACAAATATCTTACGAAAAAAAGGGTGGGGAAGAAAAAGCTTCGGCGAACGCCCACACCATATGCATTTCAACAAACACTCGCCGGACATCTTCTCATGCCCGCCACTAAGCTCAAAAACCTCGGCAACCTTTTCCGTTCCGCCTCTAAATTCAAAACCGCCACCGCCACCTCGGCTGAGGACGTTGCTCTGAAAAAATACGTTTCCTCTATAAATGTCTCCACCTCCGACACTATCCGCAAGCAGTTACTCAACTACAAGGCACCTAAATCAGACGTCTCTTCTTCTTCTAGTATTGATACTGCTTCTTTTCTCAAGCCTCTCGGGGGTATCGGTGGGATCGGAAACTTGAAGCTTCTCTCTGCTGCTGATAACGGTATTTTGTTCATCATTTTCATTTTCTGCTTCAGTTCTGTGACTAGTACGGTTACTTTAAACTATTTCTGTTTTGCTAATGGTGTTTGCTGGCTGTTGTTGCAAGTAGACGAGTCGGCGAGGCTGCTGTCGGAGGAGATATCTGCAATATTACGTGGTTGAGTAAATCATTTTTCGGTTTTCACTTGTACTTGTTTTGAAATTCTTGGGCCATTTTTGTACTACTTGTAGGATGGATATTTAAATAAAAAAATAATAATGTTGTTGATCGGAATTATAGATATTCAGAGAGTGTTTGTTATATTTGCAGTTTGTGGAGAGAATGCTACTGTTATTTGGTGAAATGTTAACTCTTGCGGTAATTACATATCAAGATGCTTCCAAAGCAGCTTATTTACGTGGTATAACATTCAAATGTCCGGAATGAAATACTTGGCCATTTAAGGTCTCTGATTTGTGGTTAATGGTCTTTGTTCCTTCACTCTCAGTTCTCACTGTCCCCATTTAGCCTTCCCTGCTTCTGTTTTCCCCTTCAGAAATTGTTTTAGAAAGAAGAAAAAAGAAAGAGGTTCAACCTGTAGAACAGAGAAAATTAAACATTTTTTTTAAAAATATAATTGACATCTAGTAAACTTTGATTATATTATGGGAAAGCGTTGGGTATTATGGCTTGCTAAGATGCAGTATTTTAAGTTTGTTGACTGGATGTAGCCAGAAATTTGAAGTTTCAAGAGAGTATGGAGTCTTGCTTGTGATGATCTTCTGCATAAGTAAGATATGAAGTTGTGTGTCTGCACTTTCAGCTTATAGGCGCCTGACAGTTAAAGGTTTGTCCTATTTAGGACATCATAATGGAACAAATGGAAAATTCTTTTGTTTTTGCATTGTGAGAATGGAAAGTATTGGTTGGATTCTACCATTTAGTTCTTGTTCTTGACGGTTAATGCAGGTGAGCGAGATTACTATGTGGATGGCTCATATGATTCAGCAAGTGATAGTGAAGAATCTTTCAGCAATGTTTTGCATGATCCGTGGATCTCACGCTCAGCAGAAAACAACATATCTCTGCGTAGGAAAGAAATATCCCGGGAGCGAAAGCAGAAGTGGATCTTTAGCAGTAGTCAGAAAAATCGTTTTGACCGACTAACAACAATGTGTGGGGAGAAGTTGGGGCCAGATGCGACCATTCAGATACTTGGTAAATTGGGACGAGGAACTGGATTGAAAGAATTTAATGCTTTAATTCGACTGTGCATAGAAACAGCCAGGAAAACTGATGATGAAGAAGTTTCCCTACAGCAGATTTTCAAGGCTTACAAAATTTTTGAATGGATGAAGGAATTGGGATTCCCAATAGGGGAAACTACTTATGGTCCCTTCCTTAGGTATCTTATTGATTTTGGCTTGGTTCCTGAGTTTCACTTCTTCTGTGAACTAATCAGAGACGAGAATTCACTCCCCACATTAACTTACTATGAGATGCTTCTTTACATTGGAGTGAATGATGAAGAAAAGATACAGGAGCTTTGTTATAATCTTGCACTGTATGATGGCAACGATAAATCCTCCTTTCAACAGAGCTATCTTTTAGCATTTTGTGAAAGTAACCGGAAAAAGGAGCTTTTGCCCTTATTGGAAGCTTTTGACATTACAAAAGTTTCATCTATGGAGCATTTGGTGAATATTTTCAGATCTTTAGGGAAGCTCTCGCTGGACCTCTTTGCAGAGAGGTTCTTGTTGGCATTAAAAATGGATGAAATTGGAGCAGAAAAGATCTCAAACTTCATCTACAACTATGTGACTAGCATACCAAATTTAGCAGTTGAAGATGTCCTTGTCAAGTTTAAAACTTTGCTAGCAAAATTAGAACTGATGCCTTTGTCTGAGCATTATGAAAAGTTTATTCAGTATTGCTGTGAATTGCTCAAGGTACATGATGCGCTTAACATTGTAGATGAGATGTTAAAAGTAGGATTTACCTTGTCATTGGATACATTTCATTCCCTGTTGGATGCCTGCGAGGAAAGCAGGGAGTATAATTTGGTTCGTCGCCTCTATTCCATGATATCTTGCCATGACTTGAAACCAAGTACTGAAACATTCAGGAGGATGATAAATCTCAGTGTGAAAATGAAAGATTTTGAAGGTGCGTATGGCATGATAGTGGATCTGGATAAATTGAATTTGATGCCTACATCAAACATATACAATGCCATAATGGCTGGATACTTCCGTTATAAAAACATTAATGGTGCATTGATGGTTCTCAAACAAATGAAAGATGCAGATGTGAAGCCAGATTCCCAGACATACAGTTACCTTTTAGTCAACTGTGACTCTGAAGAGGATATTGATAAGATTGTTGAAGAAATGAAGCAGTCTGGAGTTCTCATCACGAAGATTGTTTTTATGTCCCTCATCAATGCATATGTATCATGTGGACAATTTGAAAAGGCTAAACAGGTAATGTTGGATAAACGAATACCAGCCAAGAGCTTGAATGAAGTTAAAAGTGTGTTTGTTTCGGCTCTTGCATCACATGGACAGATGTCTGATGCTCTCAATCTGTATGAAGAAATCAAGCAAGCAGAAGGTCGTTTGGAGCCCAAGGCAGTTATTAGTTTGATCGAACATCTCCAATCGGAAGGTCAATTGGACAGATTGCTTCAGTTACTCAAGGAATTGGATAACCCTGATTACTGGTTTGATGGGTGCTTTAGGGTTGTTTTATACTGTATTCGGCATGAGCATCTAACCTCTGCAGTTGATTTGCTTAGGCAACTAAAGCAGAGTGTCATTTCTGATGATGCAGCAACAGAAAATGTCTTTGATGAGGTGTTTTGCCAAATTGCTGAGAAAGAGCCAACAGATATGCATTTTGGCTTGGCCATGCTTCAAGCTGTCAAAGACCTTGATCTACGCCCCTCACGGAAAAGTCTTGATTTTCTGCTTACAGCTTGTGTTAGTGCCAAGGATTTGGAATCTTGTTTTCTTATTTGGAAAGAGTACAAGGCAGCTGGTCTTCCATACAACGTTCTAAGTTTTGTAAGGATGTATCAGGCCCTTTTGGCATTGGGCGATCATAAATCTGCACAAAGTATTTTGAATAAAATACCAAGAGATGATCCTCATGTTAGCCGGGTCATCCAGGAATGTCAGGCAACATTTACTGGATCCCTTCCTTCAAAAGGAAAGAAAAAGAAAAAGAAAAAGAAGAAAAATGTAAAGGTGTAATATTCTTCCTTAGTTCTTCAATCCGAATTTAGGAAGTTCAGAGGCATAATGTTCTCCTGCTGTTGAAATATTATCTCGTTTCATTATTTCCATTTCCATCTTTGTCTGGTTAAATTATACTCCTATCTTTCTGTTGCTCATTATAGTTCCGAGAGATTTTTACAGGTCGAGGCATCAGCCACTGATATCTGGAGAACCGGCAAATCCCCTTCTTTCCTTTCTGAGTTCCTGTCGGAAAAATTAATTGGGACCTAAAGAAGCCTGCCCTATTGGTTTATTGTCGGACTTTCTTTCGTTCCTCGTTCTAACTCCCTCATCATCCCTTCAGCTTGATAAATTTTTATTACTGTAGTAATAACGACAGAGGCGTGGTTAGACAAACAAAGTATTCAAGTCCAATTGCCATGGGAAATATCTGGTCACGGAAGCTTGATAAAGAAAACACCATCCATGTTGTTGGAAAACTAGCTTCTAAGTAGTTCAACCTTCATTTTGAAGTTCTATGCTAATCCTCACCCTAAATGTGATATCGTATTTGTGGCAAGCTCAACTGGAGCTCCACTTGCCACATCTATTTGTGGCATAATTTTGAACGTTTTCAATTCCCAATGAACAGCATGATCTTGACCTTATCATTTGTTCAATTTGGTCGCTCTGATATTCTATTGGTAATAATATAGGAGATTTGATGACTCACCTTAACATTTCCAATCAAAATGGCAGGATAACTTAAGCAGGATGAAAAATAATTAAATAAGATGAGAAGAGTTCTCCAAGTGACTTTGCTAGCATATCCGTCCTTCATTTGGTAAACAACAGACAGAAATCCAAAACAAAAAGAGCCCCTTTACTTTACCGTATGTTCTCTATCAGGACAAACACAAAACTACGTGACACGTTCAATTCTAGATGATCAGTTCTCTGTATTGCATAAACATTAGAAGGTTCTCTGGAACAAGCATATATATATATATATATATATATATATATATACGCAGCCTCTCTGCGCTTTAAAATGAATTAGCAACAAGAATAGCTTGTCTGCACCTTGCTTTAGCTTGTTCGAGTCTCTCAATCAACGTCTCTTCTTTCACTGCAGCTCTAACCATAGCCAAATCCATCTCCATCAGCTTCAGTACTCTAAAAAGTTCAGTAACCATCCTGTCATCAACTTTGCCTTCGTCCTTCAAAACTTCTGCTTCTTCTCTAGCTCTCTCTGCCACAATCTCTCCTGCTTTCGCTAACAGCGTAGTCGAGCCAAATTCCTTCCCCATTAGCTGCTCCAACTTCTCCAAGAAATCCATGATCACGTACCCTACTGGCTTTTCCAGCTTGATAGGCTTAGTCCTTTTCCACCCTATCTCAAGATTCGGTGGCTCGGGTTTAACAAGGCCACTTCTTGACCTTCTGTCCCGGATTATTTCCGATTTTCTTCTTTTCTCGATCGGGAATTTTTCTGGGGGGACGGTGGCTTCGGAGGCTGGGGCAGCGGGGAAGAACTCGTCTTCAGGTTCGTGAGCATTGGAGTCGTTGGAGCATTTGACTGAGTATTGTTTCGGGTGTGGTGTGGAATAATGAGAGGCTGCTAAGGATTTTGAGTTGGAAGAGCTTTGGTAATGGAAATAGTATGCATGACGGAGGAGCTGGATGACATTAGTAGCCATCGGAATTTGACAGTCAGCTAGTAGCAGGAGTAGCGTCTGTCTCTGTTGGGAAGATGATGATAAGGTTTGCTGTGTATTTTTTTGCTGATAAATTGCTTCAAATTACAGAATAGAAGTGGGGTTGGGGGTGGGGGCGGGAGGATAAATTCATTATGATAGGAGTGGACTGGTCAACTCTTGTATTACACAAAAAAAAAAAAAAAGAGGGTAAAAAACATTTTTTTTTATTAAAATAACATATTCTAACGAAGCAATTCATTTATTTAGCTTTTGCGTGGGCGTGGCAGATTTCTTGGTATTTGTTTTTTCGTTATTTTGTTTGTAGTAGTATTTTCCCTGTCTACTTAATAAAATTATAAATTTCTTCTTCACCAAATATCTTTATTAAGTACTCACTTAAAGCAGCTCTCTCTCCAATTGTCTTTGGGTACTCGTAGGTGAAGAAAAACTGAGAAGCGTGAGTGAGATAGACAAACGTAAGTGGCTGGAAATCGAATAAGTTGGGGAGACCATAAAGTAGAAACAATGGCGAAGATAGCACTGGGATGCGAACCGGTGGTGGGATCCTTAACTTCGTCGAAGAAGAAAGAGTACAGAGTCACCAACCGGCTCCAAGAAGGCAAACGCCCCTTATACGCCGTAGCTTTCAACTTCATTGATTCCCGTTACTTCAACGTCTTCGCCACCGTTGGCGGCAATCGCGTGCGTTGTTTCTCCCCAATAACTCCTCTCTCTGTCTCTTCCCCTCCTTCCCCACCGACCCTTTTCTTGTTTACTTCTAATTCTGCGTTTGTTTCCTTAACTACTACTATTAGTGATTGAGAAAACTGAGAAAAAATTTTAAAAAAGGAAGATATTTTCTTGAATTTGTAGATAAATTTGTTAATGTGGATGCCAACTTCAAATTGGGTTGACAAAGATTGTAACTTTAGCTTTTTGCATTGTTCAGCTTTCCTTGAGCTGCCTTCGCCTCTAAAATGGCGAGTTTTTTTTTTGGTTTTTGTCCATTATTTATGTTCACGTCGAATAAAGAGCCCATCTGTCGTGAATATATGTTATTGCCTTGTTCCAATTTATCATTTACTGTTTAATGGGTTGGAGTACATATTGGGATTCTTGGTTTCCTTGCCAAAGCCCTTTGCTTAGCTGGCCTTTGTGATTCTCTTGCTTCTGTTCGTTTGTTTATATTCAGGTGACTGTATACCAATGCTTGGAAGGTGGTGTTATTGCTGTGTTGCAATCTTACATTGATGAGGATGTAAGAACTTCGATTTTCCTCTAGGGCATTTCTAGTCTTGATAATTTTAGGTGAATGTGTATTCTTAAAGGGCTCTGGGTGCTTCCAAATGCTTTTTAGATCAGAAGGACGAATCCTTTTACACTGTCAGCTGGGCTTGCAATATTGATGGTGCGCCATTGCTAGTGGCTGGAGGAATCAATGGCATAATACGCGTTATTGATGCTGGTAATGAAAAAATCCACAAGGTATTTTTTCCATCTCTTGGTTCTCAGCCAGCTTAAGCAAAGAAATACAAGGCTAGCATACACTTCTTCCACACTCGCCATTAAATGTCTGCTTGGTTGGAGCCTCAACTCATTTTGACTCTTTCTCCTAATTAAATGTCTTCCTTTCTGCAGAGTTTTGTTGGTCATGGTGACTCAATAAATGAGATCAGGACACAGCCTTTGAAGCCATCTCTTGTGGTTTCTGCTAGCAAAGTTAGTGGAAAAACAATTATCTCATAGTTTGGCCATTTCTTTGCAACCATCTGAATAACCTTCTAGAAATTGTTGGAGATATTTGCTTTTGTCCTTTTCTCTATATGATCTATTAATAATCCACACTGTACCAGGATGAATCAGTGCGGCTGTGGAATGTTCATACAGGTATATGCATATTGATCTTTGCTGGTGCTGGAGGTCATCGAAATGAAGTCCTGAGTGTGGTAATGTTCATCATTATTGATTTATGCAACCTTCTCACTCCAGTTGTGCTTCTTAATTTCCATGAGTAGTAGTGATTTCATGCATGGTACTTTGCCACATTGGCATTATATGTTTCCATTCATGATGATTATTGTAGGATTTCCATCCTTCTGACATTTATCGGATTGCAAGCTGTGGAATGGATAACACTGTTAAAATTTGGTCAATGAAAGGTAAAGCACTGATTTTTTTTTTCTGATTATTTTCTCAAATGAGAAGAGTTGCCTGGAATTCTCTGGGATATTGAGTGAGTTAATTTTCCATCCTTCTGACATATATCAGATTGCAAGCTGTGGAATGGATAACACTATCAAAATTTGGTCAGTGAAAGAAAAAGCACTGATTTTTTCTGATTATTTTCTCAAATAAGAAGAGTTGCCTGGAGTTCTCTAGGATGATGAATGAGTTGATTTTGTTGATTGTGCTCTTTCTTTGGTTCCTTTCCTTTTGGCCTCTTAAGCTGGTCTTCTTAAGCCCGAGGCTGGTATCATAAGCTGACCTCACACAAAGTAGTTGCTGCTGAATGTGAAGGCAGTCATACAACTAAACCGATCTTGGTTAAAATACTGACGAAAATTAGGATGGTGTTAACCTCATCGTATGAAGTTTTTTCTCTGCTGAGATGTCCTTGGCAGATTGTCTTGTTCAACTAAGAAAGTTAAGTAATATGTAATAGAATTTCAAATCATCTGGCATGTGAAACTGGGCCATGTTTACATGGTTCTTCTGCTGAAGTGTTGAACTTCCTAATCATCATTTAAATACCTTCGAGAGTACATCAAAGTTTTTGTTTTGCAGCTTGCTGTAGCGCGCGCACACACACACCCCCCCCCCCCCCCCCAAACAAAAAAAAAATCTACTATATGCTCTGGAAGCATTTTTGTGTATCAACTTGTCTGGGCATTCTTTCTCTGTTTTACTGCATGGCTAAACCTGTGTGTAGTCTTCATACTACTTATGATAATTGTTTTATGCATTTGGACAAATCTGATCTCAGTCATCTTGTAACATTAATGTCAGTCAAGCTCCCTTGCTCAATGACATAACCAAACTATTACCAATGTAACTTGAGGCCCTAGTTTAGGTAAGGCATTGTGCTTGACTTGCTGCAGAGTTCTGGACATATGTGGAGAAATCATTTACTTGGACAGATCTTCCTTCCAAATTCCCAACAAAATATGTACAATTCCCAGTAAGTAGCTGCTTTTTTTTGGTTCTGCTTTATTACAAGAAAAATTCTTAGTGTTGTATCTGAAGTTGGCATTTGTCATTCCAGGTATTTATAGCTTCAGTGCATTCCAATTATGTTGACTGTAATCGGTGGCTTGGCGACTTTATCCTGTCTAAGGTGAATGACAAGAACTACTAGGGCATCATTTTCTCTTTTCCCACAGTTTGCGCACTTAGGCTCCCATGCCCACATAGTATCAAGGTACAGCACTAAGAGATGATCAATGTTTAGGCTCCGTGAGGCTAGTGGGACCTCATTTGCTGTTTAACAGAGGATTGATGTTCCCTTCCTTGTAGATTGATTCTTTGAGCTATATAATAATTTTTCAGCCCATCACATTGGAATTATTTTTTTTGTGCTTTTCAATTCAGCAGATAGTGTCATGTGCCCAAGAGTACCTTAAGACAAACTGTGCAAATTTCTTAAAGGTTGCTAGTTAATAGGTGTAACATAGTGCACATAGAAATTCATTGGTTACATTGGGTCTTTCTAAGTATACTTCTTTTCTGTCCAAATTTGATTTCTTTTACCTATTTTCTGCACTAAAATTATTCTCTCTACTTCCCTCTTCCTGTGGATATGTCCAGAGTGTAGACAACGAAATTGTCTTATGGGAACCTAAAATGAAAGAACATTCTCCGGGAGAGGTGAGTAGATTAGTATTGGGAATATTGTTGGCTATGAATATGTTATCTGATTTTGTTCCTCGTATGCATGATGGTTATGAGCAGTAAATGAATTTCTTTCAGGGTTCAGCTGATGTCCTTCAAAAGTATCCTGTTCCTGAGTGTGATATCTGGTTCATCAAGTTTTCCTGCGATTTCCATTACAAAGCAGCTGTTATAGGTGATATTAACTATGAAGAATCCAGAATGCTATTATCAAAACTTCTTCTGATTTTTAATTGTACATCTTTTTGCTAAACTATTATAGTTTCTAGCTGACTTGGTTTCCTTTTGTATGAATCTTAGCATGAGAGCCAAATAGTGATTATTCGTTGAGTTTCAGCTGAGGTTGTGTCAGAGATTCATCTTTCTGGTTTTTTTTGCAGGAAATCGGGAAGGGAAGATTTTTGTCTGGGATCTCCAATCGAGCCCCCCCGCCCTCATTGCAAGGTTGGTTACTTTCTGCAATCCCTTTCATCCTCCACGTGAGGCAGTGTGATTGCCAGCTTCAATTTTAATTTGGTGGATAGTTTATCTAACGTGCGTGCTCTGCTGACTCTTCAGGTTATCTCATGTTCAATCAAAATCTCCTATTAGGCAGACTGCTGTGTCCTTTGATGGAAGGTAAGCTCGGAACAGAAACACCTCGATCCAAGTTCTTCATCTTTTATGAGTTTAAAATAATTGTATACTTAAATGCTGCAGCACCATTCTCAGCTGCTGTGAGGATGGGACTATATGGCGCTGGGATGCTGTAGCAAATTCTTGAGTTACTGAGGTCCATTAACGCTGGTCTGATTGCAAAATAACTCTTTCTGAGATTCATTGATGCTGGTCTGATTGCAAAAACAGCTCTTGCTACGGCTTTCAGCGGGTGGGTTTGTTGTATGATACAAGGATCATCACGAGGCATAGTCTGAGATTTTGTTTGCTCAAGTTGATATAGGAGCTAAATTTTTAGGCTTCTGGCAGCTGTCATTTAAACTCGGTCTAATCGACATGTTGTACTCTAGTTGTTATGTTGATTTAATGTGGCCTTAGCAGATTAAAAATATCTGTTTATGTTGGTTTGGGAATGCATCATGAAGAACTTTCAGAATGCATAATTTTGGAAGCTGTGAAAATGGAAGTTTTGGTGTTCTAATCTTTTCCTGTACTAATTCGGTGCATCTTTTCCTTGCCAGGGGAAAAACTGGGGGCTAACCATACATAACTAACCATTCGGGAGATGGGTTTCATGTGTAATTTTTATTTATGAAGTTTCTTATGCCACCTTACGCAGGTTTACGCGGCTCCCATGTCCCAGTCGGGTTATGGGACCTTGCTTCCTTAGCCAGCGTTTAGCCTATTCACAAAAGGACCTGCAATTATTCATTGCGGACGGAAAATAAATAATAATGCAGCATCTGAAATTTTTTACATTGTGCAATAAGTTCTGACAGAACTAAAAGCTCTCAAAAACTTTTTATTTTGATATATCACTGAACTTTTACATGGAATTATCGTCCGAAGGCTAACGAAGTCCGCAAAATGCTCTTATTATACATGGCATCAAAGTAGTCTTTCTACAACAAAATTTCCTATTTCCAAATACAATATTTCAAACTGAAACTATGATTGCTTTAATACAATTGCCGGCAGATAGATAAACTCGATGTATTACTATGTATTAGAATATACACAAAAAAGAATGGCTTAAGAGTTGTGTCCGTTTCTTTCTCCATTTTGTACGGTATCGCAGGAGTTAAAGCAGATCAAATTTGAGTCCGCAACCGCATTAATAATTTCTGCATGCTCTCAAGTTTCTGACTCAATTTCTTAACATTACGTAGGTTTTCTGCTGAAAATTCTGGACTACCAATTTCAGAAGTAAGTGCAGCACATTTGGCCTGTGAATCCAAGACCATCTCCTCAAGAGAAGACAGCGTGGACTCTAAACATGAGTCACGAATTCCACCATTTGTATCCGATGACAAATTGAACCCAATACTGCTAGGACTGCTACCCCTGCTGAGCTTTTCTGGGGTGAAAATTCTGTCAAAGCCTTCGCTTCCTGCAACAATTAGTAAGGTGTTAATACTCTGGCTGGGTGTCTTATGTTTTGAGCATGGCAACCACGTGAAACCAATAAAGAAAAGGTTCAATTTGATATCATAAGATATCCAAAAAGGAAATCTGGAGGGGTGCATGTGCAAAGCAATACAACTTTCTTTTGATCATGTAGAATTCGCCCAGTTGGATACCTTTTAAGGGCTCCTACCTAGTCCCACAATGGACTAGAAAATGCAGGCAGCCTGATCACCGACAATCTGTAATTCATGCTGCAGGAATCGACTCTGCAAACCCGTTGAGTCTTCATTCTCTGTTCTATGCAAATAAGTTCTCCAAAATCTTTTTCCTTTTTAAGAATCTTTTGTTTCCTTTGGGTGCATAGTTAAAGTTAAACCCATAAGCTTAATTCATCATTTCTCAGTCAATATGTGTCTCAACTCCTCAGGATGTCATTTGTCCGGACCAAAAGAATGGTTACACTTTCAAGTTTACCCAAAAGTTTCTCTTCCACCTCTTTGTTTCCAGCAAAACTGGATCCTTCTGTGAATCTCTTTGCGATCAATTCAAAGTACAATTACGCATTTCCTTCCTTGATTAACTGAAAAGGGGAAGCATTACGCATTTCCAACTAAATCATACCTATCCATAGGGATGCATTACCCTACCATAAACAGAACTGTGATACTAAAAGCACGCCCAGTTGGATACATAAGCTTTGCATTGTGGGGGAAATGCTTCCAGCCCACTTTTATTTCCATTCTGAAGCTCAAGACTAACCTTGTAAATCTTACACAGCTCAGAGTCAGAATCATTCTTTATGGTTTCTTTGAAACTGGTGATTCTTCCCATATTTGGAATTCATGTTACTTGCCCCCTTTTTGGACCCAAACCCAACAGAGGAAGGGCAAGGGAAGTGAAAAAATAAAAGCAAAATATACCTACAAGAGGTCTCTTCAATAATTTCCAACACTAGCCAAAATCATAATATCCAGATTTTAACCCCAAAGAGAATAGCATCAATGAAATTAAAATATTTAGTAATGTAGTTATAAATTGTAATTTATGATATGTCATGCATATAGCATAAGATTACCTAAATTGCTTAGTTGACTGATTGCTGCAGGGCCAACAGATCCTTCTAGTTTAAGCACCCGCAGGATTCCAGCGGCTATTCTACCCATAGACTCAACTTCAGATTTGAACAAAAGAGCAAGGTAATGAAATTCATCTTTTGTGACAACTGCCTCAATCTAGCAAAGTCAAAAAACAAAAGTCATTACATGACAACCCAAGCCAAAGCAATAGCAATCACATAAAGGCTAAACCACTTTACCGGCTGTTTCACAGAGAACTTCAAATTATTTACCACCCACTGGGCTCCCCCATCATCATCATCTTGAGAAATTACTATATCAACTTCAGTATTTACTCCACATGTCTCAACAATTTGCTTATTCCCTACACCATTTTCCAGGCTGCCCATTTGAGATAGAGGCTTTAAGATCTGCAAGCCTTGTACACCAACCTGCAAGCATTTGCATACTATGTAAGGTAAATAAAGCCCCATACATGTGAATGATATATCTGATGCGGACAGATGCTGCCTCTAGCCTTTACCAGTAATTTTGAAATAAGATCAATGAGAAAGTTAGCAGAAGGAAGACACAATATGCCACCAAAATGGCTGGAAAGAACAAAAAATAAAGTTATATATAGGGGTCATCAACCATGTATGCTCAACGCATCAGGAAGTCAATTGCTTCTTCTATGGATGGGGAAACAATATGCGCATCCAAGAACTAAAGACAGAACAAGAAGTTGAATGATTGACTCACAAACAAATCAAATCTTAGCATCTTAAGGCCATATCTTCATGTCGTATTCTATTAGTTACATCTTTTTTCCAGATTGTCCTAAAATGTATGCAGACGATAAAAATAAATGGTAGTAAACGAGATTTCCCTCGCACACCATTTTACTGCTATATGATCTATTGCATTTGAACAAAATAATGAATCGCGTTATTACCGTTACCAACTCAACAGGATATTTCTGCTTTCCATGAAATTTTCTCTCATCATTCATTAAATGCTTTGGACTGCTTTTTGCTTTGACAAGCATGTTCTGGAAAGTCACATGCCAGCACATGTCCTCTCTGCTAGCATGTTCAGAATTGAACTGCCACCTCTCTGCTATCTCCTCTTCTCCTTCAACAGCAAATAACCAATCTGTCAATTCTATAAGTACATCCACATCATCTGGAGCACCCAATTGCAATGCAGTGTTCTGCTTTTCATCTTCAACATTTCCACCTTGAAAGATTAAGAAGTGAATAGGAGAAACTAAAATGATCAGCGATGTTCAAACTTGAATGTCATAAAATATATGCAGTTCAGCAGGAATTCAAAGCACAGAGGCAAGTTCAGGTCAACTGAAAAGCTTACTTTTTCTGCTATCTCTGAGCTCATCCACAATGGGTGATGCTTTAAAAATTTTTGACAATGGCCCCCCAGATAATTTTTCCAACCCTCTTGTGAGACCCTCTCCAGGACCACCATCTGGGCCCAGGATTCCAAATCTGTGAAGCAGAGCTTCAGCATAACTCATCCCTCCTCCAAGACGAACCCCAGCAATGCAAGCTGACACATTTAAACTATGACATTCCACATCGTGTGCATCATATGGAATCACATGGACTACATTTATATTCAAGAATGGAACCGAGACAGCACGTGAATTTTCATGGAAATTCTTCCTATTTTGCACCCAAAAGACAGCTCTAAGATGAGGGTAGCCATTTCCTGACATAGGACCTTTTTTATCAGATGCTAGCCTCAAGGCATTCTCATGTGGCAAGTTATTCTCAGTCTCTGCACAATCAACCTCAACACTCTCCCATCCTATGCTGGACGAAATCATTATGGCTCCACCCAAGGTTCTATGAGTAACTTTAATGAGCAAATCATCACCAGAAAACTGAACCAAAGGTGGTCCCAGACAGTCTCCAGAAGAAGATTCCAAAAATCTTAGCCGAAGGTCATTCAAGGCTACACTTAAAGCTGTGTCACCAGGAACCTTTTCAATTAGTGTTCCACCAAGAGACTCATTTGGAACTTCCATATTACGGTTTGTTTTCCCAACTACAGCCATCCTTTCACTTACCCTACCTAAGTATGCATAGAGATCTAGCACAAAAAATAATTGCTCAACTGAAGTATTGGACAGGAATTGCTGACAAGCAACTCCAACTCTCACAATACCTCCAGGGGGGGGAATATTCATTAAAGGCCTGCCATCCACAGTTCCCATTGCTGCTTCAAGGCAAGCACCTTTTAACTCAACACATCTCCACAAATGAGAAGACATTCCAGCTGAGTGACTGCTGGTTTCCAGAGATAAATTGATGAGACTAGCCCCACTTGTCCACTTTTTCTGGCTAGAGTCAATAGGCTGACCTTCCCAGAGACAAAAACATGCAGGATCTTTCTCCAGGTTTAATAGCCGAAGTACCAATGAGGGTGACTCAGAAAAGAACAAGTTTTCAATATGAAGGGTTGCCCCAGCAAAGGGACACCGGAAATCAGCAACACCACTTCTAGAATCATATTGTGGTTTCCCAATATCAAGAGGCACTGTGACATCCAAACCTTTGAGACTGAACAAGAGCGAATTAATTGAGAAATCTGGTAGAACAGATCCAGATTTTCCTATAACTCCGTCAGCTAAGAGAGAAGTTATTCTTAGACAGGATTCCTCCTGGAGGTAGACCTGAGGAAAAAAGGCAAAATTCTTAGAAACTGAGCTGTAAAAAAAATTATGCTGCAAAGCTCTTCAAAAATATTAAGATACTAACCATCAGTGGCTGACAATCAATAACTGTCTGAGAAGCAAGTTTTGGTGGAGCTGGAGAGGGCTGGAGCTGAAGAGTATGGAGACATATCAGAGGTGGCCCAATGCTGAACTGCCATCGTTCATCTCCTAAAGGATATATTGGAGGGCAGAAGTTTTTACCTGTTTGACAATTGGTCTCAAAATAAGATAGATCCCTTAAGATCAATAGGCAAATATAGACAAACTTTCTCTGAAGAGAATATGCAGATAACAGTACCAAATTCTGGAATGTGCAGAATATCATCTGAAGCAGCCTGCATTGACGGCTGCACCAGAGTACATGGAGGACGTGAAAATGTATCTCTGTATTTCAGACAAATTTACAGATCAAGAGAACTTATAACTGTCAACTGAACTTGAAATAGTCACAATAACATATCAATTTCAAGGTAAAAGGAGCACGCCCCAATTTTACTACTGATCATCTCGCCAAGCACTAGTTCTAAGCACTAATTCCACAGTGGACTAACCCTCATGAAATAAATGCAATGAATTGTTTTTCATCCAAAATCTCTTGGACACATTAATTATGGTTTATTGACTTTGGCGAAGCATCATAGCTGACGTTCATAAAAAGGCTTAGCATAATTGTCTGATAGACAACAAAAGGTAAGGGCATAAACAGATGGATAGTGTACCTTTAATAACAGAAACCCCAATTGAACACCATGATCTTTTTTTTTTTTAACACACAGAGGAGAAGTACCACAGAAAGCAATCGCTTACATTTTGTGTAAATTAAGCACAAGAACTAGGTCATGGAATTATCCATAGTTTTATTGTTATAAACTGAGATTATTTAAGTATAATGAAGCAGAACAATTATGCAAGACTTAACACAAGAAGAAAAATTTGCCGTGAGAATTTCAACTCCATTTTCATTTTGCATTTAACACAGAGAAAAATTTGGCCTCTTTTCACCACTACCCTCATAGGGAAGACCAAGAACGTAGAGTATGTATGCCATCTTTACCTCTACTCCACCGTAAACAAGATTTTTCCTACAAGTAGTAGGCCCAATGACAGAATAACCATATCATACTAAAACAGCAGCCTGTTCTTGTTTCTTATATGTCATAAATGGCAGTTTAAGCCTATCCTCAGCTGAATGCCTATTTGATATATGGTTAAATGACATTTGTTGATTCATAACACAACAAATTGGTACAAAAATTCTGAAACATCAAATAGAATAAGCGACTAAATTTAACACAGCTGATGAATAATAAAATCACACAAAAATGAAAGAATTGAGGACTTTCAGTATCTGATTGCTGGCCACCTTGCACATATTAGGTCTATATGTACTACTGACCTCAGAAATAATCCAGCAATCATTACTCTGGTCAAGCATTTACTATTTTCTCCATCAGAAATGCTAGCCTGCAGTTCAAAGTAATATCTCATATTGCCTTTAAAGAAATAACTACTGAAAAAGAAGTGAATACAACTTACAGGAAATTCATGTGCGTTGAATGCGCAATGATCAATGAATTCATGAACGACTGGAAAAAAAGAAAAGTTGCACAAGTAGAACATACCCGGGAGAAGAAGAGAGACTGCATTAGGAGTTCAAGCTGGAACTCTGCAAGTGAAATTGAAACCTCTTAAGGGCACTGCAGCATAAAAACTGCTTTCACAGAAAAAATCATATGTATCATTGAAGAATGAACTTCCATGTGGAAGGAACTAACCAACATCTTTTACACAGAGAAATATATGGTCAACGATTATACAGACAAGAGAACGCCCTGCCGATTCCATAGATCGCTGCAGAGAGAAAGAGAGAGATTATTAGGTAATTCTGGAAATAGTTTACTGGATGCTCCAAACAGTTCAGCTGTTTCTATTACCAATTGTAGACTATGGCAATTAATGCAACGAAAAAGTAGATGCAATTACTTGTGCATTTGGATTTACATCCCCTCTGTTTAAACAGACATACAATCCTGAGAAGAAGCGGAGAAGAGCTCGTAAACCTGGTAACAGCACAGAATACAAGAACATTGGCAAGACCATCCAGAGAGTGTAAAAGACATATCCAAAAGCACAAAAGAAGTTCAACATTCTACTTGCCTGGTTCACTCAAAGCAGGACACACAACCTCAGTAATGTGTAATTGAACCTCAAGCCCCAGTGGGCTATTGAGTTCTGTCCTCTGGATTGTTATCTGATTGTAGTTATCAAAAGTCACAAATATTTTGAAGAAAAAAGTAAACATGACAAGGACACAAAAACAAGTGTTTTTTCGTCAAAGCAGAAGTCAAATGCAAAGTTCTTTTATAACTAAATGAAGCATAAATTCACATTACATGGGCCTCTCCTGATATTCCTTCAATAAATCGTTCCCCACCAAAGAACACTCGTTTTGCGCCATCTTCATCTTTCCTACTGGACCCCTCCTGAGAGCATGCTAAATGAGCATCCGAGAACATATCAGGATGAGGCAGGAGGTCAATAGATAGAGATTCCCACTCAAGTTTCTGCCAAAAGGCAAAAAGAACATCAGTTTAATATCCTGCTCTAGTAAGAAAGGAGGGACACAGGCATACACATCTTGTTCAAGCAAATAGTCAAATGTGATACAGACAACTGGCTAAGTATATATATCCAATAATTGAAGGAACAGCCACCAATGAAAAGAGTCCAAAAGGAAAGCAAAAATCTTTACTGAAGAAGGAGACTGTTACCTTGAAGACATAAATGGATCCCTTGTTAATGGAAAAGTCTCGTGCTTCTTTAAGATTTACAACCTGTTACAGGATCTTGATTTAGTAAAGAATTGTGTCTCGTCATTAGAAGCATCCCTAATATAGTTGGTTTCAGAAGCCAGACCTGCCAGTTTTCGTTGGTTGTATAGAGCAGAAGGTTGCGGAAGGTGATTGACGCCATGGGGGATGCCCTGGTTAGATAAGAGGATATTATAAATACTTGAAACAAATTTCTGATCCATTGTAGCTTTATGCTGCTGTGCTTTCAAATCGTCACTCAAATAAACTAAAGGATTTATCTCAATTTAATGGATTCTTGCATAGAGAGAAGAGCTCCAGTTACTAAAGGAAGACAGTTGCATACATGATAAACAACCAAAGGACATGAAAATTAATGATGAAAACAAATGCGCCATCCGAACAATTTCTACAATATCTGAAAATTAGAGTGAAAAAGACTACAAGAAGTTCAAGGAACAGCCAAATGCAGCACATCAGAATGAAGTTTTAGGCCACAGGTTCAAATAATCAAGGGGTAGTTGGGGAACCGCTCTTTATCCCACATACAAGGAGGGTTACTGCAGACCATAAGCGAAAAGGACCCTCTGTTGGAAAGTTGGAAGAGAATCTTTGGTTCAAGAAATAAGAGCGGAGCATAATACACAGTTGAAATCTCATAATGTAGTCTATCATTTAAGAAAACAAGAGTGGGCAGAAATTGCCATGGATACTTGAACCATATACCACCAAAAGCAAATGAGTCAACTTGCATTATGCAAAGAGGTCAGAATTTGATAAAGGACCTTGAAACATAAGAGGTTATCCTAACTGTCATACTCAAAACAACACATATACATCAACTGAAGCGACAATTGCTATGAATTTAAATCATGTAGGATATTCAGAAAGGTTCTGATAAATACCAAGTAGCTCCACCTTGGCGTCTAGCACCCCCATGAGTTTCAAGCAGAAGGTTCACAGTACGCACTTCCAGCGTCATTCCATCAGCGATCTGTTCATCACAGAGGATCAATAACAGGAAGCTGAAGCTAACACAGAGAAGAAGCAGAATCGTACAAAACATCTGGGAACAGTAAACTCAGAAAATAGACAGCAGAATAAAACAAAGAGACTAACCTTGTCAGCAAATCCATAACCACTGCCCTTTGCAGCACTGGCAGATGTTTGAGCACTGCACGGCGAAGATTTTAACAAATAAACAACTAGGACCTTAATGACAATCTAAAGCAACCACCTTTAAAGAAAGTTAAGTTTATTGAGCCTAGCTATTTACCTGCTTGAGCTCGTAGGTGCATCTATGTCATCATTCTCCTCCAGAACCAAATCAAGCCTATCAATTTGCACCACAATGGGTTCTATTTGCACATTGCTCACAGAAGGAAGCTTCAAAACCGGAAAAAATAAGAAGAACAACGTAATCAGAAGCAGCAAAAGACTGTCAGTGCAAAGCATTTCAGCATTTTCTGCATAATAAAAAGCAAAATCCTCGGTCAAAAATCACTATTAAAAATCTTTTTCCCGGATTGCAGCTCAAAATTTCAGACGAAACGATTGCAATCAGAATATGAAATTTACAAATTGATTGCTTACAACAATCTCCAACTTTCCAACTTTTGCCGTGGTGACATTCAATGCTGGTGGTAATCCAACACTCGCATGCAGAGCATCTCCGTTAATATCTACCAAGATTACCCCAAAAAAAGGGAAAAAAAAAAGTTCAATTCACCAAATGAGGTCTCTAAATTCAGCAGTGAATACGAAAAACCAACTATAACCAGACCAAAAAGACATGTACCTAAATTGGAAAGTTGTACCGTCCGTCCTTGCAATTTAAACTGATCTCTGGAAAATGATTTAAGCCAATACTTCAAAGTATACTCCAAAGCTCGAGCCAGTATCGACTCCATTTCCGATATCTTCTAGCCTTCCAGGCAGTCTAGAAGAACTTTAGCAAAGCTAATCTGGAAACTTCTCAATCCGCCGGCTACGGCAGTGATGGCGTTGGCGGAGGTGGATCAGGTCACCTTGATGGATAGTTCAGGTGAATGGGAAAAAAATGGAGGAGGAGAGGGGACTGAGTTGGTTCGCACGTGCGGGAGGGGTTATTAGGCAAATGTCACGTGAGTGACATTCTGTGGGGCCTACTAACTTTCGGCGAGATTGATCATTGGCCTTTGAACGGTATCAGAATTCAGATAGCGAGTGGACGGTGGGTGATGCGGGAGGAAGCAGTGGGGAATTGATGGCGGGTGCATATGATTGGAAATCGGAGTATTGGATCTCGGGATTGCGCATTGTCAGGTTTACGGACAGTGCTATGGTGGCGGGAGTGTCAGGAGAGGGTTTGTCGGCATCTTTAGTACATCTTCTCGGGATTACTTTAAGGTACGATAAAGTATAGTGAGAGTTAAAAATTGATTTTTATTATTGTTTTTCCACCTTTTACCACTCCGCCAATCTAGAGGCAAGGTGAAATGCTGATGACGATCTAAAAGAAGCCCCTGTAGAGAAATTCATACATTGCAAATTAGAGAAAAATGTTAATTGCATATTCACACTTCGCATTTTGTTTGTTCTAACTTTAGGCCTATTTGGATTGTTATTTTTTGTCAAAAAATTGCGTCGTTTTTTGTGATCATATTTTTCTATTATTTTTTTTTCTCACATACATCATATCGCTACAGTAATTTTTTCATGAAAAATCATGAAAAATGCAATCCAGAGGGGATTAATTTTTGTGTCATAGTGGCACAACTAAGTTTGGAATTTTTTACAATTCATGCATAAGGCAATTAATGGTAACTTGGTGAAGCAAAAAGGCCCAAGACTAGAGAGAGGAAAAAAGGGATGTGATGCCGGTGCAAAAGTTGTCAATCGAATGAGCAGGAAAATTGATATCCTAAGCAAAGGTAGGATGCATGAGGTCACTAATTAAACATTAGAATAGAATATATTGACGATGGAAATTCTTCAAACATCGAGGTGGAAGAGCGGAGGAAATCAGTAGCTTTGGATGGGGATTGGTGATTTGACAAGGAAAGGAAACAAAAGATGCGTAAAAATAGTTGTTCTTGAATTGGACCACCTAAAGCTTCCTACTTGCTTTAATCCTTTTTCTTCTGATTCCACTTGAGAGTTGAAAGAATATTTGCTTAATAAGCATGAACAATGGCATCCCATCATTATCAGGTAGTATAATGAACTGTCTACACAGAAATACAACAAAACGAGTGCGTATATGTACTCCATAACTATTTTATACCATTCGAATGGATGATTTGCCAAGTTTAATCTTTAAATATGGAAGTAATTGATGGATCCGTAATTCATTCCAATCAAATTTGGTAGGACAAGATGTCGAAGGACAAAAAATAAGAGCATTTTACGTGCTAGAAACTAAAACTGTTCGTTTTCATTTTGAGGAGCTAAATTTTTATATCAGTAATATATGGCTCGCGATTAATGCACTTTTTCCTTTAAATGTGATAATGTACTCTTCAAGGCGTAATCTCTGTCGTCCGTAGACATGATTGTGATGGGCAAATCCTTCTTTAATTGCTAAAGCTGACTTTTAAACATTTCAAAAGGACGCGACAATTAAGAAAAATCAAGCACATTTTGCCCTAATCAGACTTTGCTTGCTGAGGGAGCCACCTGAATAAACTATTATGGGCCGGAGAAAACAAAATGTAACCTTGCCACACTAGTTTTACATCCTCAGCCCCTTTAATGGTCCAAGGCTTGATATGAGTTTCCCTCTCCCTCAAGAAGCTAACAGCTATTAGACTGTTTTGCTGGGCTCCAGAATGCGTAACAAGGCCTGCATGCACCGAATACTTTACTCAATGAAAGAATTAGTTGATTTCTTTTTTTTTTTGGAGAATCTACTTAACCTAAGTACAATTTTTTCAGCTGTTATGATCTGCCGGGGCAATTTGGGACTTGACCATGACACTTGAACAGATGTGAACATTAATTCAACAGTTCTTCGGCCAAATTGGGCTCAGTAGGACTTTACCTGCCTTGATTGGTAAACTTTTAGGTCCACCAATCTCGTGAGTATTCAAAGTGGCCCACTTTAAGTCCTTTTCATACTTGTGCTAGCTTTTCCCTTGACAGATCGTCGCAGCGGATGTGATGATCAAGGACCATCTAACGCCCATTGTCTTATCTCCCCGTTTGTATTGCATTTTTCTGGATTTTTTGTAGAAAAATTACAGTAATAATTTGATATATGCGAGGTAAAAAGGTGATAGGAAAATGTGTTCACGAAAAACGTAATAATTTTTTTGAGGAAAATCACAATCCAAACGGGGCCTTAGCTCCCATATATCACTCTGTTTTTCTTTCCCCTCACATATCACTCTATTTAGTTATTCGACTAATTTTTACTCTTTAAGGAATCTGTCGTTCGATTGGCAACTTGATCTTGTCACTAGCTAACAAATGCAGAACCTAAATTCATTTCCTTATTCATATTTACATGCAGGTAGAGATGTCAAAATATGTGAGTGGGATTCGAGTGGATCATAATTGAATAATGAATATAATTGGGTTAATCTATATATACTTATTCAATAAATTCAGTTATATTCGTTTAATGAATGAGAATGAGCATATCAATTACCTATTTATGAGTTATGACTAGTTTAAAATTCTATTATTTTTTATTTTCTCGCATGTTGTATGATAAGAAATAACGATACTTTATGATCAAATTATTAAGAAATTCAATGTATCCCCTTAATACCCACCAAAATTTGAACTTGAATATATAATTATTATTAAATGGATATATATTGGTGAGGGGAGTCAACCCACTACCAATTAATTAAGTGGGCCTAAGCGAGTCATCTATTTAAAATTTTAAATCCATTCAAAATGCATTGCATACCTATGACTACTTATTTATAGGCGTGTTTGGACAAGTCAATACAAATAAGTTGTGATTGACACCTCTATGTATAGGTATAGGATTTAATAACTTAAAAGCAATAACGTTGAAGTTGGAGTGGGAGAGGGCGTCATTGAGTTTAAAACCAGTCTAATAGCTCCTGTGGTAAAAGGCATACGTATTGATGGATCTCTACAAGTTAGTTCTTACTCATTAATATGGTTTTCACATAAACAGTGCGATATTCGAATTCATGAAAAAGTAGGTCATCTATACCGACTAGGTCCATATGTATCACTTAAAAAAAAAAAAAATCCAATAACTAAGCACCTATAGGGAAGAATGGGATGCATGGTACCAGGAGAGAGAATGTAAGTGAAAGGTCAACAATGCAAGACTTCACAGGTTCGAAACCTCCCACTTATACTAAAAGAAACCATCCATCATCGTCCTAGAACTAAAATCAAACAAAAAGCTATCCTGCCAATCAAACAAACAAATGCTGCCTTATATTTAGAAAACAAATCCAGCTCCGGGTGTAGAAAAATAAAGGAAGTAGGAAACTCGAAAAAATATATAAACACGACCTCCACGAAGGCACAAACACTTTCTGGTGTATTCTCCTGGAAAATCTGTTGATCTTTGGTTGTAGAGTATTTATATTTGGCGAAACTGGGAATGCAGCAGCAAGAAGATTTCATTTTGTATTCAGAACCCCCTAGTCCAGTGATGGAAACTTGGCCCGTATCAGCCGCGCCTTTAAAATTAAAGGACTCATCCGAAGGGAAAATTATATCCCGCCTTTGCAGCTGAACATTGGAAAGAAAGCATGGAACAGAAAGGAGTCAGAATTGCCATTAAGAAGCGATTATGTCGTGTCCCAAATATGAAATAACACAAGGAAATCATTCGTAAAGTGCTCTTGCAAGATCTATAAAGTGCTAATAACTAATTTTGTACAAGCTGTCCAAACATTTCCAGAAAACCAGATTTGTCATCACATATTGAGTAGATACATGTTGAGAAGGCGTTATGCTCGTCCAATTCGTAATTAAGGGTATGCCTAATGGTCCAAATTAAGGGAAACTCGAGGAAGGATGATGCCTGTTTAGGCATCCATTGTTGGAACAATTGAACCAACCATCCTTTTCACCTTTCACTTGTTTGGATTGCTTATTTTTTTTTAAAGTTTTTATTCCATTAATACACTATAATGACTCGATGTATATGAGATAGAATGATTAACAAATATGTTTATGAAAAACGTAAATTTTTTTTGGAAAAAGATTACGATCCAAACAATTGTACAGGTACTATCATTTAAGTGGTGCAGTACAAAATCCTTTAATAAAAACACAATCGAATCTCTTTTATTTGCTTTTCTTTATGCACTGAATCCTTTCCAAATGAATATTGAAAGGTTTTCTTCATCATTTTTTTTCATTGCTGTTGGACTTGGGGTATGTAAACAGTTCAGTACTAGTTCAAAATTCGAAGTCCTCCAACTTCGCCAAACCAACCCAAAAAAAAAAGCTATAGAATTAAAGGAATAAAAATTAAAAATCATACGATCATAAATTTTTGGATTAAAAGTAGAAATAAAGGCTGAAGCCGTCATAAACATGGTGGCTGATAAAAAGTTGGGTGTGTTTGGGTTGCAATTTTTTCGTTTTTCGTAAATACATTTTTCAATTACTTTTCTACGTCATATATATTAAATCGTTACAATAATTTTTTTACAACAAGTTCAGAAAAATACAATCCAAACAAAGGTGTGAGAGAGAGTGAATAAAAAAGGCATAAAGGTTTGGCATCCACCATCAACTTTTCCCCTACTACTATGAATTATGAATTGCTATGAATTGATAGGATATATATATATATAAACACACACGCAAGGGTTGAGCTTAGACATTTAGAAAAAAGGAATCAATCTGTGGTTCTGCTGAATTGAGATAATTCATTCATTTCAAGCTCAATTTACACCAAACCCGATACGTGAAAGGGTTTTCTTCCTGCAGCCTTATTGCATAAACCGACTATTCTTTTTCCTTTTTTTTCTTCAGGTAAATATTAGTTTAAACATATTATAAGTAATTGTTTAATGAATTTGTCATCAAGGCAGTTTTTTTTTTTTTTTTTTGACTCTCGAAAGAAAAGCAGTTGAAACTCGAAACTCCTGGGGTGGCTGCGCCGACTCGTGCTGGCGTGCACCGCAAGCCTACCCTTCAGTTTTCTCATCTTTTCCCCTTTACCCCGTTTTCGCCGCGAGATGCTATATTGACACTACTGTCTTTTAATATTTAGGAAAATCGAGGATGAGGTCAGAAGATGATTCGTCAAGCTTCAATATTACTTGTATTAATTTAATAATAAATCCAGACAAAAATTTTTGTCACGGTCCTTGTTTACCACTACTCAAGTAAAAGATTTATGGTTCTTCGCTAATATTTAACCAAGACACTAGCTGCTATATTTGATCGGATGAAGTTAGTACACCAACAGCCAGCCACCTTGGTCAGGTGAACTATCTCCCTTGTTCCATTGAACAAGACAGAAAGGAATAGGCTATAGCCCCTACAGGTTTTTTTTTTTTGCCGTTTTGGTATTAGAAAAAATAGTTTGGATAAATTCGATTTCAATTACCATGACAGATCAAATTATACTCTCAGAACCATAGGAAAAGATTATGTACTCTCTTTAGATCATTCATTAATATGGTTCTTACATAAATAACGAGATTTGAACACATAATTTTTTATTAAAAAAAATTCATTGTTATCAACTAAATTTCATCATACTCGAGTTCGTTTGTCATTGTTGAAATATTAATAGGTATGTTTGGATTGTAGTTTTTTGTAGAAAAAGTAGTATAATGATTTAATACATATGAAATAAAAAAATAATTAAAAAAATATAGAGATTGTTTTGATAGCAAATCCGAACTCTGGATTTGAATGGATGGCTAGCGCGTTTTTGCTATTGATTTTGGCATGAAAATCATCAAATTGACTTCGCACGTTTTCAACTTGCCAAATAGACGCCAACACAAACTCACCCGTCATCGATCACGAGATTTTTGCTTTCCAGGAAGCAATCTCCATCGTCAATTACTTATTTCATTTGCACTCCGTAGGGTTGATAATCTGCGGTAGTTTTTTTTTTCCTCTTCTTGTTTTCATTGAATGCGTTGGTTGTAATTATTGCCATATTGTCTGTGTAGGAAAAAAAGAAGAAAATATAAGTTACTAGAAGTGTCAAAATAGATGACTCAGGTAGGTGTGGGTGGGTCATAATTGGGTAATAAGTAAATTAGAATTTATATGCATTTAATAAATGGGTATGGGTATACCCAATTACTCATTTATATAAGTCATTTAAAATTCTATTTTTTTGCATGTTATTTGACAAAAAATAACAATCTTGTATCGTTATTAGATTGGTAAAAAATTTGAATTTATATGCTTAACATTCATTAAAAGTTAAATTTAAATTTAAATGTATAATTATTTTTAAATAAATATAAATGGGTGAGTCGAGTTAACCCTACATATAAATTAAATGGGTTTAATTGAATATCTATTTAGACTCATTCAAAATTAATAGATGGATTTGGCCGAGTTATTAATGGACAAGTTTGCACGAGACAACATAATTGAGTTATAGTTAATACTTCTAAATATAATTTGTGATACTGAAAAGAAATTTTAACATTGAGGAAACGTAGTCATTAGTAATTACACTAAAATTGGATAGTAAAATCCATACGAATTCGTTTGATTTGCAATGAGTGAATCAACACAGAAAAAAATTTCTTAGAACAATAATCATATTAGCTACTCTTTGAAATTATGTGCAGTGCCTAATGTGTTAATAAGTAGTATCCCTCGAAAAAAAAGTACTACTTATGACATATTTTAGGTCTCATTTGAATTGACATTTTCTGAATTTTTATGAAAAAAATTAAAATGATTTAATATATTTAAAATAAAAAAATACTTAAAAAATGTGATCACGGTAAAAAATTTTATGCAAATAAGACCCAACAAGTGTTTTAGAACTCGATTAGAAAAAAGTCAATTGACGAACTTCAAATTTGATGCTTGCAAGTAGTAGCAATAAATACTCTACATGGTTTTGACCAATTGAAGGTTCATATGTATACTGTCGCCGACGGCTAAGACGACTGTTGACATACTTGATACTTGCCACGCAAGAAACCCCTCGATATCTTCTTCATCGGATTCTTTCTACCCTCATTCCCGTCGTTTAGTGGTCTCCTTAGGCATTCTGCGCTGCTTCCCCATTTCTTTCACTACTCCCTCACCTCCCTACCGTTCTACCATATCCAATCAGATCAACGGCAGCATCGTAGGTCCCGGTTGGATTGATATTTTCTAAAACTTTTGTAAAATAATATGTTAATAACGATTGATATATATATATATATAGTGTAACGATTGATATATATATATGATAAAAAGATAATTGTAATGTGTTAATAAAAAGATATTACAGAAGTTTGTTTGGATAGTTTATTTTAATTATAAATATATATTATAAATTATTTTTTATTTTATATATGTCGCATCAAAAAATGATACAATATTTTTTTTTCAAAAATTATCTTAAATAAACTTCTATTCAAACACACTAATTTAGGGTTCGTTTGAGATTACAGTAGTTTATTGAAAAGTACTTCTCTAGTAGAACTCTTAATAAAAGTACTTATTAACTACGGAAGTACTTTTAAATATATTGTTTGGATATATAATTCAATAAGTATTCATTGTATTAGATAATGTGTAATTTAAAAATTTTTAAAAGCTTTATCTCTTTATTTGGTTCATAATATAGGATAAAATGATTAAATTTGATATTTTATTTTTAAAATCAGATAAGGTATTCTAAAAGTACCAAATTGGAACTTTTGCTAAAATTGCTTTCAAGATAAAAAAATTCTACTCCTAATTTTACGAGATGATATTTACCAAATACTTTAAAAGTACTTTTAGTATTTAAAAATATTTTTTTATTAAAAACACCCGGTTTGTTTTGATAGAAAAATGATTCCAAATAATATTTCGTTTGCATTATAAACACATTTCCTAACCCACCTTTTTATATTACTAATCACCTTTTTATCTCACATACATCAGATCACAAAAAGTGTTACAGTAATTATTTTAAATAATATTTCAAATAATGTTGTATCCAAACAAACCCAGTACTACCATCCCAAACCACACCTAAATATCAAGTCCACTAATTCAATTTTATTTCATTTTCATTTCTCACAGGAGATGAGGGTACGGAGGGAAATGCAAGCGGGAGGACCTAACTTTTTGTTACCAAATTTGGACAATCGCACAGTGAAAAAAATTGACGCCGCATGGTGACGGAGAAGACGTGAGGAGAGGTTTGTATTTTTCTTTTCCACACAGTATTCAACTCGTCCACGACACGAGAGAGCCCCAAATCGAAAAATAGAAAACTTAAAAAAAAAAATGAAATACATAATAAACTTTTAGTTTTAATAGAGAGAGACGTAATCAAAGAGTTTTGTTATTATTTCTTCACCCCTATTCATTATCCGATCGCCCAATCTTCCCCTCTTCCTCAATTCCTCTCTCTCTCTCTCTCTCTCTCTTTCTCTCTCTCAAAATCCCATAACAGAACCCTAACTATTCAATTATATTTGAGTTTCTCCTTAATTTCTTAATTCATTTCTACAAATTCTTTATTTAATTGTAAAAATTGTTAATTTCCTATCTTTTTTTTTAAAACTTAGGTTGTGGCGGTACAGAAATCATAGAAACTTTGTATATATGTTGATTGCAGTGATGACATAAACAACAAAAAGAGTTTTTGAGAAGTTTTGTTGTTGGTGTTTTGAAAGTATTTACTGTGTGAGAGTCTGTGTGGGGGTGGAAATTTTGTGCTTGCGCGTGGCTTGGATGATAAGTGGGGAGGAAAGGCAAATAAAGAGAAGAAGACGAAGGAGAAGGAGAACATAAAGAGTGAAGAATTTTTGTTGGGATGCATTGATGAGTAGGATAACTAGGGGGTGTAGACGTTAGATTTTGTTGCATAGGTTTGGATGTTTTCGGAGTTGGGAGTGGAAAATGAAGACACGTTTGAGCAGGGGGAGGAGTAGAGAGTCGGGAGAGAGCGAGGCTTTTGGGGCAATACAAGTTGTTTTTTGTGGTACAACTATATAAACCGGCGTCATGCAGAGGAGGAGTTGCTTATTATCACTCACTAGTGCGGAGAAGCCAAAAAATTGCTAGAAAAATTTTAGGGTGTGGGTTCTATCAGTAGAGAGAGTCTTTGGAGATGAGGAATGATGGCCAGAAACCAGGTGGTGGAAACGGCGGCGGCGGCGGCAGCAGTGGTGGAGGCTTCATTCCTACTTCATTTAAGGCTCTTTCCAGTTACTTAAGGATTGTTTCTTCTGGTGCTTCCACTGTTGCTTCGACTGTAAGGTCTGCTGCATCAGCTGCTTCTGCCATTGTGGAGAGGGACTCGGATTCCTTCCATGATCAGGTACTCTTGTCAATGATTTTTTTTGGGGGGGGGGGGAGCGGTGGGGGTGTTGAAGATTAGCTGTATCTTTCTTTGATGGATATTCCAGCTTCTTAATGGGAAAAGTTTGGAACTTTGAGCTTGATATCGCTGAGGGTTCAAAAGTTGGATCTTGAAATGAAAGCATTGTCCTTTCATTTGGGGAATTGGAGTTTGTGATTTAGCTGTTTGATAAATAGTGGGCATCATCTGGATGTATTTGTGATTTTCTTATTTCCATGAATGGATAGCTTGTGTGGGTACTTGAGATTGATGTATTCTTGGTGTCAAGAATTAGATTGCTGTCAGTTTTTGATCCAAACTTGTTTTTATATTAAAGGATGAGAATTTGGTCGGTTATTGAATCAAATGCATTTTTGTTTCAGGGATGAGAATTTTGTGGATTCTTCGACTAAATGAGTTATCTAATGTTTTGTGGAAATAGGGATCTGCTTGAAAATTGCGGGGAGTGCACTCTAGTACTTCTCATTATAAATCCACTCTTTGGAAATGATTGAGAAGTTGCGAACTGGGCATTGTTTGCAACTGCATGGAGTAGTATCTAATTTGTAAATGATTTTCCTGGATAAAGATTGTTGTCCTTGGTGGTGATAATTGTTAAACGCAACTTTTCCTGCAGTTCTACTCATAATTTGTTTCATATCCAGGAAGCAAGTAAATGGTTTTCTTTGCCCCCCCCCCCACCCCCACCCTATCATAGAGAGAGAAGTTTCCCAACTGCAGGTCTCAGTAAATAGCCGTATCTTGTACTTATGGGGTTGTATAGCTGTACTTGGACATTTATATTGTTACATTCCCTATCATTTTCTTTTCTTTGTTCTTCAGAATGTGAGATGGGAGGCTTAAACTTGCATGGCACATTATACCTCACTATGGAAGTTTTTGACTTGTCAAAAACCATGCTTTATGTTTTCTACTTTTCAGCCAATAGAGATCAATCCCATTGCAAAAGTCTGTTGGTTGTGATGTATTATGGGAAGAAAACTTTAGCTTGAAACAGTTTGAAAAAAGAAGTATTTGTCGCTTGTGAAAAGTTAGTTCGTATCATATCATATTCTGCTATAATTTTGCTGCGTGGCTGCTGTTTGTTGACTTATATCGAAATACTTTGCCAACTGGCTGAGGGCTTACGTGTGAGGTGCTATGTTTTTACTACCCGACAAATGTGGACCTTTTTAATTTTGTTGAGCAGTTGCTGTTATTTTGTCGTTTGGCGGTCATTGATCCATGTCGATAATCCGACAGAAATTGGCACATGGTTGACAAATCTATAATGTTGGGCAGTTCATTCTCAAGGGGCTTAGCACATGTCATTAATTATTGTTTCCTGTTCACATGTTATTTTGAGGTTTTCATGTGGACTCGTTTGGATGGCTTATGGTAGTTTCCAAGGTTTTGTGAGCCCTCGCTTCCTCTACCCATTAGGTGGTTGGGGAGTGGTAGAGTTCAATTTGATAAGTAAAGAACTTTAATTGGATTTTTTTTATTGGATGGTTTTTGCATTACGCTAAAGGTAATCTTAGTGTTCTTTTTCTGCGTTTGTTGTAGAAAAAATATAGGCCAACCAAGTGCAGCTAACACTGCTGAATCTTGTGCTGGAGTGAAATTGCTCCGTTAGGACCTTATAGTAGGTTTACAGTTTAAATTTTCTAAATGTATCATTGCTTGGGTTTCCCTTATTATCAATGTATCGGTGAATGCTTGTTGTAAATTTCGGTCCATAGCTAGTGATTATTATTGGAAAATAATTATACTTTTTTTTGTTTCCTGCAATTTATGCATGTGATGCTAATTAAGATTTAGGTAATTCTTATCCTCATTGAGTAACTCACATCAAGATGACTAATTCATTTATTATTTGTTTAGATTTTCAATTTACCCGATTAGGCCTACTCTTTGGGATGTCTAATTATACATTTCCTGTTTTACTGATATAGGTGCATTGGGCTGCGTTTGACAATTTACAATGTGATGGGCACATCACTAGACAAGTCCTTTTGCTTGGATTTCGGAATGGTTTCCAGGTTTGGGATGTTGAAGATGTGAGTAATGTGCATAACTTGGTTTCGAGGCAGGATGGTCCTGTTTCATTCATGCAAATATTACCAAAACTGTTGGCCTCAAAACAGGACAGAGACAAGTTCGCTAACAGTAGGCCACTGCTCCTAATTTGTGCTGATGGTTGCTTTCCTGGAGGCAGTGACTTTCAGGAATGCAGTTCTCGTAGTGGGACCATCCATTATGGGCATGAGTTACCAAATTGTAGTGGTGTGCCTACTGTTGTTTGTTTCTATTCCTTGAGATCACACTCCTATGTGCATCAGCTCAAGTTCAGATCAGTTGTTCATTTAGTAAGGTGCAGCTCTAGAATCATTGCCGTTCTACAAGCATCACAGGTATGTTTGGTTCTTTAAGCTGCTTTGGTTGACTCTTTTTCTGTATGTGTTAACTGCTATAATTTAATCACAGATACATTGTTTTGATGCTGCAACTTTGGAAACGGATTATAATATTCTTACAAATCCCATTCCATTGGGTTGTGGATCTGGATGTATTGGCTTCGGACCTCTTGCACTGGGTCCCAGGTGGATGGCTTATAGTGGGAGTCCAGTAGGTAACTCAAACTCTGGACATGTCAGTCCCCAACAACTTACCCCTCCTAGATTTCCTAGTCCTGCATCAAATGGGAGCCTGGTTGCACATTATGCAAAAGAATCAAGCAAACAGCTAGCCGCTGGTTTAATGACTCTTGGAGATATGGGTTATAAGAAGCTTTCCAGGTATTATTCTGAGCTGTTGCCTGATGGAAATAATTCACAATCAGGGAGTCCTCGACTGAGTGGGCATGGAGTTGCTAATTCCCAACTGCATGATGTGGAAAATGATGGAATGGTATGTTCCTTATTCTCATATAGGAATATAGTTATGGTGCTAATTATCTGACTTCAAATCTGATGTTGGAGTTATCACACATTATGCTACTTTTTAGTCTTAATTTGCTTCAAGAGACACGAAGGCATATATTTTATAGTAGCTAGCGTTCTATTAGTCCTTCAAGGTTTGGATGCATTTGGTTAAATGGTGATCCTTTGCCTTTCATGTCTTTGTACCATTTTGGATTTGTATAGGTCGGGTAAATAATAGCATCAGTATCAAGCTTCAGTTTCTCAGCTTAATATAATTTTTCTGGAGAAATAGTGCATTGATTGTGTTTTAATAGGTATTCACAGCTTGAGATATTGTTCGCTAACTTTCTCCATTTCCAATTTGACAGGTAGTTGTCAGAGATATTGTTGAGAAGACTCTTATCACTCAATTTAGGGCACATAAAAGCCCCATCTCCTCATTATGCTTTGATCCCACTGGCACTCTTTTGGTGACAGCCTCGGTTCATGGTCATAACATTAATGTTTTTCGAATAATACCTAGAGATACATCTGGAGCTGGTTTTGGGGCCTCGTATGTTCATCTTTACAGGCTGCAACGTGGTTTTACTAATGCTGTGAGTGCTGTTGTACTATAGCTGTTTCATACTGTTGATAATGATTTTACTTTTAGTTTGTTGACATGTTAGTTAATGCCTTCCATTTTCTCATAATTCCTTTTCAGGTTATACAGGATATCTGTTTTAGTAGGGACAGTGAATGGATTTTGATAAGTTCTTCCAGAGGGACAAGTCATCTTTTCGCAATATCTCCTTTTCTTGGTTCATCTGGAATTCAATCTGCTGATGTTTGTTTGAGCTCAAAAGGCAGTGGATTAGGTATTATGATGAGATCACCAGCTTGTTCAACTCCACATTCTGGAGCACAGGTTTATGATCAGCAGTGTTTTCGTACTTCTGATCCTCCTGTAACACTCTCTGTTGTGAGCCGAATAAGGAGTGGAAATAATGGCTGGAGAAACACTGTAACTGGTGCTGCTGCTGCTGCTTCTGGAAGGATGAATTCTCCAGCTGGGGCTATTGCAGCTGCTTTCCATTACTACAAAGGCAGTGATTCGTATTTAGATACCAGCTTTTTGAAGACTAATTGTCACCTGCTGGTTTTCTCTTCTCCTGGTTGTTTGATTCAATATGCAATGCGGGTATCTTCTGGTTTAGATTCTCTGACGACAATGCATGAACTAGGCATGGGACGTGACCCGTGTCTTGAGAATGATGCAAAATTAGTGGTGGAGGCTATGCGGAAGTGGAATATTTGTCATAAACAAAACTGTAAAGAGCGAGATGAGAATGTTGATATCTATGGTGAGAATGGACATTACGATAGCAGCAAGGTATTTCCAGAAGGAATCAGAAAGAAGGGTGTTTACTCTGAGGCCAGAAACACGGTCTCGAAGGATAAGATGGCTTCTGAGGAAAAATACCACTTGTATATATCTGAAGCAGAGCTGCAAATGCATCAGCATCGGGTTCCATTGTGGATGAAAGCTGAGGTACATTTTTGCTTTGTTGGCAATGAGTGAAGATTACCTTTGCTTTGCATATCTGCCGTGTAAGATTTCTTTTATTCATGTATTGTTGCTCGACAGATATATTTTCAGACCATGGCAACAGATGGCATTAATACGAGTGAGGAGAGTGCCTTTGAAGGAGAGATTGAGATAGAAAGAATACCTACTCGAATGATTGAAGTGAGTTCAAAAGAACTAGTGCCAGTGTTTGAATATCTTCAAGCTCCCAAGCTTCAACCTGGAAGGTGCATTTAGATGCTTATTACTTTTTTTTATTTTTATTTTGAGCTGTGTTGGTTTTGTTGCGTTATTTGTAGAAACATATTATTCAGGATGATCCAGTTTGTGCTTTTGTTACTGATTTTGTGTAGATATGTTGTAGTTTACTCTGTAAGCATAAGTTTTGGCTGAGGTCTGGATTAGTATGATTTTGTATATATGGTTTTAAAATTCTTTCTGACAGTATAAATTGGTATAGTTTCGTCCAGTGCTTCTGAATCACGCATCTCTTGTTATTCAGGCAAGTTTTAAATCACAGCAAGGATAGACAACTGCTGTATCAGAGATCTGGAATGTCTGAGAACAGAAAGCTTGCCTACATGGGCAGTTCTGGTTCATTAGATTCCATGAGTGGGGGATTAGCTGTGACCGAACTGCACAATGGTGCTGAGGAAACAGGATGGGTTGGTCTTCAGGTGCCAACAAACACAACCAAGGGTTTTGTAAATACTGCTGATTACTCCAAAGCAAATGGTCGGCTTGAGATTGTAAATAATAGAGAGAGCTCTGTGACAGAGACGCAATTTAGCTTTGTAAATAATAGTATAGGTGTGCTGACATCGGAGAATCAATTTGAAGGTAGTGGTGATGAGGTTCTTTGAAGGTAATTTTTTTCCTGCTCTGAAATTGCATTTGATGTCTTTGTTCTTGTTTGATGACACAAGCATTTGGCCAAGTCCAGCTTCTTATCAGAGGTCTTTCTTTCTTTATGTTGTTTATTTGTTCCCAGGTCTTTTTGACACGTGCATCAATTAATTCTGGTGTTGTGTGGTCTTTTTTTTTTTTGTTGCTGCATTCATGCTTCTAAAAAATTGTTCTTCATCCTACTTCACCATGTTTATAGGCAAATTTAAAAAGAATTGGCTGTCTTTTTCTGCCCATGCAGTTGAAATTATAGTTTCTTACATATTTCCACAGGTGTGAAGCTATTCTTTTATTCTCCTGGAACGTTGTATGATAGTGAAGATGTTCAGAAGAGCGAGGCAAATGGCTTTGATTGCGATCTAGGATTGATGATGATAATGTGTTGTTTTGTTTTATTGCTGCAACTTTGTATATAATAGACTCGAAACATATGTTGGCTAGTTACGATTTGTAAATAATAGCATCATCTTACAGCATTTTTTGCTCTCAAGGGCATTACCTAAATCTTATTTAGTGATGCGCGGCTCCTGCGTTTTTATG
The DNA here is from genome assembly GCF_003713205.1 of Coffea eugenioides. NCBI lineage: Eukaryota > Viridiplantae > Streptophyta > Magnoliopsida > Gentianales > Rubiaceae > Coffea > Coffea eugenioides. The sequence goes on along the minus strand of NC_040039.1, from coordinate 49,477,085 downwards.
TTTTGAAGTAGGTGTTTTCTCATATAACCCCGAGCTTTGAAGAGGGAAAAGTGCATTTTGTTAAAACATCCTGCAGTAGCGTTCTTAGACGTTGAGTTCAGCTCCGAATTGGGCCGAGGTTGGCTTCAACTTGGCAGAATGGCATTACTGGAGGACGAAAGTTCCTCTGGATGTTTTGTAATTTAAACTGGAATATTTAAGTTACTGCAGTAGCATGGGTCAACACTTATTATGCTCTTGTTAGATGCTTTAGAAAAGCTTGATACATGTAGGCAGAGTGATTTTAGATGCGAAATCCAGCTTAAAAAAAAAATGAGTGAGAAATGTAACCTGAAAAAAATAATAAAAAACCACATGTATATTACCAAAACATACATCAACCATGAGTAAAAGGGATCTAAACACCCTGCACAGGTTCGGGGGGACAAAAAATGGAGGAAACGGAGAGGACTGGAGAAGTTTCTATTTGAGCAACTGGGAATATGGATTTGCCCCAGCAGGTCTTGGTGCAAGAGAACTCGTGGAGGAGCAATAGCTTCAGCAATTTTCCAGCGGACTGGAAAGATCTGAGCACAAGCAACTTGGTTTGGGACTAGGATTCAGGCTTGTGATAAAAACAGGAAGTTATGCTCTAAGCTTAACTGGAACTCATGATCTGTCCCTTCCAACATCTGTAATTGTCGTTCTCATATTTCTTTTGCAGTGCTTGGGTCCTGGATTCTGGCGGATACCCTCTTCGAGGTATGGCAGTTAATTAGTTGAAGTTGCACGGCCAAGTAATTCCACCTCGGCTTCACAAACTTAGAAACTGGGGAAGTTTAGCCAACGCATGATTTGGTGGACTTGCAGAATCTTAGAGGAAGAGTTCTTTCATTTCCTCGCTTTAATCCACACTAGCTTGTTTCAGACGTATGCACTTGGCAGTTGATCACTTTTAGTTTCTCTAAACCTGGGCATGCGACATTGTGGGGGCTGCAAAATTATTGGAACCTCCGAAGATTAGTCAATTTCATCATCTGTAGGTTAGGAAATTGGAAGTACAGAGGAATCTGGAGGATTCTGACTTGAACTTGTGGAAGACTCCCGTGTCACACGGGGTCTGGAAGGCTTTCTATTTCGTTAGACGTGAATGCTGCTCTTCTGCAAATTTTCATCGTATCATCATCAGCGATCCTGGTCGGGGGAGGCCAACTTCCAGACCTGACAAGATAATCTGCAGTATCATTAACTCCACTGGAAGGGATTATGTTAAACCTTTTATTCAATCAGTTTCAGTAAAACCAGCTACCCGCCCGGCGTGAAAACTAAAAGCTGCCCCAATAAAATGTCCGTCTTCCATATGTAGCCAACCTAGAAATTTTCCTTTCTACAAAGATTACTAACTAAAAAGTGACCCTTAATCCACAGGAACAACACCCTTGTCGACCATTTGCCCAACTGACCTTTTCCAAGCCTTCTGAGACGTTGAAAGGCTTGATTCTTTTGTATGAAGAGTTAAAATAACGGGGTTATATAAGGTTGGAATTTCATTAGCAGAGGGTATTGTTAAGTTTGATTCATGAAAACAGTCCCAGCCCCCCCCATTATTACAAGCAACTTCAGAGTTTGAAAATTTCTTCGGCTACCCAATTTGTTTTAATCCCTCGGTTGAATATTTGTCAGGCCACTTTTTTGATTATTGCTGAAGGAAATGACTAAAGCCCTTTACCTGATCAATCTTCTGCATCATGGAGCTCGTGTCTGTTTAATATTCCTATGTTAATTATTAGTAATATGCTTAGGGGATGACAATTGGAAATGGGAGGCCCCTACCCTACCGGATGGAAAACCTCACTTACTTGAGAGTCACAAATGAGAGGGGGTCTAACTTAAACTCAAGCATCCTTTGCATCCCAGCAAGCATAAATCAAAAATTGGATTACTAAAACTAAATTATGTCATTCTTGCAGGGATTAATGATCTTACTTAAAAATTTAAGAAAGCAGTGTCAGATCCTCATTTATCTTTTAAAACTGATGGCAAATCGTTATGCGCTTACCAGTCAAGAACTAGAAATATAATTACACCATATGTCATTTAGATGGGGTTTTTTTTTTTTTTTGCCTTCCTAGATTCTCCATTTGGAAAATGCATCTAAAACTTCCTCGAACATAATATAGAAGTATTAATATCATGAGCAAATCATGACACCAAAAGAAAGAATGTGAGAGCTTATGCTTCTTGTCGTCCCCCTTTTTTTCCCCAATAAGATGGTATTAGCATGATTTCTTTACCAAGAAAAGGATAAGCACAATTCAGTAGATGACAAAGTTGACGTCCCAACTTTCTGACAAAAGAAACCTTTTAAAAGAAATTGGCTAATATACTAATTACATACTCGAGAAAATTAGATTAGACAACCTAATTTCTCAGAAAACAAAATATAGTCTTCCTGTAATTTTCACTCCAACAGACCAACAACCAAACCCCCAACCCCACTCTTTGCAGTCATCTCCTCTGGCTTTGGCTTGTAGAGTATCTCAAACTTGGAATTGGTCAGTCGTTTTCCATTTAGAAACTCTGTTTCCGTCAAACCCCAAACCACATATGTTTTTTCAAACCTTGCTATGCTTTAAAACTTCATGTGGAGGCAAAGCCAAGCAAAGCAACAAACAAACAACAACAAATATTCAACAAACAATACATCACATTTGCAGCTCCCTGCTTCTTGTGTATCAATACGCTTGTGCCCTGTCTTTCTCTCCTCTCCTTTTGTTTCAACTTCCCTTCTTCAAAACCAAGCCAAAAGGCCGCAAAAACAGGTGCAGATTCTTGTTTCCATCTCAAGTCTTTTTCCTTCAAACAACTCTTCTCTGCCAAAAATAATATATATAACCGCCTGTAAACCTTACATGTCTAACCAATATGCTAAGCAAGGTTAGGTGACTGATAACAACCCTTAAAATAACCTTCCTTTTACTGTATCTCTCCTTCATGGGTTTTTGCAATTGAACTCAAAAGTTCTTCTTGGGCCATTGCCTGATGAGGTACTAGCAAGCTTGTGATTGAGGGACGTACCAGAAGTGGGGGGAGACTTTTTTTTTTTTTTTTTTTTGTGCAGCATTGTGTTCTCTTCTGGTTTTTCTGTATTAGTTTCCAGAGCCACAATGCAGCTTCATATATCGCCGAGTCTCAGGCATGTAACGGTGTTACCAGCAAAAGGTTTTAAAGAGTTCATCAAAGTGAAAGTTGGATCAAGAAGATTTTCATATAGGATGGTCTTCTATTCACTTTTGTTCTTCACATTCCTCCTCCGTTTCATCTTTGTGCTCACGGCTGTGGATAATATCGACCGAGATACCAAGTGTTCATCAATTGGTACATTTCTTTCCCTCTCTCTCTCTCTCCATACACACACAGAAGACGAGAGACGTGCATCATTTAGAATAATTAAAACATGAAAAACACTTGAGGACCCGACAAGGCTTCAGTTTGCAAAATTAGAAATGAACCCAAATTTTGTACGTTACTGAATGCCTAGATTTCAGCATTAACGTTAAACTCTTGATTCAAAAGCCAATCCAGGTTTTGCCGGGACAATTAATAAACAGTCAATAATGTTGCCAAAAACAGAGACATTTCACATGGAATATAGTAGTTGTTTTTACATTCTTGATACACCCACTGGAAAAATATCCTTTGTCTAGAGAAAAGATATGTAAATTACCGTGGTAGGGTGAACAGGGAGTTATTGCTGGTTATTAGATTTGCCATTCAGTAGTAGCCTAATCAGATGCATGAAAACTCAGCAGAACCCCATTAAAATCCCCGGTGTTAAATTAACCAGGTAAATTGAAAAAAAGAACAGAAAACTATAGTCACACAAATTTTTTGTACCATGATCTGGAGAAGCAACATGCAACAGGTCGCCCAGATTGGTCATAGGCATCTGTAGAATGGTTAATCCTGGCAATTGAAGGTACCATTACTGAATGGTTGATGAGAGTATGGCGTCAAGGAAGTGCCATAAATGGCTTTTATTGGTCATAAAAACCCGTAATACTACATATTCAAATTGGAAGACAAATATTGCCATCAAATTGGCATAATGTAACAGGTTTTCCAGCACTCCATTTGATGTTCTTTTAGGAATGGCAAAAAATCGCTGAATACCAAGTATCAGAGCGATTTTACTGCAGTCAAATAGCATCTGGAACCTAACAATCAGGATCCACTTTCAATCATGCTGCCATAAGATGCTCCTCCTTTCACAGATACAGCTAGAAAAACTATTTGGATTGAAGATTATTTAGAAAATGTTTTTGAATTATTTACTATAACAAATTTTATGTGACAGAGGAGGGTTGTTGGACAGATAAAAAGGTGGTGGGAAAATGTGATTAGGGAATAACATGTAATGTTTCCAAATAATATGCTTTCCATACAGATATTAATGCTTCTGGCTATCAGAATACAGTGTTCTTTCTTCATCAGACTGATGGTAAGTATTGCATTATCTTACAACTTTATCTTGCCATTTTAGGTTGCTTGGGGAAAAGATTAGGACCAAGGATTCTTGGAAGAAGAACTGAATCAACTGTAATTCCCTAACCTTTCTTTTGTCGAGATCATTATATGCTTACTACTCCTATGTTCTGATCTATTAATTAAACTTTTTTTTTTTTTTTTGTCTCTTAGGTCCCAGAAGTGATATATCAAGTACTAGAGGAACCTGTAAACCAAGATGAGCTACAAGCAGGGCCCCAGATTCCTCAAACACTGGAAGATTTCATGGCTGAAATAAGAGATAGTAGACCAGATGCAAAGGCATTTGCGCTGAAGCTTAAGGCTATGGTAGTGTGCTCCCTTCACATCAATCAACAATCTACTTAAACTTCTGTCAGAAAAGTACATTTCTACGTATCAGCTTAACAAAGCTTAAAGAGCTTTTTCTTATATCCCTTTTTAAAATTCCTCAACTGCTAGTATCTGTAAAATCATGTCCTGAATAGTTCAAGCATCAGAAAAGTTTCACAAGTAATACATTTATACGTATCAGCTTAACAAAGCATAAAGAGCATTTTCTTATATGCCTCTTCAAAACTCCTCAACTGGAATATTTCAGGTGAAGTATCAGCAAAGTTTCACAAGTAAAATATCACCTATGAAACTAACACCGCCATTTTGATAAAAAAACAAGCATCATGCCATATTCCTAGACTAGGGCAGAAAGTTAAACCAAGGCACATAATGCAACTAAGGCGGTATTATTGAGTCCCTAAACTTCTGCAGATTTGCATCTGACTTAACAAATGGAAGCTTCTTCAAGATTGCATTGTTTCTGTAATATTATTGATCACCAAGATGTAATCTCATCTTTCTCCTAACTTCGTACAGGTCACACTCCTTGAACAAAGGACAAGAAGTGCAAAAATTCAAGAATACCTCTACCGGCATGTGGCATCAAGTAGCATACCAAAACAGCTGTACTGCCTCACACTCAGATTAGCAAATGAGCACTCTAGCAATGCCAATGCTCGGCTCCAGCTCCCATCACCAGAGCTCATCCCTGCCCTGGTTGATAACTCATTTTTCCACTTTGTTCTTGCCTCCGACAATGTACTTGCTACCTCAGTTGTTGCATCATCACTTGTGTACAACTCATTGCACCCTGAAAGGGTTGTCCTCCATATAATCACAGATAGAAAGACATACTCTCCAATGCAGGCATGGTTCTCATTGCATCCTTTGACTCCAGCGGTCATTGAAGTTAAAGGGTTGCATCATTTTGATTGGTTGACAAAGGGGAGGGTCCCAGTGCTAGAAGCAATGGAAAAGGATCAAAAGGTGCGGTCACAATTTAGGGGAGGGTCATCAGCTATTGTGGCAAATAACACCGAAAAGCCTTATGTCATTGCTGCAAAGTTGCAAGCGCTCAGTCCCAAGTACAATTCACCAATGAATCACATAAGGATACATTTGCCAGAGGTAAAGTTTTTAATATCTGACAGCCTGTAGCCTAAACTTCACAAGACCTATGGTCTCACAACTATCAACTTAATTGCAGTTGTTTCCCAGCCTCAACAAAGTGGTCTTCCTAGACGATGACATTGTGATTCAAACTGATCTTTCACCTCTATGGGACATTGACATGAGGGGGAAAGTAAATGGAGCAGTGGAAACATGTAGAGGAAGGGATAAGTTTGTCATGTCAAAGCGATTCAAAAGCTATTTGAACTTTTCTCATCCACTAATAGCAAAAAGTTTTGATCCGAATGAATGTGCATGGGCCTATGGCATGAACATCTTTGATCTTGAAGCTTGGAGGAAGACAACCATAAGTCAGACATACCATTATTGGCTAGACGAGGTAATTAAACTTCAGATACACCCTTAGCATGCCTATGCTCTTATTGTGGAAAGGTCAAAGGTACTAGAGGATATCTTTTGCATTCTGAATAAACAGGTGACTATTTAAAGAATTGGAAAATTATCCTAATTGCTGAGAGAAAGATCAGACATTCCTTGGACTATTAAAACAATGAGGAAGCTGAGACTCAAGCATTTCCTAATTTTCCTTTTTCCCCTGCAGAACCTGAAATCAGACTTGAGTTTGTGGCAACTAGGTACATTACCTCCAGGACTTATAGCATTTCATGGTCACATCCACGTTATTGATCCCTTCTGGCACATGCTAGGACTTGGATACCAAGAAAATACAACCATTGAGACTGCTGAAAATGCTGGTGTCATCCATTTCAATGGCAGAGCGAAGCCTTGGCTAGACATAGCATTTCCTCAACTTCGGCCGCTATGGACCAAATATATTAACTTCTCTGACAAATTTATCAAAAGCTGTCATATTAGAGCATCTTAGATTGGATTTGACTTTTCCGACCAATTTGTAAATGAGTGATAAAAACAGGATCACCAATTCCCTATGGCAAGGTGATTACATCTTGAGTTTCAACTCAATGACTTCTTGTTCCTAAAAATTTTGTTGTTCAAAGAATATTATATATTTCTTTAGTTTTTGGGAAATACGATACAAATTTTATCACCTGCAAGGCCCTTCCCAACCCCTGCACAGTCACCATCTCCCCGATTTTTATGTTTTCACCTATTACTGCTCTCGGGACAAAACCAAGCTGCAAGTTTGCATTCTTTTATTGACTGCAAGATATGAAATCAACATCTCATAAAAACTCATTTAAGAGCATACACTCGAGGAAAATGAACAACATAAGAAAGGGAAAGAGGGAGGGTGGGGTGGGTGGGGGCATATACTATCAAGTGTCAATTCAACAACAACAAGCGCAAATCATCTGCGCATTTTTCTGTAAATCCATAAAATCACAACTTTTATGCTCCACAATTCAAGCACTTGACAAAACTCAAACTTCAAAATCACAACCAAATACCTAATACTCAATCTATAACAATGTGGAAGTGGAATATTATTACTTCATCAGCCATGAATGTAACAAACATTTGAGTTCCAGAAATGCACTCACTTTTTCCCAGTTGCATTTGACATCAAATTCTTCAAGAACTTTGCAGACTTGGTAATTGGTGAATTGATAGCCATCAAATTATACAAAACCGTCTCAACTTCAGTATTTGATGGCCGAGCTTTAAAGCTGGAAACCACCTTCATTTCTCCATTTTCTTCCACAAAAACGTTCCATCTCTCACCACTTAATACCCCATCCCTAACACGCTTAAAAATAACACCTTTTCTCTTACTCAAGATCCCTCTTACCTCCAATCCCATAAAAGAATACACCACTTCAAAAGAACCAACAAAGCTACTCAATTCACCAAAATCACTCTCCTCCTCAAAAGCCCAGCCGGGATTGAAAAGCACCACTGGTTTAGGATAAAGATCGTCAGTTATTGTCTTCAAAACCGCCAACTGTGAAGCCTCTGGCGCCAAAAATACTGCCACGTCAGCAGAACTCAAAGTTCTTGTTTCCTCATTGTATACTGATGAAAGATCAGAATTTTCAACAAGAATATATCCATTCTGAGAGTCAAATACTTCATTGGCAGCTTCTTTCAAGCTTTGATTGGACCAGAAAATAAGAATTTTGACACTTGTGCCTTTTCGTTTGATGGGCATATCTCCAAAGACTTGAATAGCGAGTTGACTGAGTGAAGAAGGTGAGTCATCAATGACTGGAATTTCCATCCGAAATCTGGGCTGCTTTAGTTTCTTGAGTTTTCCCGCGAGTTTGGGGTTGTTCAAAGGCTTCTCCAACGTGGAGGCAAGACAAACCTTGGCCTGGAAGATGGCCTCCTCTTTGGAAGTTGGGGGAGTGGCTGAAGAAACTGAACACTTTGGGGATAAAGAGGGTGTTCTTGGTCTATGATGCGGATTTAGGGGAACAATGAAGAGAAGAGAATGGTGATGCTGCTGTTGAGTTGGGGCAAAGGAAATGAGAGGGAGAGTTTCGATTTGTTTGTAGCTGAATGGAGTAATTGTAGCTCTGCTAGCCAGTGATATACTCATTTTAACGAGAAAGGAAGCCGTTTTTAAGGTTCTAGTATTTCACTACACCCCGGCAGGTTGAAGAAGAATCAAGAAAGTATGGGAAGCAACAAAGTAGATAAGATTGCATGGAAAAAAGCGGCAACCTCAGAATACGGGTCCCAAACAGCAGCCATGAGGCACAGGACGCCCATTTGGCCTCGGGGTTGTGGTCTTGACTCTTGACTTGTTCAGGACCTTCGGGTAGCGTTTGACGATGGAGGATTGCTGGGACCTAGTGCCGCTGCAAAAACTAAAGCCCTTTGCTCGACACATCCCATGGCCTAAAAGGACAAAGGAGGTTTCAGCCCCACTTCCGGGCAACCAGGTGCTCATTTGATCCAAGGAACTTCCTCCTTTTTCGTGTAACTCATATGGGCAACTCGCAAATCTCACCATGAAGTCCATTACTGTTGGAGCCCAAGTATTTTCCTGAAATTCAAAGCCGGGATTACTTATTAACATTAACATGCAAAACCAGCAGTACTGAAATTTCAAGGAAACGAGAGTCTTTAGCAATCCACCAAATCCAGTTACATTGTCGAGCAAAAACTATTACAGTCGTGAAATGCCAAGCTACATTAAGAACTAGATCACAAAGTTGGAAGCACTATGCCAAGCTACATTAAATTGAAGTCCATCTAAGCACTTGCTTGCAGTTGGAAGCCATTAGCCTCTGGCTTAGGCAACTGGTGGGCGAAGCACATGATCCTGTGAGGTATCAACAGCAGCAGGAGGCATAAACTGCCACATGGCAACTCCAGGGTAACTGATGATGGGTACCAACTTGTTCCCAGGTGCTTGACCCTGAGCAGCAAATGGTGCAGGCATGGTAGGAGGTGGCATGAAGCTAGCTTGGGTATTCACTGTCTTCAGTTGTTGCTCCAGCTTTTCCTTCTCACCCTTTAGCCTCTGCTTTTCATCCCGAAGCTCATTCTTCTCAGCCTACACAAGTCAATCAATTGCATGAAAGACCATAGACTGTTAATAGGTGCATTACAGCACAGAGAAAAATGAGCTTCTCAACAGCACAAGTTAATCAACCACATATAGACCATAGACTGACAATAGGTGCATTAAAACGTAGAGGGAAAAAAGAGGAGAAAGCATTGATCTGATTTAAGGTCAGCAAGCTTACATCCAAGCGTAGAAATGGGGAATAAGGTGGGGGTGCAGGGGCAGGGCGAGAAAAAGACAAAATAATGGGATAAAGAAACGCTCAACACTGGTAAGACAAAATTTTACCTTCAGTTCTTTAATCTTCTCCTGAAGACTTAGATTTGAGTCCTTCAGCTTCTGGGCTTCAGTACGCAACTGAGTCACAATTCGAACAGCATCAACCAGAATGGCAGCCTTGTCTGTTTTGGGAGGCCTTTCAGGATCAAGCAGAGCCCCCAATTCCACAAACCTGAATGATGGATTAGGTCTTTGTCAGAGACTTGGTAGAAAACGGTGAGAAGCGTAGAATAAAAGATATCAAGGGTGCGCACTTGTCATTTAGCCTATCTCTCCGTTGTTTCTCCCTGCATGCTTTGGAACTTGTTGAAGCGCATGATTCAGTTCTTAGCCTGCAATAAAGGTATTAGGAAAAAGTGACGACCAAGTAACTCGTGGGTTCAATAAGAAATCTCTTATCCAACAGCCTTCCAGCATATATTTGTGCTCAGTCCATCTTCTTCCAATCACAGTCCAGAAATGTTAAACTAACCACCCCAGTTTAAGCTTTAATAACCTAGAATTTCACTTAGCTATTGCAAATAATATGTCCCACACTAGGTTAAATGCTAATATAACCTACAATAGCAAAAAGAACCAATTACAGCTACTAAGCAACACTTGGGAACCAAAATTGTCTTTAACATCTAATTGCAATAAGATCTGTTCCAGTACATAAAATTGAGCCATTCAACTTTCATTTATATGCACAGCCAATAATTTGTAGCCCACAATCCAAACTCATTCTCTTGTCATTTCCCACATCTCATTTGCTTAGTGCACTCATTTCTACTACTGACTGTCACTCAATAGCAAAAATGAAAAACATGAAATATGAGCACTCCAAAGCAATGAAAAAGGAACTTTCCATGAGCATGCTCCTTTTAATTTTATCAAAAAAGGAGAAAAGGCAAAGAGGAGAAGAAAATAAATGGTTTTTTTCCTTTTTTGTTTTTGGGTTGGGAAGGGGGGGCGGGGGAGGGATCTCACAACACTCAAAAGGCTCTTAGCTTGGCTAAATTTACTCCAAATCCCACTGAAGTAATTATAGATTCAGTATCAACTTAGTCGAATGGTGTAATATAAACTTCAGAACTACTTCACCGTTTTCTGGAGCCAGTTTCCTTTGGGCCATCTGAATCCCCAAGCGAGCCATCAATCTCCACACTGAAAATAGATAAACAGGAATATCAGCTGAAAGATGCAAGAACTTTAAAATAAAATAAAAAAAACTCACGCAAGAATAAAAGTAAGCAAAACACGCAATAAGCTCAAATTGTAGTTCTCTGTGGCTGCTCCAGCCAGGGTGTGACCAGCTCTCAAAATGTTTTTTTTTTTTTATTTTGGGGGTGGCTGGGGGAAGGCGGGGGAAGAAATCATGCACAACACAACAGAAGGCAGACACCACACAGACAAATGGAGAAGGACAGTAGAAATCAATCACTCGGTAAATACCACTGAACACAGAAAGCGGATCCATACCCTGTGGGCAATATCACCTCAATCCCTCCAACATAATAACAAATTCTTAAGTCAGAAAACTCTAACTTCTCTCCCTGATACGTTCAGTCAAATGCAAAAAAGTTGGCCACCGAGAAAAAGGTAAATGTTCAACTTGCAATATGTCAGTCATATTATCATAAAAGCTAAAATCCAAGCAATCTCTTTATGTCAGACCTGAAGCCTCAGAATCCAACTTTTATTCTTCTACCAGTTTAGCAGATATATTTCCTAATTACTGAAGTGAACAAGCAAAGAAATATTTGAGAGCAACTAATTGCAACAGAAACATCAAGCGAAGTTCTTCTGGAAAACTTGCGTGATTACCTTACCAGGAAATGCCAATTATGTCAGTAGGAATCAACTTTAGTAACTTTCTCCAAAAAGACTTTCAAAAAAACCAAGTTTTTGCAAAATTAGAGTACAAATTCACACAAAAATTCTACTCATCATTTTTCCTACACGACACTTCTAAAGAATAAAGAACTAATTTTCAAGACATCAATGATCAATACCAATTGGCACTCCAGACAAGGAGAGGAAGTAGGAATTTTTATTTTTTATTTTTTGTTGGGGGTGGGGGGGGGTGTGGGGTTTGGGGGCGCAATCAGAAATCAGCCACTGCCAAAACAGTGAAAAAGAATTTGATAAAATTCCTCAAATGCCAAATGAGAGCCAAAAAGGAACCCTAAAGCCTTAATCTTTAAAACATGAAATTTTCAATCTAACCTTCTATCACAAGAATATCCTGATTTCAACACATTAACCATCAATCAAAAAAACATAAGAAACAAACACCCGGCAATAGAAACATATAAAACACCACCAAAACAGCTTAACAAATAAAATAAAATAGTCAGTAAAAGTCAAAAATTCCGAATGCGAGCCAAAACAGACCCAAAATCATAGTCTTTACAACAGGAGAGAGGCAAATTCAAGACCAAACGAGTATGCATGAACACCATGTCCCCCATTCACTAACAAAAGAAAAGCACTTTCCCACAACAGAGATAAAGAGTCCATAAATTCTGAAAGGGAGCCAAAAAGGGACCCCAAGTCCTAATGATTGCAGCAAGATATAACGTAAAACCAGAGCAATTGAGGTATTGGACAAAGCCCTAGTCCCCAGTTCAGAACAAAACCAACAAAAAGCCCTCAAGTCAAAACACAGAAAAATTAAGCAGGATTGAAGGGTTTTTCAGCTATACCTAACATTTGATGAACCATTCAAGGTCTGCACGGGCCAATTAAACCCAGAAGCTGAAGCTGGAAAATTCCCATCAGGCACAGCAATATCTTCAAACCCGTAATCGTAAAGCCAGTTGGTGTTTTCCGGGGAAACCATTTCCGATCAATTCCCTGACACGAAAATGTTTTCCGGTGGAAAAAAGAATATCAATTGTTGAAGACAATTAAACAAGACTGATAAGGGGCTTTATTCTTTGTGTTTTTTCCAAATATGCGTGGGGTATGATGGGGATTGGGGGTAGGCGAAATTTTGGGGGAAATCAGGAATTATTTTAGTTTTGAAGCGGGGAAAAATGGAATCTGACGACTGATGAAAATAATACTGGAATTTTTTATTACATAGCCCCCCAAGAAAAAGAAAAATAAGAAAAAAGTGGCCGAAGAATCCTACGTGTACTCAACTACACGTATGCTGGCGTGTTTTTCGTGCGTGGTTTACTGTCGACTGAAGGCGACTTGGGCTTCTCGTCATTTTAAGTGAATTCGATTCAATCCACGGACTTTACTCATTGGGCCCAAAGGCCAGTTTCAAATCTCCGTTTAAGCCCGCTTGTCCAAATGTTTAGTTGAAAAATTCAACGTATGCTCATAGTTGAAGATTTTTATTTTTATTTTTTTAAGTGTAAGTGTGAAGTTGCGAATTTAAAATTTTTCATTTACACTCTTTTTTTCGTATCATCCAATCTATCCTTCTCCTAGCTAAAGAATTTAGTTGCTTGTAAGGTTGTACTAGGTACAAATATGTTGCAAAAAATGTAAGCACTATAGTACTCGGGTCTACAAGATCATAAAGTGTACCATTAAACAAAAAAAAAAAAAGGTATGCGCCAAAGTATTCAGGTCTACAATATCAAGTGTACGTAATTTTTTTTTTTTTTGGGCTTTACAATATTGAATACATCAAAAAATTGAACTTTGCTAAAAAAAAATAAAATAAAACTTCCCAATTTGTGTGGGGAGGAGATTAATCTATTTTACTGAAAAAAGTTGGATGATGATGTCTGGTTAATCTCATCTTGCGACTGCAAAGATGTTAAAATCCTTCCTGTAATAAGAGCTTTTATTGGATATTTTGCAGTTTGAGTAATTTATGCGTCTTCGTTAGTTGGGGCTGTGTTGTCGCGAGTAGTCTGACTGATTCCATAACCTGATAGTTACCAGTAGGTCCGGTGATCAGCCTTCGTGTATTACCTCGCGTTGTGTATTCTTGAGATAAAACTCTATATAATCTTAGGAGATTAGTCTAGCCTTTTGGTTAGGGATGCCCCTAAATGGAAAAAAGAAAAATTAGCTGGGGCTGTTGTTACATGTACAAGTTAGAGTACAGTCGGCAAAATGATTTTTATGTGACGGTGCCCTTCCTTCGAGTTTCAACGTCACATTGCACTTCCAAGCCAAAAAGCGCCAAGTTGCCACGAAAAATAGTAGAGTATAATTTCAAAGGCAAAAGGTCAAGGACAATGATATAAAGTTGTCAAGCATCGATGCAATATGTGATCTGCCACCTTGGTAGGCTTCAAATTTCTCATTTTAGAGCCCCTTTACCATTTTCCCCTTCAAGAGCATGGATAATAGATTGAAGTGGGATGGTGATGGTTTGACATGTCAACTTGGCATTGGCAAATGTTGATGCTGCTGGAAATGGCAAAATGATTGAATATGAATGGCCCAAAAAGCACCACAAGCTACGCCCACATTTTGGTGGGCCCAAAATTTGACAAAAGAAATGAAAGAGTACAAATAATTACAACATTTACAAACATGCAAATGGGTCTACGTGTTTATTGTTTTCCCAAAACGCACCATAGATGTTTGTTGTAATCAGTACCATATATAGATGTTTGCAACTGTTTTGAGCAGCAAGCCAATAATAATTAGCTTATGCAAACTTCTCACAACAAATGATTCTTTAACAATTTACTCAATCCAAGAATTCCAGCGGGTGGAGGGATTCATAGATATTCTTGAAATTTTACGGTGAAAATTTCATTAATTTTTCAAATATATGTTGGTATCTCTTGCTTTTCAGATTGTTATATCTGTGTATGTCTGATATAAAGTTATCCATTAATACAATGAAATTTTATGATTTTTTTTGGAGAAAGAAAGAATCAACAAATATGCTTCTCAAGAGTCTATAAAACAGAGCTATATTATCTATTTGGGTTTGTTTGGATTGTAAGTTATTTGGGATATTTTTATTGTAGTTCTTTTTGTGATGTGATGTATGTGAGATAAAAAGATAATTGAAAAGATAAAAAGGTGTATTGGAAAGTAAATAAAATTGGGGAAATAATGCTCAATCCAAACAAACCCAATTAATATTTTTTATCTTCAATTGGTTAGGATTAGATTCGTAGAGTGCACGCAATAGGCTAGCCGATGAAAGCATTAGTAAACATATGCCGCAGTCAATTTATTTAGCTTTTGATGAGATCAACATTATTCCTTTTCCTCCACTTCTTCGGAAAAACCAAAGATTGACTACTTAAAAAAATGCCTAGCCAGCCACTTTCAGAAAGATGCTATTTTGACCTAAAATTCAGAAATAAGTATTCTTCCCCTTTTTTTTTTCTTTTTTTTTTTTGAAGGCTGGATATTCATTGTTTGAACCCAACATTGCATCGTAATCTTGGCCCAATCTTACATCTAGTTTAAAAAAACTCCATGAATATATGCACTACCAATTTTTTTTTTTTAAAAAATCTATCGCACCAAATTCTTGGGCAAGACATCCAGCCCAAACAGTTTGATAAGCATAGGCTTTGTGCTGCCTGCAGGGGCCGGGCCCAATTGTGTCATCCTTCCTGGCTCAATTCGGAGTTCAACAAAACCCCGTTGTATAAATGTAACAAATCCGAATTCAGCAAGGACGGACATTAATCAACTCCCAACTCCTCCCTTTTGCCCCTATCTCTTTGAAGGAAACAAAAAAATTAATTAATGAGTCGAGAACACCAAAAATAATTTCAAAAGAACTCTTATCGTTTGCAAATTACAAATCTATCCCGTTTAAGATATCCTCCTGGTGGACAGAAATAACCAGCACACTTGAAACGATAAACTGACAATAAAGGCATTACCAAGCACCAACTGCATCAGGCTTATAGTTTCCTACGCTCGAATGCCCACAATGGCCCGTGCAACAAATTTGAGCGGCATCTTTGAAGCCTTCTCGATCATCCCAAAGCTTCATGAGGTCGAGAACATCCGAAAGAAAGCAACGGATGTTAACTTTCTCAGCAAGAGGACAGATGAACTTCAAGAAGACACGTTGCAGACTACAAGAAGATTAGCCTTAGGCCTCGCCTCTCTTGCAATTTTCAGCACTTCAAGAGCTGCTGGAATCTCCCTTGCTGAGGATAACGGTTATTGGCTTACTGGCCCTATTCCTGTACCTTCAGCCAAGAACAGTGAGATTTTCAACCATCTCTGACTCTGCGTATGAAATGTTTTGTCTGCCGCTAAATGTCAGTACATTTTTCTTGTTTTCACTTTCATATGGCAGAGATTACGAATGAAGATACGGGGACTCGTTCTTTCCTGAAGAGAGGAATCTATATTGCAAATATCGGAACAAAAGGGAGAATGCATAGACTAAAAAAATATGCTTTCGATCTTCTGGCACTGGAGGATTTAATAGGACCTGATACGTTTAATTACGTACTGAAGTATCTGCGCCTTAAGTCTACATTCATGTACTTTGATTTTGATGAAGTAATCACGGCAGCTGCTGATGGTGATAAGCAACCTCTCACTGACCTTGCCAATCGCCTTTTTGACAGTGTTGAAAAGGTAATTCAGTCGCCAGATTCCCTGATATGATGAGGAGGATCTTCTACAGCCATGGCCTTGCTATTAAATTTCCATACTAAGATGTGTCCGAAATTTTCTGTTCTGGCAGCTTGAAGATGCTGCCAAAAATCAGAATCTTCCTCGAACGCAATCGCTTTATCAAGATACTACTGTTATTCTTCAAGAAGTCATGAACCGGATGGCCTAATCTGCAAGTTTTTCACTACGATGATCTTCAGCATTAGAGTTTGAAGGCACCTAATGTGAGCGATGATGAGTAAAGAGAAGGAACAGAAGATAAGAAAGACAAAAGCGATCACAACTTTACAGGTTGTTCTAGTTCTGTTTGTTAATACTAAATTTGTTACATTTTAATATATATTATATTAAGTGATAAGTTGTCGCTTATTTTTTTTTTAAACATATTTTGCTTAAAAAATTTAATGTCAATTAATTAATTTAGACGTTCTATTTTTTTGTTATCAAACACATCTGAACATGTTAAAATTTCAATCCATTAAATTTAAATATTCACTTCAATTATCAAACAAGGCTAAATTTGAATGAATCCTTAATTATTAGATTAACGAGTCTCATTCATTAGTCAATCCAACTCGAGTAGATATTAGCTGTTGATTTGACTGTCTTCAACTACATCTGGCACTGAATATATGGCAAATTCCCCAACCAATCTTGTAGAGTATAGTATATCTAACAATCAATATATGAGATATATTGTAGGTACGGTACAAATTCAATGACTAAAGGGTGAGTACAGAATACAAACGCCAGTGACTTCCACTATACAAATTACAGGGAAACTGCTGTTAGAAGTGTGTCGAATTCTTGGTTAAACCGCAAATCACATACCAAGCAGAGGTACAGGTACAGATAAAACATTTGCTAAAACAAAATTATAAGAATTATTATCCATAATTAGCCAATGCTCAAGCGAGAATCTATACTTCGCATGCTGGTTTGACGCCTCGGGATCCCAATTTCACAAGCATTAACCCGTGCTGCGAACCTAAGGGAACAAAGAGATTCCCCTGTTGACGTAGGATCTGGAGAAATATTAACAAACATCAAAGTCTTCGAGTCCCCACCTAAACAAGGCTGGAAAACCAAACCACTGGTCAGAAGCTAAGAAGAAGATACTTGACGACAACAATCAGAAATAAGACGATGATGCCATACGCTTCTTCCGAACCTCTTGTCAAAACATTGAGAAGCATTTATAACATGCACCTGACAGCATTCATTGATTCAATGCATGAAAGATGTTTTCCACAGAACTCAATCTTATGGATACCTATATCTATCTATACATAATCCATGATTCCTACAATCTACAGGTTGCATTATGAGATGGCAAAATCAATAGCAATTTCACAGTTTGCCCTAGAAAACCATTAGGTATTTCTGTCCGGACAGCTCCAACAAGGAGATAGTCAAGAAGGATCCTCGGGCTTTGTTCCATATGCACTCAAAGCCATCGTCTGTCACCTCCGCCAAGCAAAGAATCTAAACTCTCTCAGATTTAAGGATTTCCAACAGTCCACAGTACGGAACCATAAGAACAAGTTTCTCTCATTGCCTAACATTTTTCTATTTACATCTATTCTACACAAGGTAAAGCACGATATAAACTTCTAGAAAACAAATGTGGTGGTGGTGGTGGTGTTGAGATGATCTACATGGAGAACTCAAACAGATCATTTAAAGGTGAAAGACATACCTGAAGAAGGTACGTGAGTTTTGAGTTCCTAAATGGTACGTGCTCCTCCTTCTTTGCCAAAGCAAATATAACGTCACTTAAAGACGACAAGCTTTTATTTATGGCCTGACAATGCACAACTCGATCGTTAGGAAACAATGCCATGAGGAAAGTTTGGTCCAGAACTAAGCAAAAGAGTTATATTCACATACTTGAGTTTCTTTCAGGCGATCCCCTGTAGACCCACTTTTAGAAAGTCTCTCACTACCAGCAAGATCAATTAGGTTCAGGACCCCCTGTACTTGCTGTTCAGTGCTCTGAAGCCATTTAAATATCCATCATTCAGCATGTTTAGCAGATGACGAGAGACGTACAAACGCCTTGGTCAAACTTAAAAGTAATGATATCTAAGACAGCCACGTACACATACCTCATTAACACCAAGAATTCTCAAAGTAAAGACAAAATGGCTTCTCGAAGACTGTTCATTCATCTGGGTCTTCCCTACAGACCTAACAGAAATGAAACAAAAGAAATCAGGAGTTAAACCATTTGCTTTATAAAATGATATCAAAAAGCTACTAAAAAACTATAACGAAATTAATTCTTGAGAAAATTCAAAGGAATGTACTATTTACTACCTCACAAGTGGATTAAATATTTTCATGAGGAATATTGACCCTCTAAAAGATATAATATTAAAATGCAGTGGGATTCTAGACTTGACCAACAAAGAGCAAAGTATAACCATGTCATACCTGCTTTGAGCTGCGTGCTCCAAAAGATAAGAAACCTCCCTACTGCTGCAAACATCTACTATTGTTAGATCAGAGACATGAGTATTTCCATTTGCATCATGCTTGATGGTATATTGCTTTCCTCCATTATCTGTCCTTGAAGATAACAGATCACGGATCGTTTCATTGTATATTTCAAGCATTGATACCTAACAGTAATGGCAAAAAAAATTGATTTAGAAAGAAAAGAGAAGATTATACATCCAGACTACAACATAAAAAGCAATCAGTACTTACCTGCATTTCATATCTCCATCCTTGGCATTGAAGAGTTTGCTTCGTCTCAAATACCTGCTCTAATGTTCTTGGTATCAACCCTTTCTGATCTGGATTTCCCGTCTTACCCATCATCGTGTATGTCTTACCAGAGCCAGTCTGACCATACGCAAAGATACAGACCTGGAAGCGTGGATGATCTACAATTCTTAGTGAATGATTCTGAGGTAGACAAAGCATTCATGTTCATGAAATTATGATGTTCATTCCATAACTTGTTGAATATTTTAGTTTGACTGGATAAAGACATTGAAAGTCAAATCCTAAAGTGCTTACACAGAAAATAGGAATTAAATTTGACAAGCTATATTGGTAAATTTGAATTCAAGAAAAAATGAGGGGGTTCCCATCTTTTTTGATGCGTCAAAGTATAGAATTGAAGTATAAGGTAACAAGATGTACATAATTGCAAGATAAACTTGAAAGGACATTCAGCTTAGGACTGAGGGAGAGTGGTATTCATTTCCAGCCAAATATGCAGCAGCAAAAAATTGTAAGAAAAAGTAAACTAAATTATGCTTTTGACCTATCAGAATAATATGGAAATGACAATCATCCCCAAAAACTCTTTTAAGCTCATTCAGTAAAAATTTTAGATGCACGGCATTAAGTGTCACAAAAGGATAAAAGTTCCCAACATCATGTATGAAGAAGGCATGCCAATTGCTCTCAGTTGAAGTGGTGACTCTTTTAATGAAAACAAGTGCAAGACATCACCTTATAACCATCCAGAGCACTCTGTACTAGTTGTGATATTTCAACGAAAACATCTTCTTGTGATGCATCAGGCATGAAAACTTTGTCGAAAGTAAAAGAATGCTTTTGCCCTGGTAAAAGTACAAAAATCAAGTGAAATAAGAGCCCATCACACATGGTGAATACGCACTTATTTGCATAAGATTCAGAATAAAAATTACCATTCTGGCTCAAATCAATGCCTCGTCCAAGTGATTCCATAGCAGTGGGAAAAGAGATGACTTTCATTTCGGGGTTACCAGCATCATCAGACAACAAAGGCCGCACTCTACAGAATACCCGAATGTTACCCTTTAATTCCTATATCAGCAGAAGATTCTTCAGTGAAAAATGAAAAGAGCAAACTCCCAACAACAATTTATTTAAGCAATTCAACTGACAACCATACCAATATAGTGTTATGTAACTTTTTACGTAGTTTTTCTCCTTCCACAATTTTCATCTCAGCATCAGAAAGACGATTTTGTAACTCCAAGATCAATATCTTTTGCTCTTCAAATTCTGATCTTGTTTCCATTGCAGATATGTCAGACATCTATCAAGAACAAAAGTATATAAATGTCAATACCCATTTGAATATTTCTGAAAGCTAAAATTTTCAAACCATTAATAAAAGCGCCCATCTCCTGCAAATCATACCATCAATTTCTTCTCAGCAAAAGCCAGTTGTTCCTGCAATCTTCTAATATGTTCACTTTGAGATGAACATCTCTCCTGTTGACAAGAACGGGAAATCCATCAGCACAGGATCATCATAAATAAAGGCCAATTATGAAAAATGAAAAACAAAGGAAAAGTGAAACAAACCTCCAGCTCATTTGACTTCACAGTCAGAGTATCCACATTGGCAGAGGATTGACCAACAAATTCCTGGCATTTTGCTAATTCTGCTGTCAAGGACTGGACCTGTAATAATTGGCGGTCACGATCATCTCTCACTTGTTGCATATCATTCCGAAGGCATCCCACCTCATTTGCCAAAGCTTCCTTCTGTCTCACTGCTTCTTCTTGAGAAGTCTAAAGGCAAATCATAGTAAACAAAAATAAATCACGTTTATGAATTGTAGTCCTACTCAATGCTCTTATAAACAAGACATTGCAGAATGTGCAATTCAAAGTCATTACACTATCATGTTGTGGTACTAAGAAACTGTCCACATTAAAAACAGCGACCAAGTTTGATAACTTGTCCAAGCAAATGAAGAGTACATTTTCATGAATTATATGAAAATACATCCCCATCAAGATATTCGACATAACACAAGATACTCACTCTGTAAGCAGCAAGCTGCTCCTGCAAAGAAGTCTTCTGACCCCTCAAAGTGCTCAGATTTTCCACTACAGCAGCTTTTTCTGTTTCTACACGCTTTAGCATCTCATTGGTTGAAGCAAGCTCTGACTGAAGTTTACTGTTGTATTGCTGCAAACTGGTGTTATACTCTTGCAAACGCTTGTACATTTCATTCAATGACTGTATCTGAAAAGGGAGAGAAACAACCAACGTCATATAAACTTTGAGGAGCTGATTACATCGTATCATAAGACACAGGTTCATAAGATCAAGCGAATATCTCCTTCTAGAACCTTCTGATTAGAACTCGCAATATCCTGTTGAGCTCTCTTAAGGTCTTCTGAAAGAGAAGACTGTAGTCTCTCTGCGGCTACTCTGGCCTCTTTCTCTCGGGTAAAAGAATCCAGAGCTTCCTGATAATCAAATACACAAACCATTCACAAATTAGCAAAACTGCTTCAGCAATACGAACCCAGAAACTTCAAAGATTGATTTATCTCCTCCCTTAGACTTACCAATTTATCAGCTTGCTCCTTTGCGTACTTCTCTTGTGATGCCTCGTAATTTCTCCTTAATTCCATGATTATTGAGTTCAATTGTTCTTCCTTTGCCTTCATTAGCATCTCTAAAGGCAAGGCAATTAGATTAAAGTCAGAGAACAATTCAAACATCTGAAGCTGCCAAGAATAATTGTGAAACCAACAGTACCCATTTCATTGCATTTCTTCTCAGCAGCTTCCAACAAATCCTTCAACTTCTCCTGCTCTGAGACATGTTCCTTTTCAAGCTGTTGGAACCACTTGATACATTCCTTAAGCCTTTTAATAAAGTCCGACATTTGATCACATTTTTCCTAATTACATAGCAAAATTAAATATATAAATACTTTCAACACATCTAACAAACAAAAAATCAAACATTTTCCACTAACTATTTTCATTAACCCACTACATCTCAGCAGAGATGAAGATAAAAGGCAGAACAGCGACCTGCTATAAAATTTTCTCACGATAATTGAAGAAGCCCTAACCTTGTAGTTAAACTTATTCTTAACTTTCAACCTCTCGTTAACCAATGCTTCAACACTCTCTTTAGTGAACTCAACAACACCACAATCTGAGCCAGCAGTGCTCGGTGGACCACTAGACGGCGGTAGATCTCCACCCCCATTTCGCTCCATCAGTGCCTGCCGGTTTGCTCTCGTACTGATGGTGGCCGGCGGCATTTTTGTATTTGCGATCTTCCTCTTCTTTTCTACAGACACCTCATCCACAATATACTTGCTCTGAAAACTCAACCAAAACATCCCACAACACAATCAGCACACTATTAAACACCTTATCTTCAAAACACAAACTATTAAAAGAAACCAAAAAAAAAAAATCATCTACAAGATATATTCAAAAATTTTCCCAATTTCGAATCTGAAAACTAGCAAAATTGCCGCATAAAAATGATGAAAACTTCCTCATAGCACAGTCAACCAGCACGATGAATTAACTAAAAAACCACATATTTAACCAAAGAAGCAAAACCATTTTACGTATTCTCATAAAATAAAAAATCCATCAGCTATTCCTAATATAAAACACCGAAAAAGTTATTAACAGAATCAAATCTTGAAAAAAGAAAGCACCATGAAACAATGAAAGTGAAGGAAGTAAGGAGGAACAAAAGGGGAGATTTAGAGGCAAAATTTATGAGGAAAAAAAAGAAAAGAAAGGAAAAGGGGTCTCACATTAGGGGAGCTTGAAGTAGAAGAAGCAGCAAAAGTGGGTAATGGAGGCTTGTTCTGATTGTTCTTTGGTGCCATTTGAAGGGATGGTGTGTGTTGTGTGTGTAAAATCAGAGAGAAATGGGTGAAGCTTTGAGTTATTCAATTTTTTTCAACTTTTTTTTGCCCCTTTTGGTGGGGCCAGGATTGCAATTGAAGTATCAGAGCCGTTGCTTTGAATTGCAGGAACTAAAAAACACACAACAAAACACAATTGAAATCAGGCAGACAACGATTTATGAGCTTTAACCCTAAGGATGAATTGATTAAAATACGTAAAAGAGTAAAGGGTTACTCTCTATAAGAAATTCGGCTTTTTTATTTTTATTAATCTGAGTTCACATGGGGCTTGATGGTAATTTGGTAAATCTGGGTTGACTATTGGGGATTTTACTGGGTAGAGCGTTGTGGAATGAAGGTAACTTTTTTGAAATTTGAAATGGAATCTGGCGGTCACGTGAAGAGAAGTTCGTTGAAATTTGTCGTGACATTTATGCCCCTGTTCGTTTTTTTTGTGTAGGCGCACCTCTGTTCATTGACATTTTTTCAGGTTGTATGGATATTTTAACAGGGGTGACTTTTTAACATTTTTCGATCCGATTTATTGGACTACTTTTTTTTTTTCAGGTTGTATGGATTTTTAATGATGAAAAGTTCTTAGGTTGTTTTTTTTAACAATTGTTGAGTGAATTTTTATGGTACTGTTTGGAACAACATTTTATGTGTTAAAGGCTTAAAAAAATTCCAAAAAGTGAAAAATGTCCAGAAAATAATAATTTAAGCTAATTCCTTACGCCTGAAAAATTTTGAAATGCACTTTCTATGTCGATTTTATTTGCAAGAGAAATTTCACATTGAAAAAAAAAAGAGAGAGAAAGGGACAAAAAGGCACTTAAATTTAAAAATTTTATAAGATTTATGATATGACGTGCATGAGTTTTAATTAATTATTTTGATGATTGTATATAAATTTTTTGTTAAAACTATAAATAAAACCAAACAAAATAAAAGTATGATTAAATTACTTTTTATAGAAGAGTGTAGCCTTGGCAAACGTTCAAATAAATAGATATGCCAATGACTCATGAGAGAAAAAGGAAAAACTAATTCGTAGAGGAATAATAAATAGATTTGCTAATGAGTAACGACCTGTAAAGGAAAAAGGAAAAACTAATTGTTTGGTATGCGATTTTTCACAAAAAAAAAATTACATTTTTCATGAACACGTGTTTCAATCACTTTTTTACCTTGTATATATCAACTTATTATAATATATTTTTCTATGAAAAATCCTAAAAATAGCAATCCAAATAAGGCCCATAGAGAAACAATAGAAAGGAAAAAAAAAGATAATGGAATGCCCTTCAAGTATCTAGAAATTTAAATGTATATTTTGTTAAAACATTTTGATGTGATGCTTTTAGAACAACTTTTAAGAATGTTTTCAACTATGTGGTGTGAAATCCTTCACTTGCCCTTATGTCACTTTTCACTTATCAAATCCTGTCATCATCTGTTTCACTTTTTACTTCTCCGCTCAAGTCACTTTCCCTTCCTCATTTTATCACACCACCTCTCACCCGTTTTTCTTTTCCTCACTTTCTCTCGTGCCATCTCCGTCTTCTTCTTCCACGTCGCACCCTTGCCTCTCCATATTCCTCAATCTTGTTTATTACAATAACAATAGAGAAGGAACAAGTAAGGAGAAAGAGATAGTGAGAGAAAGAAGGGAAAGGTGAATTGAAAATGGTTGAAGAGATAGGGCGAGAAGAGGGAAGGAAAGCAAGGTGGCAAAGGACAAAGAAAAGGGTTTGATTGACTTGTGTGGTTGGGCATGGGTGGTTAATAGGGGGCATTGATGTTTGGGTGTTTTGGGTATTTTGGAGTATATTTTGTAATTTCTTTGCTTGTTTTAAATAGTTTTTAATTGATTTTTAGTGTTTTAAGAAATTATAAATAAGTGTTTTAAAAATAATGGAGTATATTTTGTGAAACAATCCTACCAAACTGAACCAAATAGTTGTATACTTGCACGCATGCAGGCACAAACATTTAGCTCCTCAGACTTCTCCACCTGACAAGAGAACAAACTAACTTGAAACGATCCTTTTTCTTGCGTCAAAATGGTGCCAAGAATTTTCCACTTTGCCTTTCCCTTGAAAACAGGATCTACCATCCATGTACTGTTGTAAAACTTTACAAACAGTTGTATATTAAACCATCTCCCAACACCCAAAAAAACCTCCCTGGATAAAAGAAACAAGAAAAAAAGGAAAAAAAAGAGAAAGAAACAGGTAATGCATTGTGCAGTTGCTGTTGCTCTATCTAATTCACCAATTGGTGTTTTGTAGCCTTCTTCAAGTCCTTTTCTTTAACCTTTCACATGAAGCTTCTTCTTCAGCCTCATTATAAATTCTTATCGATCTAATCTGGTTTGTGCCAAACGTGTTGTGCTAACATTCATTGAAAAGAGTTAGCAGCAGCAGAAATATAGCTTTCCAACTCAAAATCACACGGCTCTGTTGTGAACCTAATAAATACATACCATACTGCTTTAACTTGCTCTCGATGTTCACTGCTCGCCTTTTTTAGGTACATTGGTTTTTTTACTCAACATCATTTCCCTTTATTATTATTACTCCTACTCATTTGTCTTTTGAACTTCCTTTTTTTTTTTTTCCGTTTTCATATCTCTACTTTAAATTTCTTGTATTATTGTTTGATTGCAGTTCGAGGGCTGCGATGAAAGAGATTTCATTTCATTTCTACACGCCTCATAGGACATGTCATAAAACTGGTAGTGTAAGGTGCACAATAGTTTTGATTCGTACAAAATGACTCCTTTCTATTACAAAAAAAAAATTAAATTTGCAAATGAAGGGCTGAGCTAGCACCGCTTTAACTAGCCCCCTGCGATAAACCTAATATATAGAAAAGCCTCCCATAGTTTCAAAATATACAACACGACACCCCGTATTTTGAATTAAACTGTAAAAGTGACAGAATCCGTTAAACTTAACGGAAATGGATGAAATGACCAGAATGCCCTGATATAATTAAGCAAAAGATAGATCAAAAAAATCATTTGTTTTATTCTCTAGATAGAGAGAATTGAGGGTTAAGGGGTAGAATAGGTATATTTGTTAAAAATTAGGTATAAATTTTTTTTTTAGATTCCAGTAAATCATTTCCGTTAAGTTTAACGGATTCCGTCAACTTTACAATTTAGTTCAAAGTACGGAGTGTCGTGTTGTATATTTTGAAACTATGGGAGGCTTTTCTGTATATTAGGTTTATCACAGGGAGTTTTTTTGTAGTTTACCCAAAAAAAAAAAAAAACTTAACACTATGCATATAATTTAATCAATAAATGAAGCCAGAAAGTTCTTTCGAGTAGGGTGAGGGGTTCTCAATCGAGAATGGTGGAATAGGGTTCTCTCATCTCTGGCAGAATTAGAGGTGGCAAAATGGGCGGGATGGGCGGGATTTGCTTGGGTTTGTGATGGAACCGGGTCATATGGGTTTGGGCCCAATCTTACCCATATGTATTTTGGGACTAAGTTGGGCGGGATCACTTTGAGATGGGTTTAGATTGATCCCGCCCAATACCCAAATCTATTTTCTACATATTTTTTTCCTTTAATTCATTTTTATTTTTTTATATAATTTTAATATTTTTGATTTATTAAATTTTTTTTAATTTTATTAAATAAACATGCAAGTGCTTTATACTCAGGATTCCCATCAAAAATTGGATTAACAAATAAAGGAAAAAATAGATATACAGTCATATTCCAACATATATCAAGATGGCCAAGGTACTTAAGGTATTGAATATTTATTCTCATCATTGTCCAAAGATGACAGGTCTAAATTGACTGAAATGTTGAAAATTCTTGTGGATAATGACTAGGAAAACTACTAGATTATATTCTCTAGTATGACTATAAAAATTGTTAAAGATAATTTTTGAATCTAAGACTCCGTTTGGATTGGCTATTTTTTCAAAAAATAAGTTTTTCAAATACAATGTTACAGTAATATACAATAACTCAAAAAACATCCCATCCATATTAGTATATCAAATATTTCAAAAAAATTTTATAGTAAAAATTTTTCATATACACTGCTATAATAAAATATTTCAAAAATACCCCCCAAAAATAGTTAAACCAAACAGAGCCCTTGTTATTTGAGCCCAATGGGTACCCAAGTATTTCCCAAGTATTCCCATCAATTAATGGGTACAATTGGGATTTGTCCCATTTTAAACCCAATATCAAAATCCAATACCCATCCCGCCCAAAGTCCCCATGGGCATGGGTAACCCATTAGGACTTGGGACAAATTGCCACCTCTAGGCAGAATATACAAAATATACACCTGCACCAAAAGTAACCACAATAACATCAAATTATGGGAGTATCAGTTAATAAATTCACAAAAATCGAGACTGCTAACGACTATAGTAGCCTCATTATCAAGCATTCAGTTTGTTGCTTCAGCTGGATCCAAACGTAAAGACAAATTAAAAGTGCCAATCATTTTAATAACAAATCTTTATCTGCTTCCGGCCGGAGCTTGACTATTGTTAGTGTTACGTCTTTCATGAACTAAAACTCTCTGAGAAAATACCAAGAAGAAATGGTTAATTTGATTATCTTCTTCTTGCAGGTAACTAAAAGCTGAAGAATTGAAAACAAAAAACTTCGTCTTCAAGGCAAATGGCAAGTTTTCACTTGATGTCGAAGCCGGACAGAGGCAGTGGTAGTAATTGACCGAGTAAAATAGAGAAGTCCCTCCAACAAGAAATTTGCGAAGGCCGCTAGAATGTGATTTTTTGCTTCTTTTGAAGGACAGAAGCTAAATTCTGAAGTCGTTTTCTGTATGTAGTTAGTTTGAATCCGAAGATATTGTCAAGACCCCCCAACAACAACGAAACATTTGTCAAACAGTAGTTATGAAAAGAAATTTAGATTGGAGCCAGTCAAGAAGAGAGCGATCAGAGGATATACCTAATTGAAGCAACTTCTTCATGTGGTCGACATAAACCAAAGTTTATGGAGTAACTGATGATTTTTATATGAAAGAAAGAAAATTCCGGACATAGATTGACATAACTCACACAAATGAGAGAAGCAACCATTAAAACGACTTGTTACTTCGGAGGTTCGAAGGCACGCATTCAAATCATTAGCTCTTGGAAGTTTGGAGGTTCAATTGACACGAATTCCACACCCACCATGGAAAAATTAGATGGCAAAGGTCCCAATTAAAAAATGGAGATGCGGGGTATCGATCCCCGTACCTCTCGCATGCTAAGCGAGCGCTCTACCATCTGAGCTACATCCCCATTTGACAGGCAGCAGAAATCCATGTCCAGGTTTAAACTTCAATTTTCACAGGCAAGTTCTTTGATCCTTCCTACTAGTGGGGTAAGTTGCGCGATCTGGAAATTTAATATGCTTAATGTGGAAAGTGATTTAGACCCCAGATCCAGCTGGACTTCAATTCATGCCTTCAATGATAATATAGTAGTATTACTACGAACGAACGAACCTATTCATCTAATCCAACATAAATTGTACTTGATCTTAGTCATTTGCTTTGAATTTGTAATTACGTTGACATGCACCGTTTTTGCCTATTCCTTTTCTGAGGGTAAGGAACTTGTCTCATCTCTTCCAGTATGGAATAAGCGTCCAACTTTTAAGATTATTACCAATAATCTACGTATACGGTAGGTTAAATCTGCATTCACTTCTTAAATCCACACCTTTGATGCATCCATGATGACGAGGTGATTTTCGCACTGATGAATCGAGTCTACAGCACAAGCACACTTGTTAAAATAGAGACACAACCACGGCATTGTCCCCTGATCTAGTTTCGATGATAAAATTAGTTATGCAAGGGATCAAGAGTAAAAGCAATACTAGTTGGATTAGAGTTATGAGCAAGAGAGAAATTAAGCAAAAATCCTCCCTCTACCTCACAAATGGAGGGGAGTATTTATAGTAAGGAGAACGACAAGAGAAATAATGGAACCTACTCCTTATTACCTGCAAGGAATCAGCCTAGGGCGGCAGTATTAGAGGTAGGTCTAGGTATAACAGCGGTAGCAGTCATATCAACCTGTCTGACATTAGTCAATTTTTGCCTGTAAATATCAGACACCGAATAACCAGACAGGCCCAATCGACTGAGGTGGACTCACCTCGAGAGGGCAAAGATGAAGATAAACACCAAGATAGCTGAGGTAATTACCTTGGCCTAAAACGTGTTGGATTGAGTCACCTCGACGATAAGTTGAGTCGAGGAAGCCGAGGTGAGCGTCCACACATGACTTGTATGATTTGTATTGATACTTGCATAGAATGCGGATATAGGATGAAGGCGTGTGAATTTGGGATGACTTGTAACGTATTTCAGGAACAATTCTGTCATGAATTGAATGACGTGCGAAAAATATCATGAATTGAATCACAGGCATTCATGAGAAAGGGCCTTAGTTGATTCCCAAGTCAAACACGTCTCTTTTAATTTAAAGAGCAAAACTAATTACATTCCTTGATAGCCTATCTTTACAGCAAACGTATACATAACATCTCTATCTTCAGTCGTCGAATAATTTAACTGCAAGAAAACATTTTTCTTGATTTGTACTGTATTGTTAAGGTGGTATACAATTTACAGGGCTCTTGGGAACTCTAATCTCTAAAAGTCTATCATCTGTCACACAGGCTTCCATGTTCCTCCAATCTGCATCATCAGGCAGTTCAATCCTTCTAACATATCCATGTTCCCACCAGTTGGAGCCTCTCCAATCTTTTGTCCTGGACTCCTGCTGCTGCCTCCATTGGCCGCTAATCTCCACCACCTCCCCTTTCTCAACACAAACTTGTATGCTATTTTTCCCGGACTCTGCAACGTTAAATTTAGAAGTTGAAGAAACTTTCTTTGCTGTTTATCTTGAAAGACACCTGGCCTAGCTCTTGGCCTTCCCCCAACTCTGAATCTGTAATCCTATTTGATGCAACGAAGTATAAGGTTAAAGATACTCACCTGGTAATTCAGCTTTCAAGACATAATCTGCATCTGTTTGAAACCAATCAACCGTTCTTTTCTCACTTGAGCCATAAAGATTTGACAAGAGAACATCTGCATCAAATTCCCAGAGCGGAAAAGCATCAGAAGGATCAAAGAACTTTCCAAAGAGCAATGGACTGAACAACGACCCTTCGCCAAAGATCTTATGAGCTACTGGATTCCCTTTCTCAAGAAAAGTTGTGAATACATCTTCCTTGAGGGGAAGACACCATTTTTGCGAGCTGTGATCTTCCAACAGAACTTCAATCTTTTTGTAACTTGTCATTGCAGATTAGAAATCTAGAAGTTGTGAAATTATTGCCAAAGTGAAATTGAGGCTTTCTTGCTTTTTATAGTACCATAGCTGCTTTTAAAAAAGCGACCTGGAGAACAAATTCTTATGGAATATATGAAGGCTGTAAAGATAAAGAGGAATATTTCCCATCTGGAATTTTCTTGCGAGTCAAAAAGTTCCAATGGTGATCGGATGAATAGAAAATGAATCGAAGATGGTTAAATTCCCTTAGCAACTCACTGGAAATTTCTTGTTTTCATCTTCTGTGAACAACGTGGCACAGCAGAACAGGTAACGTGACAGCATATTGAGAATTGAGACCTTTCCATGCTGGGGACGATAGAGTTGCCCTTTTTGCTTTTGATCTTTGGACTATTTCACCAAAAGCTAGAAACTTGCAACCATGATGATTCTTGGAAAATAAGCTTATTATATGTAAGGTACTCCGACATGGCATGGCACTAAACTTTTAAGAGGAATGCAACTGCGTAAGTGAAGGGTACGTCATGTGTGAATGCTTGTATCTGAAAGCACGTTCGGTTTAGTGTGGAATTAAGGGAAAAATCCATTTTTCATCCTCAAACTTTGTGACTAAGACACATTTGGTCCCCAAACTTTTTGACCAGACACATTGAGTACATGTATTAACTATTTTTTGCCACATTTAGTCAAAAAACGGGAAAATTTTCAATTTGGACGGTGAAACCCACGTGACCGTTAACTTATGCATCGGGAATCAATGCAAGTCAGACTAAAGTCCACACATTCTCTCTCTAATGCAAGTCGACACAAAATGTCGACTAAAAGTACACTCAAAGTCTAAGGGTGGAGCTCCTAAATGATGAGTTCTGAGGTCTGCAGTTTTTTTTTTTTTACAATGAGCTCTTCACAGGGTAATTCTTACATCTTTTTGTTTATTGATCTCATGTAGCTCTCTTTTTGGTAGTTCTTGTGATCACTATATTTATTGTTTCTAAAGGTTCATGTTCATGGACTGATATCCCTCAAAAATTACGTTTCAAGTTGATTATGAGACAAAGTTTTGGAATGAACAAGTAAAAAAAACAAAGAAAACAAAAACTCATTCTTTTCCTACACCATTAAGTAGAAAAAGCACTGAGGAGATAACACAATCTTCATATCACACAATCTCATATATGAAGATGCACAACAACCATTTCACGCAATTAATAATAGGAAAAGCATGAAATAAAGAATATATACTAAACATATGGGATTGCAGATTTTATTACAACTTCAGTCAAAGTTCTGCCCCATGAAAGCATGCTATTTCTACGTTTACAAAGCATGCCCCATGAAACATATGATAGTGCAGATTTTAGGAAAGACATGCCCCATGAAAGCATCCTATTTCTACATTTACAAATTCAGTCAAAGTTCTGCCCCATGAAAGGAACGAACCACAGTCATCACCCCCAGATTCGGTAACTCATTCCAAGCTTAGTACCAATTTTCCTTCTCTTGCATGTCCCCTATTTTTCCCAGCAACAGAGATCATAAGTAGCATGGCCAACATCAAGATAATACAAATCATAATTTTAGGAGCTCTGCTAATCTCACGCAGCTTTTCACTCCACAAGCTAGCATGTTCTCTGTCTCTATCAGCACTCCCTCCATGATTGGATCCTTTAGCTCCTTCAAATGCTGCGCAACCAATGAAGAAAGCCAAAAGCAATTCAATGATAGTCAATGACAGAGTGTGTGCAGTAGTGAACCCAAAAGGACCTTGTAACGAAAATTTTCAATCAAAATTGAAAATCGTCTTCCAGTTAACGAAGCATACGGACGGACCTGAAGGAGATTATTCATGATAATGGTCCCGTCTCCAACATTGGCCTGAATGATATTCATAAATGTGGTTCGATTCAGTCGCAATAGCTGGCTCAGTCTTTTTGTTCGTACAGTGAACAGCTGAGGCCTATAGCAAATAACCCCAATCTCACCACAGAGATCACCATTTTTTGCCTCCCCAACAATCTGAAAATTCAGTCACAACATCTTCAATATAAGAGGAAAGTCTAAATCTTTCATTATTTGTTGAAGTAGATAGTCTAGTCCAGGGAAAAACAAGGGGGGAGTATTTGATCCGAGCATATGCATTGCACTTGCCTGCTCGCCACCATTTTTGAAAACCAGTAAATCCTGTGAGCAGTTCAAACATCAGCAGCAGGCATTTATGAGTCAACAGCTTTTTTACAAGTCCAAATGAGGGTAACAAATTACAAGCACATGACTTTCGATAAATCACAATGAAAAAGATGAAAAAGGAAGCCCAATTTTACCACTGCTCCTGACACAAGAATGTAAAAATCTGTTGGAGCTTTATTCTGCAGAATTACATCCTCCTTGGGAGGAAAGTACTCAGCTTTCATCTCTGAAACCTGGCAGTATAGGAAGTATATGCTATAAGGCCTCAAACTTGAAAAGTGAAAATGTTCTACCGTTCCAAAGAATTACCAGTTGGAAGAGCAAGTCGTTGGACACGCCACGAAATAAGTACACCTTATCCACTAGGGAGTAAAAGAGAAAATGTGAAATGCTTGACCGGATGGCTTTTGGAAGAGAATCTAGAGTCTCTTGCTGCTCCAGCCCCTCTGAGTCAGTTCTGAACTTCAAGCACAAGTGAGAGAGCATCTGATCTTGTAGGCGAAGAGGCAACTGGTTCCTCTGAGCGAAACTTGATGCAGCTTGAATGGTATCTCTCTGTTTATGTATGAATGCACGGCCTCATTAAAATTGAAGATCATGTGCAAGCAGTTAACATAAATATCGTAAACTTAGACTTGACTTCAAGAAATCACAAAAAAACGATGTATAGGTATTACTCACAAATTTTCTGGTCCTACTGGTTCCATGAACAACCAAATTGGTCATATTTCCTATCAAATATGCTGTCAGCCCCAGGTTAAAGAGCATGTAAACGATGTCAAAGATCATCTCTCTCGTATTCTCGGCATGTAGGTCACCATAACCAACTGTAGTTAGAGTAGTGATGGACCAGTACATTGAGGTTACATAACGGATTCACAGACTTTTCCGAAGGAAGTCCCCCATAGAAGCCCCAATCCATGTCTTCTTGTGATTGTGATAACGAGCAGCAAGCAGATACCCACCTCTGCTAATCTCACGCAGCTTTTCACTCCACAAGCTCGGTGGGAAAGAGATAAACTTGGAGAGGAAAAGGAGCTCCACACTTAGACTTTGAGTGTACTTTTAGTCAACATTTTGTGTCGACTTGCATTAGAGAGAGAATGTGTGGACTTTAGTCTGACTTGCATTGATTCCCGATGCATAAGTTAACGCCCACGTGGGTTTCACCGTCCAAATTGAAAATTTTCCCGTTTTTTGATTAAATGTGGCAAAAAATAGTTAATACATGTACTCAATGTGTCTGGTCAAAAAGTTTGGGGACCAAATATGTCTTAGTCACAAAGTTTGAGGATGAAAAATGGATTTTTCCCGTGGAATTAATTGCAACATCCGACCCTTAACCCTCAGGTTAGTTGGGATTAAGACTTCGTTAAGATTCCCAAAAACTCTGCTGCGCCTGTTGGCGTTCATCCCATCAATTAGAACACATAACACAGGTAAATGAAATAGCAATGGCAACGAGAATGAAAATCATGACAGCCCATCTAATTCCAGCGATCTAGAATTCATTTTCTGTACACAAAAGATGTAAGATTTTGTAAAACAAAAACTGATATAGCAACATGCAGCATGTAGAGTTCTTTAGAAGTTCTAATTACGGCAGGTTTTTGCATCAGAGCAACTATTTATGAAGATAAATCCATCCGCCAATAGAAATTAGAACCAGTTTTACACAATGTGAAAAGAACATCTGAAAGCTAGTGGTGTTTCCTGATGTCACCAGAATATCACTTGAATCAAGGTTTGCTATTGTTACAAGGCACCAATCCGTTCCATCCAGTGCTGAACCTTTTTCACCTTTCTATGTCCTTCGTCCCTTTATTGTGAAAATAAGTACGAGCACTAAGCAAAAGAAAGTTGCATTCATTACAGGCAGTATTCTCATGGTACGACATCTGCATATCCACTCACCCAAAGAGCAGAATTTGTTTCAGGGTAATGCATGTAAAGTTACCTTAGAAAATGAAGGATTCAACAGATTTTTTTCTTTTTTTTTCTTTTTATGAGGAGGAGTTTGCAGATTCGGGATTTGACCAAAATTCAGGACGTGATCTTTTACTTGCATGGTATTATATGAAATTATGTGCCATAAATCAACAAATTGTCAAGAGTGGGATTAAGAATTTGAAGGGCTCGTTATTCGTTACCGCTGCAGGATTCTTTACCTGTAGAAGTAATTGACGTTTCTTTCTGCCTAAATTTCTCAGGAACTTTGCATTTTTTTTTTTTTTTTTTTTTTTGGGTTTAAGACAGTTGTTTCGTTGGCCGATTTTTCAGTTCATTGAATTGTCAGGTTGAGAAGAATTTTGGTAACAGCCATCTGTTTGACCTCAATCCAGCAGTAATCTCTCGAAGAAGAAAAGGCAAACTACGTCAGGTAGTCCGCGTGGAAGGCATACCCTCTTAAGAGTTGGTCAGAGCTAAAAAGATTTATCCAAGTACGAAATAAAAAATTTGTTTTCAGTGCTAATTTTACCAATTTTCTATTCAGTAATACTTGGACCAATGTCATTAGCCCAAGACAAGAGATGTGCGCAACATCATCATATCGTATGGTAATTTACTCTTTCTTGAGCCAAAAAACAAAGAAAGAAATTAATGAGTAATAGTTTCATTTAAATCCTAATCTCACTTTAATTAACAACACAGTTCGATTAAGTCAAATTATACAATAAAAAGTTAAAAAAAAAAACAACTAGTTGCAAGTCACAAACCCAAACACAAAGCATGACGAAATCCTAATCTCACCTTAATTAATAACACAGATCAATAAAATGAGAGGATTTTTGTTTAACGAGCGACCAGTGAACCCGAGTTAGTATAGTTAAATTGTATCTAATATAGTATACGAGTGCACACACCAATAATCATTACCTTATCTTGAATATATATACTTTCTCTGTTTAATTTTAACTTTTTATAATATCAGCACCAGAATTCTATTTTAATGATTGTCTAGTCTGCTCCATATTATGGAAGAAAAGCCCAAAAAAGTAGACTGTTTCCCATTCCAAAATTTTTTTTTAAAAAAAGATCTAGAAACAATAATTTTAAATAGTACTTGTAAGAATTAGGGGAAAAAAAGAGAAGCAATTATGGAAAATTGACATTGTCAAGGAACGCCAACCCAACGACTCGAGTGGGCACACAAAAAAGTACATGATACATCCCGCTTTACCTTTCCATTCCTAGACTCAATGCATGGGACTTGTGTAATTGTGCACCCTTACCCTACACTCAAGACGGCTCCTTTCCGCGTCATTTTCGCATTTGTAGGAAGGACCTACCCACGGAGTTATAATTAATTGAAATATCGGTAATAAACGAGTGCACTTATTCAAACGAAGGAAAGAAAAAAGAAAAAGAAAAATGCATGGTTCAATTTAATGACGAAATACTAATCAATTAGAGAAAGCCAAAATAAAAAAAAATTTGGAGAAAACAAGATATACTAAAAGAACTAATTTATTTAATTACATTATCAATATATTTTTTAATTCACATACATTACACTAAAAAATTGTGACAGAATTTTTTTTTCAAAAAATCATTTTAAATAATCTACTATCCGGACACACATAATATAAGTAATATAGAAAAAAATAAAAAAAAAGGTAAATTGCCCAAATTACTACTGCAAAGAATTAAAAAATGAACTTGAGGAAAAGCTTTGGCAGATTTCGCACGAACATCAAGCCGAGAAAAGAATTCACTTTTGTTTCTCGGGAGGAATTTTCCTTGGTCAACTCACGCGCTCTGCCACCGCCACCCCATTGCTGTTTGTGTTTTTTCAGCTGCCTTCTGTGGTAGATAAATTTGGTCACATTCGATAAACCCCATAGTAATAATTACCCCTTTTAGATTTATTGGTTCTTGGACGAGAACTCGAATTCCTTAAGTATAAAAACATTCATCTCCATTGAAGATATTTTTGTCTGATTGCATAACAACGGTGTATTCTATCCCAAAATTTGGCTTTTTTTTTTTGAGGGGGGAAACGGATTATTTTTTTCGTTTATGTCTTGATGTTGACTAAGATTTGATGCCAGATATTGGGCTTTGGCCTAAAATTTGAAAGTGGGTCACCGAGATTCTTGGTAAGAGGTCTATGATTGAAACATTTGAGGGGTTGTATTGAAAAAGTTGAATTGGTTTTGTGGTAAATGCTGTAAAGACTTGACCTTTGTCCCAAACTGGAGGAGATTTCTGGTACAGGGTATAAAAGAAGTGGTTTTTGTTCCTAATCTGGGGTTGCTGGTTTGATGATATGAGAAGGAGTGAAGGCATTTGGGATACTGATTCAAGAACAAATGGGAGTCAGAGGGGGGCTTGGTGTAATTGCATCTTTGGTTCTGCTTTTAGTTTTAATTGCAACATGTCTTGGAAGCAAGAAAGCTGCACCAGAATCTTCACTTGCAAGTCTGGTCAACTTAATGGAGAGGAATCAGGATGTGGTAAAAGATTCTTACTTTTTCACTTGCGCTTTACTTGTTTAGTTCTGTATGCCTATTTTGGTAGCATATGAACAACTATTTCCTTTGGTTATATCTAGTAGAAAAGGAGCTGAATGGTTACTATCTTGTTTCGGTGGTAATATCTTAGCAATTATGTGCAAATTTTCTAAGGATAAGATGTTTTCCTTTCAGAAGATGTTTCTTCTTGATTTTCTTTTTGGTCCTGTATTGCGGAAGTACATTGGGAGGACACCAAATATTGTTTATATTGGGGGTCTGGCTCACTATTTTTCTTCCCCATCTTCTTGCCCTTCCTATTCAATTTTTCTTATTTTTGTTTTGCTGTTTTTATGTTTCTAGTTCGGTTCATGATCTGGGAGTCTGTTAAGTTCTTAGTCTGCCAGCTGGAATTTAATGTCATGCATTGCAAGAGATGAATGAATGTTTGTCTTCTCAGAAAATGCTTGCTAAATCTGCTGAAATTGGAGATATGTTTGGGGAAATGGTGTCACTCTGATTATGATAAGTTTGGCATGTATATGTACTAGGAAATGCTGAAGCTGTTTTATATAAAAATGGCTTTTTGAAGTAAACAGGAGAATGATATAATGGAGGGCAGAGATCCATATATTTATATGCTTGTAAAGATCCAACTTATTTATTATATTGATTAAGTAAGAGGATCTGCACATAACCTGAGACAATCAAGAGTTCAGGAGAGTTGGAACAAATCAGAAGCATGGTACTGAGTATGATAGCGTTTATGAATATGTGCATATTATTTTGATAGTATATATGCTTCTGGAGGAGTAGAAGAGAAAAGAAGAGGGGAAAACTAAAGAGTATTCCTCTGGGTCGGCAGCCATGAAGCTTAATAACTGAAGTGCAGTAATAAATCTTTTTTATTTTCTTTTCATGATGTTTGGCATTTGCAACTTTGAATCATCTGTAGGGCCATGCAACTTTGTTGACACCATGGTTTTATCAATCCAGTTTTCATGGTTATTGTTTTACTTTCTTCCTCTATGAATTGTACATTTTCCAGTGTTGAAAAGGTAGCATAAAAGGAATATGAGAAATGTAGAACGCAGATGGTGTGTCAATCAACTGTAGTTATTTGTAAATTTGTTCAGATTTTGCAGTGCTTGTTACTGCATTCTTCCATGTTTACGCGTTTTGAATTCCAGTTGGATATTCTTCTTGCAGGCTGAGCTGTTGATGGCAAACTGTAGGTTGGAGTTGATGCGTGCCAATGAAGCTGTTGAAGAGTCGAGTGAAGTTATTGTGAATGGTAGGTCATTAGCCAAATCAGATGCACAGAAATTTCTTACGGTGTTAAATCCCAAGGTTG
The DNA here is from genome assembly GCF_003713205.1 of Coffea eugenioides. Classification (NCBI taxonomy): domain Eukaryota; kingdom Viridiplantae; phylum Streptophyta; class Magnoliopsida; order Gentianales; family Rubiaceae; genus Coffea; species Coffea eugenioides. The sequence goes on along the minus strand of NC_040039.1, from coordinate 49,438,846 downwards.
AGAGGACTCTTTTGGAATGTTTAAGGAAGAAAGATCTCGTGTTCCTTGAATCTGGAGAAGAGAAAGATTCAAAGAATTGGTACATTAGGTATCTGGATTTCATATACACCAGACCTGGTGCTTCTAGAGGACGGAGATTGATTCAGAGCTTTGGAGAAGCTCCTGCCCCGTCCCCTGCACTGCCATCACCTGCTCCAGCTCCTTCAATACCTGTAGTTCCCAAACCGCAGCTAAGTACTAGCCCCCCATCACCTCCATTCTTCCCACCAGATTCTAGCAATTCAAACTTACATCGTACTCCCAGTGCAAAGCCTTCTTTAGGCCCAAGTTCTTCTTCTGATGTACAGGCAAATAAGCAACATGGTACCAGCAAAACAGTTGTCATAGCTGTTGCTGTGACTGCAGCAGCAACATTTGTTATTTCTGCAGTGCTCTTTTTATGCTGTCGTAGATTTTGCAGGAGAGGCTCTGGAGTTGGAAAAAATGATGAGAGGCCTCTTCTCAATTTAAGCTTAAGTGACTACTCCGTCGGTAATTTTTCTTCACTTAATATCTAATATTCAATTGCTGTTTTCCTGTGCTGATTTTTTGTGGTTTTGATGTTTCAGCCTCTCCAAACAAGTCATTCACTTTAAGTTCTTCAATAAATAATGAGAAGCCTTCTAATCAGTCATTCTACAACTCAAATCATAAGATGACTGGTGATTTCAACATGGACTCTCATTTGCAGACTGATTCAAAAATTGAGATTCCACTTGGAACTGCTGCCGGAGGTGGAATTACATTAGCTGAGAATTCTTCGCAGATACTTGGGAGATCAGAACCAACTGGTTTACCTCCCCTGAAGCCTCCCCCTGGTAGGGCAAATTCTCTTGGACTTCCTACTGGTCCTGGTAAAGCACCTCCTCCCCCTCCTGCACCATCAGCTCCGCCGCCTCCACCTCTAAGACCTGGTGGCCCACGTCCTCCTGCCCCAGCTCCACCTCCTCCACCTACTATACCTTCTCCTACTAGGAATGGCCCTCGTCCACCTCCACCACCACCACCAGGTGGTAGTGGGGCACCACCTCGGCCCCCACCCTTAGGTCTAAAGCCTACTCGTCCACCTCTTGGATCGAGTAATTTGTCAACTTCTGCCAATGTTGAAGATGCTGATGCTCCTAAAGCTAAGCTGAAGCCTTTCTTCTGGGATAAGGTTCTGGCTAACCCTGACCATTCTATGGTCTGGCACCAAATCAAATCGGGATCATTCCAGTAAGTTACTCTCTTTGTTTATCACAGACTCGTGATTTTTGAATTGTGCTGCCTGATAAACAGCATGTATGGCCACGGACAGGTTTGATGAAGGGATGATAGTGGCTTTATTTCATTTCTTACTCTCTTTCTTTATCATGTAACTCATGATGTTCACATCATGATTTCTGATAAATCTGATGTTTGGTTGTGAACAGGTTTAATGAAGAGATGATAGAGTCTTTATTTGGTTATGCTCCTGCTGAAAGAAACAGGAATCAGCGCAAGGAGTCTGCAGCCCAAGATGCTGCAAACCAATATATCCAAATTATTGATCCCAAAAAATCTCAGAACCTTTCAATCCTTCTTAAAGCATTAAATGTGACAACAGAAGAAGTTTGTGATGCACTTCAAGAAGGTGATTTGTTATTTTCTTTTGTTGCTTATCAAACATTACATCAAAGTAGAGCATGCATTGTTTGTTTATATATTGGAGAACGAAAACAAATTTGGTCCTATTAGCTAGAAAGTGTCCTGTCAAAAACAAATTTGTTCTTTTCTTTTGTATTGTAGTCACACATGGAACATCCCGGGCAATTAAAAGAAAATATTAGATGTTAAAAGCAACTTTTTTTAGCCAGTTTTAGTATACTAGCTGGATAACTATATGAAATGTCTCTCCAGTAACTTATCCTAGCCCTTGAAAAATAAGAAAAAAGCATCTAAAGAGGTTCTCTGCAGATTTTAAAGCACTTGCAGCTAATACTTAGAATCATTCAGGAAATGAACTTCCTTCTGAACTCATTCAAACATTGCTAAAGATGGCACCGACAACTGATGAAGAACTGAAGTTGAGATTATATAGTGGTGACCTTTCTCGTCTTGGGCCTGCTGAGCGCTTCCTTAAAGTTTTGGTGGATATACCATGTGCTTTTAAAAGATTAGAATCATTACTGTTTATGTGTATTCTTCAAGAGGAGGCATCTCTGGTAAAAGAGTCCTTTGCAACCTTGGAGGTAAGTCGTTGTTTCAATTAATACCTAATTAAAGTTATTGGTAAAAGAGTCCTTTGAATAAAATATTGTTCATGAGTTGAAAACTTTTAAAACTTTAATATAATCATGCTTCTTGTCTTGCTGACTGCTGTTTTCATATGCATGTGGTTTTCTGTTTTATTCACGCTGCAGGCTGCTTGCACGGAACTCCGGAAAAGTAGATTGTTTCTTAAGCTCCTTGAGGCTGTTCTTAAGACTGGAAATCGCATGAATGATGGCACATTTCGTGGTGGTGCACAGGCATTCAGACTCGACACACTTTTGAAATTGTCAGATGTGAAAGGAATTGATGGGAAAACTACACTTTTGCACTTTGTTGTTCAGGAGATAATTCGTTCAGAAGGTGTACGAGCTGCCCGTGCAGCTAGAGAGATGCGGAGCATGTCCAGCATTAAGTCTGATGATCTAATTGAGGTTTCTTCACATGATACAGAAGAGCAGTTTCGAAGTATGGGTTTGCAGGTGGTGGCAAATTTAGGAAATGAACTTGAAAATGTCAAAAGAGCTGCAATTCTGGATGCTGATAGCTTAACTGGAACAGTTGCTAAACTTGGTCACGCTCTAATTAAAGCCCGAGATTTCTTAAATGCAGAAATGAAGAACGTGGATGAAGAAAATGGGTTTCGTCAAACACTGGAAAGCTTTGTGCAGAATGCTGAGGTCGACATCATGTGGTTGCTTGAGGAAGAGAAGAGAATCATGGCTTTAGTAAAGAGCACTGGAGATTACTTTCATGGAAATGCCGGGAAGGATGAGGGTTTGAGATTATTTGTTATAGTAAGAGACTTCCTGATAATATTGGACAAGGTGTGCAAAGAGGTCAAAAGTGCCCCAAAAAACCTGAATAAACCTCGGAGAAGCGAAGATGCTACAAGTGCATCTTCAGACCCACGGCAAAATTCTGTCCCTGATCCTCGTCAACGGCTCTTTCCTGCTATAGCAGAGAGGCGGATGGATAGTTCTAGTTCAGATGATGAAACGTCGTAGTGTGGTAAGGTCAAAATTTGTCAAAATTTGTCCATCCTATTTTGTGGCTGCTTTACTCATCTCAAACTTGTGCTAATTAAGTAACTGATACTACTCATCTAAAATGCTTTTGCTTTTCGGATTTATATCAGTATCGTGCTTTCGCCTGATGTCAATCCATTCCAAGTAGACAGAATCCAAAATGTATTTATTTTTGCTTGGCATAAATCTGCAGGAGATAGGAGACCAAGAGAATGATGCAATGCTGATTCTTTTATCAAACCACCTTCTGTAAATGATGATGCCAAAGTTTGGTTGAAAGGTGTTTGAACTCATGGCAATATGCTTTTTGTGCACCCAGCAGTTTGCAGCGCAGTAGATGCCTGACAGAAATTTGAAGCTAACGGAGGAATGTTTGCTAACGCTAGTGTTGTATGGAAGGAGTAGCTGATGTATATGTCTGTAGTAGTGAATCACTAGTTAGGAAGTTAAATTTCTTAGCTTGTCATTCTTGATCAATTTTGACATAACAATTTGTTCAATTTTGTTGTCCTGTTTAGAAGAGTTGGTATTGGACAATTAGATTTTGTATATCTTACTCAGACATTGCTCATGTAACTTCTTTACTGATACTTAGAGAACTTGTAGTTGAGATCATTGCTGAAGTTAATACAAATAATTATCGGTGTTCGCTGAGTCCTTATTTTCTCACCAATTGTGTCATCTGTTCGACAGCATGATGTCCGATCAGTACGTATGGGCTGGCCGGCTGGGGAATGTTTCTTGAATGAAGTGGCTCCAAAGAATGATTAACCGCCTAAATAAATCAGGCTTTCACGCTCATTTTCAACTCAAAGGCATGTAGCAAGTCAATATATATATATATAATTTGAAGAACGTATCAAAGAAAACTTTTTTAAAATAAAATAAAATTTACATTAACTTAAAAAGTTGAAAATATTTACTTCTGCTAGATGGGCAAAGAGTCAAGACCATCGCAAAGTACAAGTGGAATAAGCAAAATGCCCAAAACCCAACTCCTCCTTAGTTTCTTCACTACACTACAGGGAATGGATTGTGTTTGTAGAGACTAGAGATTCGGGAGTCCTTACGTCGCATTGGGTTGTATTTTTCAAGCATATGATCTGGACATTTGTCATGCAATATTCAAGAGCAGAAGTGCATCGAAGTTAGTTCTTCAGCAAAATTAATTTTTTGCCTGAAAAGTGAGTGAATACATCTTCTGCTATTACCATTTCTGTTTACTCGGTTCAATGACCTCCTTCAACGATTTTTCTGTTTAAATGCTAGCGCAAATCCGACCTTATTCTTTTGGTTTGATACTTTTTTTTTTTTTTGGTGCGTTTTTGGTTTGATACTTTGATTGCAGCAAATTATTGCTGCAGGACGAAAATTTTCAACGAGGTTAAATGTCATAATGACATTACTGAAGAGGTTCTTCTTGCTGCTTCCTTGTTAGTACGCATATATAGAATATCTGGAACAGTTCATGCATACACAAGATTGACCCGGTAATATACTGTTTGAAAATGAGAAAATATGATCCGTTTCCGCTAATGACATACGTGTGCATGCATGCAACCATGCAGACTCTAACGATGAACGCCACCCATGTGCAGAAACCAGCTATGTGCATGGCTCCTTTTCTTGCTTGTCAACAATCGATTAAAGAACTAATTAATAAAAAAAAAAAAACCTAAATATCTAAAGCTACGTTAAATGAAGAATAGACTTTACAACATCTTGTAAATACCAAATTAAGGAAGAAAGACATGAGATAAAACGTACGGGAACTTGTATCAAGTTCTTCAAGAATTTCGATTAAAAGGGCAAATTTAACTGCCTTTGGCGAATTGCTACACTTGGGCACTTTATGGCTACCCATGTTTACTACAATGCGATTCTGTGTGGTTACTGTTTTTATCGCTTATCGATCGGAACGGAATTATTATGCTAACAATACCACCCCGCCCAATTTGGCATATGGAAGAGCCAAAAACTCTAATCAGGAGCAAGCAACCTTTCTAAAAAATCTTACCATGGAAAACAAATTAAAGTACCTGAAAGGGAATCACTTCAGCTTTCAGTACACTTTCGAAGTTGCATCATCATCATCACCACCATCATCATCATCTTCTTCTTCTTCGTTAACGTTGTCTTCAGCATCATCTTCTTCATCTTCAACGTCGTCTTCTGCACCATCTTGAAATCGTCTATCGCCCCATATTTGTCTTGACAAGTCATGTTTTTCCTGTTCAAGGGAATCTGGGAAGTTTACATCCTGAGTACCCATTGCTTCAGTAATATTCCTGAAAGAAACCTCCATCCCAACTATCCTTTCCGCCAAATCAGCCCGAGTAATTCCACGCCTGAGTATTGATTCCCCGACAAATTGATGCAGTTCAATAGAGCCCGGAGGAGGGATCTTTCTGCTGTTGTGGTGGAAGTAAAGAATGGACTTCAAGATTGCAATGTCCTGAAAATCCTTGTCTCGAAGATCAACCTCAACATCATTCTCGCCAGTAATTTCTTGATTATCTTGATGATCATGATCAAGACGACGTCTTTTCTTTGCGGAGAATGTAACAGGCTTTACGGTATGGGGATGAACTAAAAAACAATCTTCATCATAGTTTTGAGCATCATCTTCTTGAAAGCGGCTACCACCCCATATCTTTTTCGACAATTCAAACCTCTGCTTCAGGGAAGGATCGTTGAAAATTGGTTCTTCACCATCCTGTCTAACATTCATCTGGAAAAGCTTCCTCAGGAACCAACTCTTGATCTTCAATTGATACGTGGTGATATCTGGTAGCAATTCGCTTCCCTTGACGTATTCATAAAATGCTAAAGATTCAGCCATGGGAAACTCCCCTGTTTCAAACTGGTACTGAATCATCAACTGGAGGATTACAACGTACTGCTGATCACGTTGGTACTCATCAGTTGGGTCGAGAGAACTCATTTTTGTGGAAGAAAAAATGCACCAATTTCTTGACTGAAGGGAGAGTTGGAGACGGGGTTCTGGAGTATCCTTTTTCTTGAGAAAAGTTTATTGGTTTTGTTGGAGCTCCAGTTTATGCAAACCAGGCGACGCATGGATGAGCGAACACAGCAAAAGGATGCTCTGCTCATAAAACGCAAAGAACTTCTATTCCAGTTAGCGAATATTCCTAAACTCTGGAAAGGTGTTAGGAAACAGGTAATAACTCTTGACAACTACCATATCCAGATCCAAAGCAAGCATCTGAAGCTGTGACATAGAGAAGGGAAACTGGTCGAATTTGGTAATTACTGAATCCTTGCAAAAATCAATTCTGTTATTAGGTGCCCCTATAAGAGAAACTGAAGAAAGTTGAGGAACGTCTGCGAAGAGCATGTTTATCGTGGGTCCTTTATATACAAAACAGCTAAAATTGAGGGCTGGAACAACCTCAATAGCCTCCAACCCCTGGCAATATATAATTCCAAAGTGCTTCAGCTTATGATTAGGCGATTGAAGCCTCAAGTTAAGCAAAGATGGTGGCATCAGTAACAGATAACTTCTCCAGCAATGGACAATCAGAAAAGAGATGCAAGAGATGTTCTTCAACTAAATCAACAGAATGCAGCACTAGGGAAGTCAGTGCCTTCCATTCCAAACTTGAAGCCGATGGGAAACAGTAGATCTCATCCAAACTCCTGTTAGGTTTCAAAAAGGATGACAAGTCCAACTCAAGCCTCCGAACCCTCTTGGCTGCTGCAAAGGCAGTCCATGAATCAAGAAGACTGGCGTAAGTGTTGTCCAAATCAGGCTTACTCATTGGTTATACATTCTAACTAGATGACCGGTCTACCTATACACACTCAAATAGGGAAAATGAGCAACAAAATTTTAGAAAATCACAGATAACACGATAAATATAAATTTTGGTTATCGAACTTGAGAATATATATACATGAAGTGATGGTTTAATTTTTAAAAATAGATGGAAAAAGAGACGCTGAAATCCTTACAGCCGTGGTAAAGTCACTCTTGGCCTGTGAATTTTGTGATGATATTTACGGGGACGGAAAAATATAATTTGAACTTATCAATATAAATGGATAATGAGTTTCAGGTAGAATAATCCAACTCCAGAAAGCCTTGTATTCTTCAAATAGATCGCCCACCGACCATAAAATGATGTATTATCAGATTCATCTTTATGGCCAAGAAGCCAAAAAAGAGTAAATAAAAGTCAAATTGTAAAAATCTTATCTAACCACGGAAAAGCAAACGACTTTCTATCCAGCATAGCCTTCTTTCTTCTTTTAGTACTAGTGCTTCGTGACCCAGTATTTATATTTTATCAATGGATATAGCGAATGATATATGTAGAAATATTTACAAAACTAGGATTAGTTGAAAGCTGATAAAAAGGGCCAATTTCAACAGGTGCCAGGAAATATTGAAGTGGGTAACTTGAAGCTGGATTCGGGCCCCAGACGGTTTCCAAACAGCCGAATTCGCCACCAACGATCCCTTCTTACCCTGCACTCACCCAGCCCAATTTTCAATTTAAAGAGAAATTAAAACTGGAAAGTAAAATAAATCAAGGATTGAAATCAGATAACCAACAAGAATTCCGAATTTGCAAAACAATCCTCTTCCCTACCATCCAAAACAATCCAAAGTATAATAGTAGATACTACACCATCCTCTTCCCTACCATCATCCTCACCATACCAGCTTTCATTTTCCAAGCAAGAAATTACTGCTACTAAAACAACATCCCAGAGACAAATTAGCCAAACAAAAAAAAAAAAACAGAGAAATTATTACTGGTGAATCAGTAACCAGGGTCCTGAAGTAGCTAGCCACCTTCAAAAGTTGTATTCTTGATCTCTCTGCCTCTTCTAGGATTATCCCTCTTTAATTTCTGTTCTCTTTCTCAAAATAAAAAAATAAAAAAAAAAGAAGAAGAAGAAGAAGCTTCATCAAGAGAAATGTCAACATCCGGAGGAAACGAACCAGCCGCCAAGAAATTCAAGATTGGTGATGGAGGAGGACGAGTGCCACCGAGGAACCTTCGCGAGGAGTATCTTAGAATCCTCAACTTAATGCTTAAGTACCGCACCAGATTCTGGGTTTTCCCCAGTGCTAACTCTCCTGAATTCCACCAATTTGTGTGGGCAAAAGGCTTTGCAAACATTTCTCAAGAAAGATTGACCCGTGCACTTCTTTTCATGGAGGAGTCTTTTCGGGATATTGTCCGAAGTCGAGGCATCAACACACATTTCATGAACCGCTATCTGGAGGAGAGATTTCGATTGTCTCAGTTAATATGGGGTCAGATTAATCAAGATTCAGATGCTGTTCATGAAAAGGGAGTTGTCGTAGAGAATCCTGATGATCTTGACGACGTTGTTGATGAGGCGCAGGATGTTATGGATACCGCAATCTTGAGGGCCCTTTATGAGTTCATAACTGGCAATGGTGGAGCGGTCCCTGAACCTGACTCTGATGTGTTCTACAACTTTCTTGGCAATATACCGATTCCCAACATACCACAGGACCTTTTGGTAGACAGAATCTTGATGCTGGAGGAGAACTTCAACAGAATCGAAACTATAAGGATGATGGAATTCGACGATAGTGTAAAATTCGCAAACCCATGGCGCGAGGAGATATATAACTTGTCAATGAAGATTTGGGGTTATGAAAATGGAAGAGTAGGTGAACTATACGATGTTGCTGAAATGATTTATGCAGATCAAAACGGACAAGATTTTGAGGGTGACGAACAAGATGGTCATCTCCTCGTCAACGAGGGCGCAGGTGTTGGAAACCTAGGAGATGAACGAGATGGTCAAGTTGGTGCTGAAGACGGAGGAGCTCAAGAAGATGGCCAGGGTGGGGTTGAAGCCGGAGGAGTTCAAGAAGATGATCTGGGTACTGTTGAAGACTGAGTCAATTACGAAGAGGATGATGATGCTGGTGTTTAAGCACTCAAGCGCCAAAAGATAATTGAGAATGAAATTGTTGAAAGGACTCGAGTACTTTTTCGCTGATCTTTTCTTCTTCTTTTCTTCACTTGCTAGGATTTCTCGAAGGTTGTTACTCATTATTAGGGATTAAGCCATTCTATTGATTCATATTAGCTGAATATTTTACGATGATTAGCATTAGCATCTTTGGATTGTAAACTAGCAAGAAATTTTGTTGTTTTGGACTTGCATTCTGATTTTGCATGGGCAGTGTTGAAGGAGCTTGATAATAAGGGTGGATCATGGACGCATGCATCCTTGATTGGTGGAAACTGGGCTGATATTCTGTAAATCAATTCTTGCAGAAATCAGAGAAAAGTTGTATGAAGAAATGACTTACAATACATGACCTCGCTTACGTAATTGTATATGCACTTTAACATTTCTTCTTTTTTTTTTCCCTTCACAATATTCTGGTGAGGGGTTTAAACGTGGATTTTTTTTTTTTTCTTTTTCTTTTTACTTGCTTTGGGTGAAGTGATACTGCATGAATTGGTTTTGTGGAACAAGACCTAACTATTCATCACTTTTCCGGATTTTTTCTTATAACTGAACATTTTTTCATGTCAAACGACAATTCATACACACACATATATGTATATATACACACGTATCCGGAATCTTGATAATACCAGAAATAGTTACTCCTACATAAGATGAAAAACTGCCCTCATGTCTTATTGTGTTCATTCTTTCAGCCACATAGGGAAAATTTTCCCCCTGGCATTATTTACAAGCTTAGCAGCAAGCTGAGCCAATTTATGACTTGCAACATTTCTTATTCTATCTAGGATTCTTCTATTTTATGGCTTGAGGACACGTGACAAGGGCGAATTTCTCAGAATATTGTCAAAATTGAAAATTGTCAAAAAATGGTGTCCTTGGAAGGTGGGTTCCAAATTAGGGGTCGCTGCGTCGTTGACGTGCAGCTTCTAATAAAAATACTTTTAATTTTCATTTATTTTGGGTTGCTTTAGCTTTCTTTTTTTTTTTTTTTTTGCAAAAGCTTCGCCGCTCATTCCATAAGCGGCGACGTTTTTATTATTTTTTTATGCAAAATTGCAAAAGCTTTTCCATCGCTGCTCAAATCTACCTTTGCTCATCACAAGGGGCGACGGTTTTATTTTATTTTTTTTAAATTTTCCAAAAGCTTCGCCGCCCAAGAAATGAGCGGCGAAGAAATTTAATTTTTTTTATTTTGCAAAGTTTTAATCTTTTTCGCGTCGCAGATCATCTCACGAGTGGCGATACATTCCTTTTATTTTTTAATAAAATGTAATCGCGGCGAAAGTTATTTTTTTTCTTGCTTAATTAGGGTTTAGAGTTTAACATTTTACATGAAACCCTAATTTTCAAGTCCCTCACTGTGTAACCTTTGAACCCTAATTTTAAAATCAAAATTCCTAAATTGTATTACTAAAATCCTATTATAAACTAGAATTATCAAAAATTTAATATATAATATTAGAATTATGTTAATTTTATAAATTTAGATGATAATCAAATATGCTATTAAATTACAAATAAAATTTGACTAAGTCATATTTTTGAAATATTTTAATGTTAATGTTAATTTAAATAATGATAAATAATGCAGCATTGAACAATATTTATAGAATGTAATAATGATAATAAATTAGGCTTAATTAGGATTTAGCGTTTAACATTTTACGTAACATGAAACCCCTAATTTTCAAGCCCTCATACTGTAATGAGGCGAATTTCTTGCAATATTGTCAAAATTAAAAATCACCACAAAATTGGTGATATTTGAGAGGGGTTTCTAAATGAGGAGTCGCCGCAAATCGGATGTGAGGCTTCCAGTAAAAATGCTTTTAATTTTCATTTATTTTGGGTTGCTTTAGTTTTCTTTTAGTTTTCTAAAACCGTATTACTAAAATCCTATTATAAACCAGAATTGTCAAAAAATTAATATACGATATTATGTTAATTTTATAAATTTAGTAAATAATCAAGTATGCTATTAAAATACTAATAAAAATTTGCCTAAGTCATATTTTTGAAATTTTTTAATGTTAATGTTAACTTAAATAATGATAAATAATGAAAAATTGAACAATATTTATAGGATGTAATAATTAGCATATGAACTTAAATGATAATAAAACTACGAGTTCGATAAAAAAATTCAAAAATTCTAAATATCACCCATCAACGCACATCTTGCCTTTATCGCGCGATGCGGTTGAATAGCCACATTTCCAATAAATCCTTCTGTGTGGTAGATTTCGTCCTAATTGGAGTAGTGCTACTTTGATTGGAAATTGTTTTTGGATTAAATCAGTACCTTTAATTTTGTAGATCTGGTGGATAACTAACGTCACAAATTCAAATTGCGGCATTATTTTTTTTTAAAAAAATTAGGGCATAGCCGTCACTTTTTTTATAAAAGAAATAAAAAATTAATAAGCTGCGGAACCACGACCGTTGGTTAGTGATGGACAGTGGGAAAACTATCGCTGCAATTGAGATTTGCGGTTTTACTTTAAAAAAAACATAATCACTTTTTAAAAAAATTGTGATTTCACTTTTAAAAAATTTATTTTGGCCGGGAAAAAAAACTGACGCTCAAATTTGATTTGCGGCATCAGCGGAAAAAAATGAATGCTTGATGAGCGGCGAAAGATTGCAAAAAAAAAATAAAAAATACAGTGAATGCAAAAGCTTCGCCGCTCATCAAAAAACAGTGAATGCAAATGAGCAGCGAAGCTTTTGCAAAAAATAATAAAATAAAGAAAACTAAAGCAACCAAAATAAAATGAAAATTAAAAGTATTTTTATTGGAAGCCTCGTATCGGAAATGCGGCGACTTCTAAATCAGAAACGCCTCCCAGACTGCACCAATTTTATGACAAATTTTTATTTTAGCAATATTTTGAGAATTTTGCCCATGACAAGAGGTGGAATTGGTAATTAGCTGTCTACAAAGGTCTTTTTTTTTGGCTAAAGTTTATTAAATTAAGGATTGAGTATGCTGTCTAAAATGTATACATGGATCCATTCCCTATATTTTATAGGGTTTGGTTCGAGACACCTGTTAGGAAATGTTCATGTATTAGTTTTTTTTTTATTAATGTTTCTTATACTAACAGTGTATATATTATCAGTTTTAGATGAATAACAACTATACAAAATTTGAATTTGAAATTCAACTTTTGTACATTTATCATAAATCTAACGGTGATAATGTATACACTGTCAATGTATATAAAATTTATCATTTTTTTAGCAAAAGTATTTATTTTGGGAAAGTGTCAATAAATAGAGCATGTATATTTATGTGTTAAATTAGGTATAATATAAGTATTTTAATATGTGCCCTTTTATTTTATATTCTAATTGCGTGCTTTCACAAAATAGAAAAAATCCTTTTATTTGTGTGTGAAAAACATTCATCTTAGCTCCTCAATGTCTTTGAGAATTGTTGCTATGCTCAAGAGCAAAGAGTTAATCTTATATACACTGATGATAATATACTATTATGATTACATGTATGCCTATATAACACATAGCAAAATTTAAATTTAAATGAATTATTGTGCATCTAATAGTGATGGTATATTAAGTGTCTGTGTATCAAAATTAATCCTAAAATTATTGTACTTAAAAGAAAATTTAGCCTAAGGATAAGTTTAGAAACCTCTCCTGAGGATTTTGATAGTCTCACTGCCCTCCCTTAAGATTTTCAAAATATCAGAAATCTCCCCTAAAACTAATTAGCTAGTAAAAAATCAGTTCAATTCAAATACAAAAACAATATAAAATTGGTATTAGGAGAAAGAAAACAATTTAATTCATAACTACTCCTAAGCTTTGCATTATATAGTTAATTTACTAAAACAATATATATCTATTTTAACTTTATTAAATGTGAGGCGATGTAACTGTTACCGCATTCATAGAGCGTAAACAAAAGATCAACTTTCTAACTCTATAACAAGTTTAGCAACTCAAAGTCTCATTTACATATTGCACGTGTAATATTATATTATTACATTTATTATAACACATCAGTTGCATAATCTGCTACAAGAGAAACAAAACATATAAACTCTACTATAGCCAATATTTCGATTTAAAAATGACCATTTGTTGAATATTCACAAGCAAGAAAAAAAATTGTCATAATTAAAAGAATTTTCAATTTGGTAGCATCCAACTAACAATCTTTACCTATATTTCATACAACATCAACACTTGTTTTTTATGACAACAAAAATAACAATTAGGATAAAAAAAAAGGAAAAACACTATGATTGAAACCAATCACCAAATGGAGCAGATCATACAGAACATAATACAAACTACATAATATCATGTTTTCTATTTTTTGTTTGATACAAGTTATTCTTTTTCACTTGTAAGGTGACTATTAAGCATGACCATCAATAATTACCTTCACATCTGCAATAATATAATAAAAATTTCCAAAATTTAAGAGCAAAATCTTAGACACCAAAATTTTGAGAGCAAATTCCCTTGTCAAGTCTCCTAAATCCTTAGATATGATTAAAGAAGCTCTATTTCTCTTATTCCACAAAAATCACTAAAGTTTGAATCATTACTTCTACTCATGCATATCAATTATCAATCACAGAAGGGTGTTTACATCTACCCCTTTTTGTAATGACATATTAGAAATATTTTAAAAAAACTTTTAAATTGTCATTATTTCTGTTAAATCTAGTTAATAACAATTTAACTAATCATATGAACATAAATGGGAAATATCTCTCAAGTTGTGTGGATAATTAAGTCATTTTCAGTAACTCCAATGACTTAATAGGGGAGGTTTTTGATATTTTAGAATGTGTGGATAATTAAGTCATTTTCAATAATTGATGTGATAATTAGACTCCAATGACTTAATAGGGGAGGTTTTTGATATTTAGAAATTTTAGGGGAGGGCAATGAAACTGTTAGAAACTTCGGGGAGGTTTCTGATAATAGGTTTCCGAAATTAACCCTTTAGCCTAACTTGAATTGTAAGTAAGACCAAGGTAGAAATGTCAAATTCGGATTCCCCACGTAATCCAACACCCCACGTTGTTTCAAATCGCCACACAAAACAGGATCCTTCAAGCGGCGAAGTGCGTTGCAATACTAAATCCAACCGTTCGTTCACAAGTTCATCCAACGCTTCACTTTCACGATCCGTGCACCTTTAACTGATTGGTTGCTTTTAAAATCCCTAACCACTATATAAATCCCAAACCGACCCTCGTACGCAAGCCACTCACAAACTCCCTCTCTCTCCCGGCCCATAACTCTCCTGAGTTCTCTTCCGTCAATCTTTCTAATCTTTAACACTTTCAGGAATTAATTAGTGAAATCTATGGCGGGCCGTGGAAAAACTCTAGGTTCCGGAGCTGCGAAGAAGGCCCAGTCGAGGAGCAGCAAGGCCGGGCTTCAGTTTCCCGTTGGTCGTATCGCCCGGTTCCTTAAGGCCGGAAAATATGCCGAGCGTGTTGGTGCCGGAGCTCCCGTCTACCTCGCTGCCGTGCTTGAGTACCTTGCTGCTGAGGTACAGCATATTTTCGTTTGTGATTTCTTTTAATTTCAACCTTGTCTGAAATGCCCCAATTGTTAGGGTTTCTAGTTCTATTTTTCAATAATTGGCTTTTTAGTCGATTGAATTGGACGACGGACGTCTTGTTTTCTTTTTAATTTCAAAGATACGTTTAGATCCCTAATTTCTAGGGTTCTATTCTATCTGTATTAATTTGGTGATTTTTTTTGGCTAAATTTGAAATTTTAGTTTCTAGGGTTTCTGACTATAAGATCTTGGAATGTTTGGTTTCGATTTAATCGGTTGTTAACTCAATGGATAGTTTTTAACCACTTTTTATACCAATGAAGTGGGCAGTTGGATGTGTTTTCAATTTTAGGATTTCAGATCTCTGGCTTTAGGATTGTTAAATAGAATGTTTGCTAATAAATGTTTGGGTATTGGGTGATCTCAGGTGCTTGAGTTGGCTGGAAACGCAGCAAGGGACAACAAGAAGACCAGAATTGTGCCAAGGCATATTCAGTTGGCTGTGAGGAACGATGAGGAGTTGAGCAAGCTTCTTGGGGATGTGACCATTGCTAATGGTGGAGTGATGCCAAACATTCACAACCTTTTGCTTCCAAAGAAGACTGGAACCTCCTCCAAGCCGGCAGAGGATGACTAGATGATGAACAGAAAAAGATAGTAGCTGGAGACTTAGCTTTGATCAATTTGAAATCAAATTAGCTGTGTTGTCTTTTAGGGTTTATAAGTATGAGGGTATTGAGGGTCAGATCAACGTAGTGGTGCTTTAATTGTTGTTGTTTTTTTTTGGGTATTTTTTTGAATTTTTAGTGATAGGTGTTTTTAGGTTTGATGTTAGTTCTATGTGAATATAAATGGACGAATGGATCAATGAATCTGAACTGGTTCTGCTATCGTTCTAACAGTTGTGAAATGCTGATATTTATGAGAGAGATTGATTCAATGAGGCTTCTGCTATCTTGGTACTGAATTCTACGCAATTTAGTTACCGATGTTGTTCGGTAATGGTTTCCTTAGTTTATCGACTTTCTTCTCTTAGTTGTTGTATGTGATGATGGATGGATGTGTCCCCTTTTTAGCGTGCCAATAATTTGTATTTAATACATCAACTGGCTCCTGCAACTGATGGAGCAAACGAGTGGGTGACAAACTTTTTAATTGTACAAGTTGATAATTGCTTGGTTTGCTGAAGATACCTTGGTAGAGAAATTGGTTGGATTGGTATTTGAACTGCTGCTTGTATTAACTTCGGCTTTTGATGGGAATATATTACTTTATTGCATGAATGAGCTTTATTTGTATAGGATGCTATCTGGCCTTGATTGATTGTCTGCTTGGCTGACTTTAACGCAAGGCCTTTGCCAATTCAATTCTCTCTCTTAGTTTGTTTCAAGGCCGAAGAGGACAATTAGCATTAGCATAATGATTTGCTGGTTGTCTTGTTGGTTTTCATTCATTGACAATCCAGATCCGCAATGTGATTCCTGCGCAATTTCAGGACTACTCTAGGGTAAATGCGACATCACCTTCCACTTATAGTTCGTACTCTTCTGGTTGCTTGTGAGTGCCCTTGGGAGTCTCTGGGTACGATATGAAATTATAAATGTGACTTTTTCCATACCAGATACGGAAGTACCATATAATCACCTTCTTGCGAGTATTTCTAGTTTGTGTTACCATCCATGTCTGTCGTGATGCATCACGTAGTCATGGTTAAGGGCTTGTCTGGGTCAAGTTCTGTTTGAGTTCTCGTGGGCACTTTTCTAGTAGTGCGACGATGGATGATAGCTGGCTAAAACTGATTGGACCTCTTGCTCCTGGCCATCGTCAAGTGTTTTGCTCGGTAGAAGAAATCAATGTCCAGTTCATAAGAACTCTAAAAATGTTCTAATATTACAAGTATATAATAATTGATTACTTCTTCAGTTCTTTCACATGTAGCGCTGCAAATAAACTTTGTCGTGGGAGCACTGCACGAACTTTTTCTTCATGTATTGGTATCTATGGTATGGTTGGTGTTGGCAAAACCACTTTGGCTTCATGTATTTATAAGAATCTCTTGAATGGAACTTGATTTTTGGGTTATGTTTACTGGGTCACTACCTCGCAAGAGGCGAGCACTCCCAGATTACAGAATGTCATTGCCAGAGCCATAAACTTTGGATATCTCAGGTCAAATTAAAATAAGATAACCGCCGAAAAATTGTTCCATGCCTTAAAGAGAAGGGAAAAAAATTTGTGATAGTAGTGGATGATATATGGAACCAATTTTATGTGGAGTGGATTGGAACTTCTGTTGGTGTAATCCAAGAAAGTTGGTTGTAATCAGTCAATTATTAGAAGTACGTCGTAGAATGGGTTGCCAAAAGGAAATAAAAGTAGAACCTCTTTGATGGAAAGAAACTTGGAGGCTGTTTCTAGCTACATTTGGTCGTCCCGATGAGCTTCCATCAGATGTAAAAAGCCAAGTTCCTACTAGATTTGGCTTAAGTATGGCCTCATACCCCATTTCTTTGTTTTCCCCCCTTTTAAAATGGATTACCCTATTCCAATCAATTTAATACTATGAAAAAGAAAAGAATTATTTTTATATACACTAACAACACCGTGTACACTTTCATTATTGAATATATGATGCGTAATTTAAATTTGAACTTAAAATCTAAATTTTATATATGTGCACGCATTTAATCTTGATAGTGTATATAATCAGGATTAACTCCAATAAAAATATTTTTGTTAGATGTTTTACTTTATTTGTGCCAAATTGTCAATCAGGCTGCAAAGTGATTGAAGTTCCTTCTTAATATAAGACAATCAAAAATGGACGTTTATCTTCGTGTGAGATGGTTTCCCTTCAGCAAGTGATTGAAGTTTTTTTTTTAATTAACTTTTGTCCTTTTTCATTTCCAATGGTTTGGATTTGTCATAATGGATTGCTGGTTCTGGACCCAAATTGAGTGAGCCCAATACAGTTATGACATGTATTATGGAAATTACTCTATCTGAGTTCGGATTCCGACGCCCAGGCCCATTGACAAGCACGGGTGCATCTTTTATGAGCCTTTGATCGGACTAACAAATATACTTTGTGAGTGAAAAAAAAAAAAGAAGAAAAACTTGGAAGAATTTAAACTAGTCCATCTAAGGAAGACAGAGAAATCTGAATCAATCTACCACATGATCTTCTCAAAGAAAAAAAAAATTTTAACTTACATTTTAGATTTTCATAAATGAAGGTCGTCTAGAAATTAAAATGCATATAATCTACTAATGTACTGAGTTTAGGGAGACAGAAATCGAGAAATAGTTTGATACATTGATCATACAAAATAAGTTGGTTAATCTACTTCCAGCTAGGGCCCGTTTGGACAGCCATTTTCCGACGAAAAATTGCGTCGTTTTTTGTGATCACATTTCCTTATTATCTTTTTCCCTCACATACATCAAATCGTTACAGTAATTTTTCTACAAAAAATTCAAGAAAATGCAATCCAAACAACGCCAGCCTGTATTATTGGTTCATGAACTAGAACTGAAGCCATATCATCAACACGTGCTGGCATTGGATGACTGAATAGATGTGCCATGTGTCGCCTCTAAGATGATGAAGCCGCTATTAAATCACCAATTTAAACAGCTAATCGCTCTGCTAAGCCTATTATTTATTTCTTCACAATTCACAAAGCAATTAATGTGCTTTTTTTTTTTCCCCAAACTTGTAGACAACTTGGCTTCGTTTGTGCTGCGTTTACATAATCAAAAGTTGCATCGGCCCTAGTGGAATGAGTGACCAGGTTGCAACCATTCAGGAAGGTTTATAAAATTTCATATTTATATTATGTTGAAATTGATTTACATTCTGAATAAACAAAGTTACATTTTGTTAAATTGAACGAAGCCTCTCAGAAACTGTCCATCTGACAGCGATTTGACTCCCTGGTTCGGCCAAGTGTCCAATGGCTTTGTATTTGGCATTCGGCTAATTTTTACTTCCCTCCAACAACCATGACCCATTGATCACGGGTCCAGCACAGGAGCTCATAAAATCCAGATAAAAAGAGTGGACCCAAATTTCTATGGATGCAACCATGCAATTTGAAGAGTTGCAGTTGTGGGCCAAGGTCCAAGGTCTGCGCTAAGAGTTAAGTGAAAAGTTATTCTACTCCCCTATGGTTTGACGTAATTGCAGGATACTACCCCTCATATTTAGATAATTACATTAACCTCTATAGGCTGCGTGAAAGGAAAATGGTAAACCCAAAATACTATTTTCACCAAATCTTTCGTATAGAAAATCAAAACTTCTTTGCAATTATTCTTTGTTATGTTTTGTGTTAGAAACACAAGAAAATTGAGGGGTTAAAAAATGGAAAGCTAATGACCAAAAAAGTAACTTAGGGAAATAAAGAGATGAAGACAGTTAGAAGGGAAAAAATTGAGGCAAGGGAACAACAGCGATTGGAGAGTAGCGACCATAAGATTATGCATCTCGTGCTTGACATTTTTGAATTCTAATTCCGCCTGCTTCATTTTCCCGTTTTCTTTTTCTCTTTTTCATCCTAATGTAATATTTTTCACTCACATTCTTGTTTTCTGGGTATTAAAAAGAGATTTAATGGTAATTTAGTGGTTGTGATTGAGATTTCAAGATTCAGAAGTTTGGATTCAAATTCCCTTTTCTTCTCTCCTCTTTCTTAAATCCCACCATTCTCTTATTAGAAAAATGCTCCTTCCTTACTTCTTAAATTTCACCATTCTCTTATTAGAAAATTATTTTGATCATTAGATTTAAAATTAAAGTCACAAGATATAGTTGAAACTCCTCCTTATTTCTTAAACCTCACTGTTCTCTTATTAGAAAAAAAAAATTTTGGTCTATTTAGTTAAGGTTAAGGTCACAAGATTGTCTATTAGTTAGAAAAATGTTTTGGTCTATTAGTTAAAATTGACCTAACAACGCATCTTCACAGACCAAGAACTACGAGATCACCCTTTCATTTTGGGGTGACAGAGGGATCGTATCATTCGAGCCGTTTTTTTTCATGTCTTTCCGGGGGTCACAAGATCTAGTTGAGACATCTTCCTTGTTTCTTAAATCCACAATTCTCTTATTAGAAAAATATTTTGGTCTATTAGTTATAAGTTGAGGTCACAAGATCTAGTTGAGACTCCAAGATCTGAAAGTCTTGAATTTTAATTCTCCTCCTACCTACTTGTTTCTTAAATTCCACTTCTTCCATATTAGAAAAAATATTTACAAATATTTGTTTTGTTTTGTAACACCCATCCCCTTCCCTTGTTAGAAAAATGTTTTGATGTATTAGTTAAGGTTGAGACCGCAAAATTTAGAAGTCTTGGTTCTAATCGTCCTTCTGCCTATTCGCTTCTTAAATTCCAAATCTTTCCTATTAGAAAAAAAATATTAAAAAATTTTTTGGTTTGTTTTGCAACAATTAAATGTTAAAATAAGAACAGTAAGTGTATTATCCAACTGTAAGGAGGGTTTCTTCCGACTATGAGAAACTTCATGGGAGGAATGTGAAACTATCCTAATGATTTTACACTCTTTCGCGACGATGATGCAAGTCTTATAACGGAATTCATGATACATGACATAATTCTCACGCACAATAATTTCCCTTTTCTCTTATAAGATACAAGGTCTCTCTTAGCATGAAATATTAGTATATGTATGTCTTATTACAAACTAGTTTGTGGATTTAGTCCCTTTTTCTCTTTATTCTTTCAAAAGATGCACATAATTCTCGAAATGAAACCTTTGTGAAATTAACTCTTTAGCTAAAGTTCATTCCATTCCTCATTCTAAGTGGAAACATATGCTCTATCAACCCTGTCATTTAGGTTTCTTGGTGCCAACTCTCCGGTGTATGCCAATGACAAGCTGGAATTCTTAAAAAACGGGCTGCGAAGAAATTGGACTGAGAGCTTCATATGTTAACATGGTATTGCCTCCCTGTACAAGGGCTAGTCAGTGTAAATTCCTTTGGTAACATTTCGGCTTTATCAGCAAGACAATTTGTCCCAAGAACCCTTTCCTCAAAAACAAAAGCAAAAGAACACAAAACAAAACAGTGTGGGAGCTGAATTGCCATGGCCCAATGGCTCCTGTTTTCTGTAACTTCTCTCAAGGAACCTAACCCTAAAATATATTCTCTTTTTTTTTTTCTCATGTCAGAGACAAATCCCTTGACTGGACCACAGTTGCCACATTCTATGGTAGTATTACATAGGATCAATAACCAAATCACAATTCCATATTTTCTTTGACTCTGTAAAAATTGGTGATTTGTTTTTTTCTTGGTAGATAATGATGAAAGACCGAAAAATTCAGTTATCGTAGTCAATCCTGTCGATATGTTGTTACCAGCAATTCATGGAATTGACATGCAATCAATTAATGCAACATGTATGAGCAAAGAGCAGCTCTAGTTGTACTACTCTTATTCAATTGCATATGAATCTTGAATGTCCATGGATATCATCAGGTTCATATTTACCGCCGTCCCTTTTATGATTTATCCCTCCAGTTATATAATTAATACTGATCAGTTTCAGTATAAGGCCCGTTCCCGTACTTGTGTCCTGCATTCATATGTATCTGTAATGCAGTAATGCGAGCGAGCACAGTTGCATCAAAACCACTGGGCTTATTCCTTGGTTGGATTGGATTTTTATTTAAAAAGAGAAGATGCAGACTTGTGGGTTCATTTAATTCGAATGAGGTGACAACTGGTGTCAGGCAATTTCAATTTCCTTGTCCCAGTTTTGAACTCTTTACTGTGTTTGCCACAATCGAATGAATTACTGCTATATTTATTATTGCTGTCACTACTTACCAAACCAGCCCACCGCAAGGTAAGTTTGCCATGTTCACACAGTCCAGATTGTCATTTTCTTGAATTTCATGGTATGCCTATTAACCTGCACTCCTATTTGTTAAGGAAAGAAAATTCCTCCCTCTTATGTTTTGGCTATCTTATTTTATGTCTGGTTTGAGTCGATTATCTTTCATATTTCTCATGCTTCACTGACACCCAATCAAATGAATAGAACTCCTAAGCAGTAGTCTTCATGTGATGTAGCTGGATTGCATACGTTGTGTAAGACAGTTTTGACAACTTTCATGGGTGTCTTTTGAGGAGTTCCTTTTTAAATTTACTAGTAAGTTAACTAGTACTATCATGAAGATGCAGTTCGGGTGGTTTCTTTTTGTTTCTCAATATGAGAAGGGAACTGCATACAAGTGATGTCAGGCTAGAGTAAAGATTGTTGCTTTCTTGAAATTTAGTTTGTACTTTCAGCTTCTTTGAGGTCGAAAAAGGGGATGGATAGCTTTGCAAAAGGATAAGCTTTTGATGGAAGTACTTTAAGCAACAGAGAAAAGTTGCTTTAAAGTTGTATAGAAAGAATGAAGGAGGGGAAGAGTATGCCAACAGTATGGTTTTCCTTGAAGAAGTCTTTACACTGCAAATCAGAGCCATCTGATGTTCATGATCCAAAATCGAGGAAGCACTTGAGTGCTATATTGACTAAGAAAGCAGGCAGGTCTGGTTGTTCTAGGTCTATAGCAAATCTTAAAGATGTTATTCATGGAAGCAAGAGGCACATGGAGAAACCCCCTAGCTGCAGTCCAAGATCCATAGGAAGCAGTGAATTTCTCAACCCAATAACCCATGAAGTGATTCTTAGTAATTCAAGATGTGAGCTCAAAATCACAAGCTTTGGAGGGTACCCAGAAGGTTTTGGTGGCGGTGGTGGTAACTGCAGTGAAAATGGTGGTGGCTCAACTTTTGTTGGCACTTTAAGGCCCGGCACACCTGGGCCTGGAGGGCACCCTACAATGCACTATTTTAATCCTTCATATAGGTATCCAGCAACTCCTCCTAGGAAAACGACTGCCCTTCTGACAGAGAGGGAAGCCTGTGGGTTTGCGGGAAGTGGTTTTCCTCCAAAACCAAGGGCTTCCCTTGAGATGGATGGTAATGGAACTTCTTCTGTTACATGTCACAAGTGTGGAGAGCAATTTGGGAAGTTTGAAGCTCTTGAAGCACATCATTTATCCAAACATGCTGGTGAGTACTAGTATCTTCTTTCCTGCTTCCTTTCTTGTTTCCCTACAAATCCATAAAGAAATTAAAAAAAAAATTATAAAGAAATCTCCATTCTGCTGAAGAATACCTTTTCCAACTTCCAAGCACCTTTCTCCAACCTTACTTTTCACTTTGTTCACACCATCAATGTTGAATACGAATTGAGCCCTTGAACTAGAAAGCTTAATAAATCACTGGTGATGGGATCTTAATAATTGTTTGAGCTTTTATCAGTAATTTCTCATAGAGCTCCTTTCCGATTTCTGTATGCTTTTGATTGTTGTTATTTGCCAGTAGCCCAATTTCCCTCTCTATGTATTTCTTAGTCGTACAGAGGACTGATGTTAAGTTCTTTGCTTCTCCAGATAACTGTATCTAAATATTTCTAAGTTTGTCATTTCTCTGCAAATGCAATTGGATGGCTGCTTACTCAACTTCCGTCTAATGTACCACCTCATATCTGATTAAAAGTAAAGTTAATATAGGTTGCTTCAGTTTCGAAACTCTAATTCTTGCTCCTAATGAGGTCTGTCAGGTTGCTAATTAACTAGTAACATATGATTGAGGGCTGCAAACTGAGCATGAAACTAGTTGGATCAGTATTTTAACTCAACTTTGCATGTTGATCGTTACACAGTAACTGAACTTGCGGAAGGTGATTCATCAAGGAAAATTGTGGAAATAATTTGTCGGTCGAGCTGGCTAAAATCCGAGAGCCATTGTGGTCGAATTGAAAAAGTTTTGAAAGTTCACAACATGCAGAAAACTCTGGCTCGGTTTGAAGAATACAGAGAGATGGTAAAGGTCAAGGCCAGTAAGCTCCCAAAGAAACATCCTCGGTGTCTTGCAGATGGTAATGAACTTTTAAGGTTTTATGGTACAACAATTGCGTGCTCTCTTGGCATGAATGGAGCCTCCAGTCTTTGTGCATCTGATAAGTGCTGTGTGTGTCGAATAATAAGAAATGGCTTTTCTACCAAGAAGGAACTTAAAGGTGGAATTGGTGTTTTCACAACTTCTACTAGTGGAAGAGCTTTTGAATCGATAGAAATCTTTGAAGTTGGAAGAAAAGCAGTCTGCAGAGTAATAGCAGGGAGAGTGCATAGGCCTCTGGAGAACATGCAAGAAATGATTGGCCAGACGGGGTTCGATTCATTGGCTGGGAAAGTAGGCCTTTATTCCAACATAGAGGAACTGTATCTGCTCAATCCTAGAGCTCTTCTTCCTTGCTTTGTAGTGATTTGTAAAACCTGAAGAGCAGAAATTCGAGACTAAATTGATGTTGTGAAGATTTTGCTTTAAGGCACAGGATTCTGTTGTGCTCTTTTGGAGCAATATCAATTTTTGCATCAAAATTTCGTCCTCTTTATGCAGTGTGAGAGCAATTGTAAGAGTTCTTTATTTTTCGCTTTTGCAAGCAGTGTATTGTTGTAATCCAAGAGGCAGGTGTTTCTCCTTTGTGATTTCTCGAGTTCCCTTTTGACTATGCCAATGAAATCATTTGTTAAATTGCACCAATTTGCTTGCTACTTGCTGTCTCCGCAAGATATTCATTGAACATAATAAGAGAGTCTCTGGATTATTGTAGGGTATCAGAATTAGGGTCGCTTATGAGATAATTTTTTTTTGTCCAAAAGCCCTTCGTGAAAAAACTTAGGTCCTATTTGGATTGTAATTTTTTATTTTTATTTTGTAATTTTTGTATAAAAATAGACTATGTTGATGTAATATATATGACATAAAAAGAGAATATAAAAATGTTTCTTTCGGACTGGTGCTTTTCACTTCTCCAAGCATAAGGGCAGTGATAACGGTTAAGGTTAGAATAGGGGGGCCTATATGGTTGTTTACCGTAGCAAAATAAGGAAATCCATCGGCCCCTTTTTTTCAGAGCTAAAATAGAATAGAACGTATCTTAGTATGGGTAATCATTTTATTGCTGCAACTCAACATCTCTGCGGAAATCCAATAATGTTTCCTGGCGCATGCCAACTCATAAATGTATCCATTGCCTCCAGAAATTTTTGGATAGAAACTCATTTGCTAGTCTTGAATGCTTGAAAGAGACCAGCGGTCTTGCTGCTTAGAACAGCTAAAAACAAGACAAAAGCAAATATTCAAATTACTTGGCATTTACTGCTGATTTAGACCCTTCATCCTGTCGAAACTGTCTTCTTTCTGGCCTCACTTCATCTCATCCATTGACTGAGAAGATCCCATTAAAAAACTTCTTTCTCTTTGTTTTTTCTCTTGGAACTTCTATTGTGAAAGTTGCAGCTAGAAGTTGACGAAAGTGCCAAGCAGTAATACTAGTAGTTAAAGACTGACAAACTACTACTCGTAGTTTATAATGGTTTATAGGTTAGGATAACTATAAAAGTCCTTAATTATCACAAGTAAACAAAAGAATATTTCAGACACAAGAAGCAAACAAAAGCTACAAACGTATCTCTCCTTCCTTTTGGCTCAGGAACTCCACAAAAGTGGCTGGAAAAACCAGGAAGACCCATAGCTCCTCTGCTGCAGTTTCTGAACTAGAAACAGCTTCTGCATATGGGATGTTTTCGTTTTTTTTTTTGGTATTATGGAATATACAAGATGGTTGTGGATTTCGGTTGTTCAAATTTATCTCTTCCTAACGTTTGCTTGAAAATCTCCTCCTGTATTTGGATTCCAGGCAGAGTAGACTAGTAGTACCACAAGAACAAACTTTAAAACTGCAAGTCGAATTCAGTTAGTTACTTGTACTCTTGATTTTATAGAACTTTATTATAGTTATTGAGTCAGCAGAAGCTGCATAACCCAGAACTTAATTGATTTTCCTCACACCTGCTCGCCTGAATTCTTGCCTGATTAAGTGCCTTAAAAGTTAGCGATGATGGCGCAACAACACATGTTTGTTTACTTAGTATACATGAGTTGATTTCTCCTACAGTACAGAAGCAATATGTCCATTTATTACTGATGACGATTCTGCATTGTCATTTAATGGAGCTTCCTGCTCCAAGCAATAGTTCAAGGGGGAGTAGGAAAAGCTTGACTGGAGAGTACAATTACATCATGTGTCTTCTAATAGTCACTCTTCGATACTTATTTTCTTAATCGAAAGCAACAATTCAGAATTCTTCCGTTTGTTATAATTGACTTCTCCTTCCTATCTTTTCTGAACAAAACTTGGATGACATACTTCTAAGTAGAGCTCATTACTCAGCTTTCTGCTTCAATACCAAGTTACTCAAAGACAAATAACAGGTTACCTATGCTACTACATTGATTCAGCGTACTCTTAATTATTTTAATCTTTTGATACCTTCTTTATTTTTTATTTTTATTTTTATTTTTTGGGGTGGGTAGATAGATGGTTGCCAAGTTCTCTTGAGCAGTTCAGTGAGTAATAAAAGAGAGAGAGAGAGAAAGCTTATTATATCTGTAACCATTTTTAGAGTAGTATTACTGTACCAACGTCGTTTTCCATCTGATTGTTGAGAAATTCCAATTTTTCTACTCTAGCCTAGCCTGGCTGAGATATGCAATCGAATTTGAAGTCGGTAGACTAATAAAAAGTTGTCATCTGCTTACATGGTGATATTCAATCTGAACTCTTAAAGAGGCCATACCAAATCAGAAAGAACGTACAGAAGAAGCTAATAAAATCAGCACTGGTTTTTACTGCCAGATGCAATAATCTATCACATAAATTATCACGTCCACACACTTTCCTCGTTTGGGGAGTAGATGGTAAAGACTACAGATTCGACAATTTACAGTGTTGGTCCTGTACTACGATCTTCCCTTCATTTTTTTTAACAATCCCAGAATTGCCTTGTAAAGTTCTTGTCAGACATCAAAATTCTCCGCTTCTTTCAGTCATTTTAGAGTCTAAATCCACAGGCAATACATTTCTCAACAGCTTGCTGTATTATATCCTGCACATCATACTTGAAGCTGAACCCCAAATCTGTCAACTTCTTCGAAGAAATTTCTGCTGGAATGGACTCATTCTTAGCCTTTACAAGCCTGAAAAATAAACAGCTATCAGTTACTCTGTTCCAAATCAATTGGAAGCCATTTATTACTGACTGTGGAGAAAAACCTCTGCAAATTAGAGCAAGGATACTCCTCCATGAGGTAATCAACAAGTTCAGCCATTCCACAACTACGTGAGCAGCACATATATCGACCTTCTGCTCTAGCATCCTCCATGACGAAAATATGGGCATTGCATATATCTTCAATGTGAACTAAAGCAATCGAACCCATTCTAGAGTTTACACCAACTAGAATTGGTAATAGTTGAGGGTCACCTTCAGGAGTCAGCAACTGCAGTTAGAATCAGCTGCCTTATGATGTTCAAACACAAGTAAGCCATCCAAAAGTTAAGATGTATGAAAACCAAATTATCTTCGATGAACAAATGTCGACAAAGATGTACCTGTGTTACTTCAATGGACATGTAGAATCATATTTGCACTTCGAAAGTATCAGAACGCCAAATGAATATGAATTTACTCCATCATTCAGATACCGAACAAAGATTTTACTGTAGACTAGTTATTTCCTTGAGATTCCCTTAAAAGATCAATCTTTATCTGATTCGTTAACCAATACTATGCAACTATTTGCCTTACTGCCTTAGAACTGAACTTAAGCTTTTCAATGCAAAAGATTAAATGTAGATAATGGTTCAAGCATAGTAACCTGTAATTGGTGACAAGAGAACTCGGATGCTTGTTGGAACTGTTGAAGTGAGGAACGGACCAGCAACAGTCGCAGTTATCACAGACCTTAAGTCAATTCCATTTTCATGTGCAAATTGGAAGGCTGCTTCCTCTGTCAGAATCTTTGTCAATGCATAGACCTGGCAAGCATCATTGTAATAAAACAACTGTGGGCTCTCATCAACAATATTCTCAAAAGAATAGTTGAAGGGAGAACATTACCCATCCGGTTGGTTTGTGTTTCCAGACACGATTAATAGGAACCTTGCAGGATTCATCAACAAGATCTCTCCAGTTCTCTGAGCTGTCTTTGGCAGTCATAGTACTTATTGATGATGTAAAAACAACCCTTCTCACAGAATTCGTTCTTGAGCAAGCTTTGAGCACATTCAAGGTTCCTTTAATTGCAGGTTCAATGACATTTGTCTGGACATAACTGTCTTAAGACCAAAAGGTTGTTGAAGTTTAGCATTCCGATGGACTTGGGTCCGTGAAATTCCTACTGACAACCACACTGATTTTCTGAAACCACTCCAAAAGTAAAACTACCCTATGTCATCAGAATAATGCACAGAACATTACCAACATTCTCTTCCACTGGAACCTCAAATTGCATCGAAGCAGCAACATGGAATAAGCCACTGCAACCTCTCACAGCAGCATCAAAGCTCCCATCTTCCTGTAGATCTGCTTTGAAGATTCTCAACCGCTCTCCTCCATCCCACTCTTTTAAAAGATTCAGTGATTTCTCTGAGAAGTTCAGGGAAACTTTTAATTGCAGCATAAGACTTAGTGCTGGCATAATTTGGAGCAGAATGATCATGGTGAATTTTATATATCTTTCATATAAATCTTCCATAAGTAGACCACGTTATGACAGCATAAAATTACGTCAATCATAATAGATAACAAAAATTTTCCTTCCATCATTCAATCCATTCTTTTTCCAGACAAAAGTGTAAGTACTGCAGCGTCAGCTGCAGAAGTGCTATGAAATCCAGCAAAGAAAGCCCTTGGTTGCATCATGTGATACTACTAAGACCCTAACCAGATGGTGAGGTACTTCTCCTGAGTCCTGGATAACCCCAATATCTAAAGACTGTTTTCAGCACAAAAACAGGAGGCTTGTCTTCATCACCAAGTGCAATTATCTGGTGTATTTTCTTGGTATATTTTATTGCTCCATTACCAGTTTGAATGACAGAAAGAGAGTCGCCACTGTTCAATTTGATTAATCACGGGCAAACTTGATCTATTTCTAGGAATTCAGAATCCCAAAGTAAAATGCTACTTAATTCAGATATCATTCTAAGAGTAATGATGAATACCTTACGGTAACTTTTTTGCAGACCAAGCTCTTGCATTCTCAAGCATGACTATTTTACACAGAAAGTGCAACAGATAAAGCATTTTTACACGCCAAAAGAAAGAATTTACATCCACAATTGGCCTACACTAAGCATATTAGTACTAGTTCTGGAGCAAAGGCCAGAGGCCTTAAATAGCAATCACTGTTCTAAGGTGAACATCATATGTTCGAATCTGACAAAAGAATTAGCCAAGTCGGTGAATGAAGCCCCAAGTCCAACTCAAGCTGCAATATCCTGCTAGTACTATAAACAGGCTTTCACCCGGAAATCATTTCGCCATAATGTTGATTAATCGGTAATACTAATTTGGTACTTGAAACATAGATAATAGCTAACCAATTAGTAGTGTTTGAACATCTTTAAATGGTAACCAACTTTGGAACTTAATGAAACATTTTACTAGTTGTAAAAGAACAGTGAGCAAAAAAGGAAAAAAAAATTTATACGGACCAGGGCTGCGGACAGTGGCGTGAACCCGGTAGCCTCTTTGAAGGAGGGATTTCACCAGCCATGACCCAATGTAACCCGATGCTCCGGTCACACAGTATGTGACGGGGCTTTCTTCTTGGCTCCTCCCCTCGTCTCTTGCTGCTATATCTTCCATTAATATAGGTAAGCAAACCTATATGAATTCGACCGCCAAACTTTTAGTACTTGTACTACTAGAACTGGATCAAATCCCTCCACAAGATTAAGTAAATTATGATGAATTAAGCTGGTGATTCTTCTTTCCGCAACCGTATGTGACTAATCTTGTGTAATTAATCAAACACCAGTTCTGAAGGAAGCATGGAAGTAATGGAGCATAGAGAAAGACCGAGACAAGACAGCTTCCTCCTTCATCAATGACCCTGTTTCTCGTTCTGCGCTTGTATTTGCAACAAATTAATGCCACCCACTTCTTTCTGGAAAAATGCATCATCTTCTTTTTTTTTTTATTTTTTTCCCAGGAAAGTGGGGTATGAATCGTCACGCATGCATAAGCGCAGGTTCAGGGAACGGGGACACTTGATGAATTAAATATAAGCTCTCGCGTGTGATTTAAATAATTATGCAGTTGGCAAATGTCTGAGGTGTGATTAGCCAATAGGATCTTTCATAATCACCCCCTCGTTCATCACCATAAACTGAACTCATGTCCTCCTGATCAGCATTCGCTAGCTGGTATTTTAACCTGTAAATCATGTTTATTGCCTCGGATAATTACTAACAAGCTAGTGAAACTATTATGCCGCACTTCATTAATCTATTTTTGTACAGCCATAACATAAAAAAGGATAAATATAATAGCTCTGCCGGTTGCCTATATTGCTTTTTTCTCATCAAACGTTGTACAAAATTCCCACTCATTTTCAAGGGTGAAACTAAAATGTACCGATCACATGGATATACATATATTCCCACGTGGGCTACAATATTTGTGAGGAGTAGTTGGGCCACGTTGTGGCCCAATCTATATCCACAGTTATGTCAACCACCAAAACCCTGCCTCAGCCTAATTTCAAGTTCGGGGCCAAGCCCCCCATCTAAGCAATCCATTGGGCCGTTATTCGGCCCAATCATTTTTTCATATATATATATATATATATTTTTTTTTTTTTTTCTTACGCAACTCCCTTAAAATTGATAGAATAGCAAGAAGCCCATATTTAGGGACAAGAAGATATACATTGACAAGCAAAAAGATAAAATACATGAGATGAGATGGGGATTGAATAACATCCTAATGCCCCATAATGGTTAAATTCGAGGATTGAATGTGTGATCACCCTACTAAGAGGCAGCAACTGCTTCTGTTTTCTCCTCTTTCTTCTCCTTGATCACTCTCTTCCAGTTCTCTGCGCTGTCAATTATTTCTCCAGTCTTGATGAGGTACCGGACGTGCTTTCCGTTGTCTAAGGTTTTATGACCTACACGGCTCGCTACATTTTGTTCCTTGGAATATAGCATCACGTTTGAACTGTGAATGGGTGCTTCTATCTGAAACCATCCAGCCCCAGACGTAAAATTATCAAAGAAATGTTAACTGGGAAGTGCGGAAAAGTTTATCATTAATGAAACGAATCTGAATTACAGAAAATATTAACTACCTCCCTAGTAGTATGACATGAACATCTTTACAGTGGAAAGAAACCCAACAAGCAGAATAGATGGGTGTATGGACAAATATTACAAGTATTGATTACCTTTATAATTTGACCTGGTTCATCCTCCCCCCTACTCTTCACATGCTTGGTCTTCAAGTTGATTTCTCTCACTTTAATGGTACTGTTATGCTTAAATATCTCAGTGATTTCTCCAGTTTTACCTTTGTCCCGTCCAGATATGACTTTTACTGTATCTCCGACCTTAACATGCATCTTATGTAGCACCGGAAGGCTGTTTGGCTTGCAATCTTTGCGCTCCCATCGCTTGAGCTGCGCATAAAAAAAAAGGCCAAAAGAACCATGAATAAACGATACAATAACCCTCTTCTTTGCTGAATTGCCTAAAATACAATAAGTCTCTATTTCTTGTCAGTCCTAATGGACACGCATTTTAGTATGTGCCATACAATAGATCCTGCTCAATCACCATCAGTTAACTGAAGCAATTTCAGAAGCCTCAGATGTTCAAATAGAAGACCCTCCCGTCATCAGAAAGAGGAAACAGGTAGAACACTGAGCAGCAGTTTAAATGTTGTAATACTTCAAACGTTGGTCCAATGCAGTCAGTTTAACAAAGCAAATATCCTGCATTCATCCTCACAAAACATTTCCTAAGAATAATGGTGATTTCACATGCCATTCCTACTATTTAGTTTACTATTAAGCTTTCTGAGCTCACAATGAAGCTCTCGATATCAGGATAGTCAAGATGAAAGTTTTTTGATTAATGAGAAATGCATTCTAGACATTTTGAACAGAGTCTGCAGCATTGTGTTCTTGTTTTTTCAGTTTGTACTTTGCCATGTGCACATCAAGCTTTGTCTATGTTGATTAGCAAAGATAGAAAGAACATAAATTCTGAAAATGAGCATGATAAATTGATAAATAGCTAACCTTTGCTGAGATAGAACGGGGATTCTCTGTGGGCACAACCTGCATCACATAAAAGAAAGAGGCACTAATGCAGGGATGAGCGATTTTAAATTCCAGCATTCAAGGGGGGAAGGGTTAGGTTGGGGGGTAAGGGCAGATTGTAAGTAGAAGGCCCTAGGTTCAAGACCTCCTACTTACCAAAAAAAAAATTAATTAATTAATTAAAAATTAAAAAAAAAAAAAAAAAATCCAGCATTCAAAGTGAAGTAAACAACAACTTTATTAGAGAACAGCAACTGAAGACAACTACTATTGTAGAAACTACAAGAACCAGTACTACTTAACACAAGTTTTGGAAATCAGTCGACGACTTAGTATTTCTTTAATGAGTACTCCATACATTCAGGGTTCTGAGATCTGGTATTCTAAGCATTAAACGATACCCTGTAAAACTATAAAGTTACTAATCATTTCTAATTGCGCTACTGCAAGTTCAAATAAATCCACAGGCATTGGGATCTCGGAAGACTATACGTCCCCTTAAGACAAGTCCTATAGAAACTAATGAAATGCAGTTTTTTTTTTTTAATTTCTTGTGATGATGATAAGACGACTTTTCCAGAAAGACTTTACACAAAAGTTGGAAGACGAAATCAAGGCAACCATTTCCGTCTTGATTTTGAAAACACAGATTAGAGATCAATAGCCAAAAAGAGTTTCACTTAAAACAGAAGACATATCATAAATTTCTCCATATAGGAAAACTTTTCAACACATGTAACCAGAAAATTGGGAAAATAAACTTATGCACATGAAGCAGCAAGCTGCTACTCCCATAATGCACATATCTCCTCCCCTTTCTAGATACAACAAAATATTACTCTGCTTCAGCCCAATGAATAGAAGAATTTCCTCCCCTCTTCTAAGATATAAAAACATAGTGACTAATTTACAGGAAATAATATATTGAACTTTTCTTTTAGCCACAAAATGTTTCAAATGGTCCAAACATTCTTGATCCCAATTAAGAGCAACAAAGTATTCCTCAAATAATGACGAAGAAAGATATGTCTGAAACAGAAAAGCCTAAAGCCTTATGAAGCAATACAATTCCTCAAAGAAGGAAAGAAAGAAAAATAAAAGCCCCCAATGAATATTAACCACTACCACTCAAGAAAGTACAAGAAATAAATCCACATTCTCCAAGAACTTCAAAGAAGTATTCGATGGAGCTGAATTAGCAGTTCTTTCATTTATGAACATGAAACAAAGATTAGGGAAATGAATGGGGCGGCGTACTTGAGGTGGGCAGAGAGGGACGGAGAAGCGTTGGCCGAGAAAACTGTTGGAGGAGAGAGAAAGAGAAGTGAAGGAGCTCTGTAGAGCTGCCATGGCTCTTCGCAGCTGCAGACTAACAGGGGAACAAAGAAGTAGAAGGAACAAGATAGAGTGCTACTCCAATCTAGCTGAATTTTGTGGATTAATCAATCCGACCCGTATGGCCTGACCTTTTCAACCCGACCCCAGAATTAATCTCTTAAAACTATTTTTAAAACTTTCGACTTGTCTCTCTCTCTCTCTCTGTCTCTCTTTCTTTTGGTTTTATTTCTCTTTTTTTGAAAATTTGATTTCACTTTTACCATAGGGAGAAGAGGATAACTAAAGTGAAATTTGATAAGTTGATTTTTTAATTATTGAGAATTTGGGAATTGATTTCGACATTTCAAATTCATAACCCAAATTTTTGCCTCATTATCAAACATTTTTCAAACATTTTTTATTCATTTCTCTCCAAATTTTCAGAAAAAACATTTTGTTAAGTCCCCAATTTGTTGCCATTCACCATTCCTTGTTCTTCACCACCCCCTCCCAAAGAAAAAAAATCTTTAGAACTTAGACTTCCTACACTCATGAAGATGAGCACTTTTTTTTTTCGTATCTATCCCAAATGACGAGCCTTTTTCCTTTTTACGAAGGTAATTTATCAATTTACTATTATAACCATATTTAAGGCCCGTTTGAGGTTGTAATCGTTTATTTAAAAATACTTTTTTAGTAGATTTTTTAATAAAAGTACTTATTAACTACTTAAGTATTTTTAAATTAAATATATTGTTTGAAAATATAATTCAATAAGTATTTATTGCATTGGATAATGTATAATTTAAAATTTTTTAAAAGTGGTTATCTCTTTATTTGGTTCATAATATAGGATAAAATGATTACATTTAATTTTTTTTGAAATCACAAAATCTACTTTAAAAGCACCAAATTTGAGTTTCTGCTAAGAGTACTTTTAACACCAAAAACTCTACACCTAATTTTATAAGATGATATTCACCAAACACTTTAAAAGTACTTTTAACACTTAAAAATGCTTTTTTACCAAAAAGCACCGCAACCCTAAACGGGACTTAATGTGTATCTTTATCAACAAATATGTTACTCTACTAATTCAATTATTTTAATAGGAGTTATCAATACAATTCTAAAACTAAATATTAATAGAAGGGTACATGAGGTAAGTATTAAACAAAAAAAAAATTGCATTAAATATAACTTGCCCTTCTTAATATGTACTACTATAACAAAAGAAGTAGGCCTAGACTACTAGTACAAGAGAAATTTTTCTCGTTTGCTTGTTTGGTGGATAACTATGCACACTCAAACGAGGTTTACTCCCTTCTCGAACACAGCAATTATCCAAAAGAGACAGAAAACAGTGGGAAGAGAAGACTAAAACCAATACAGCAATTAAAGAAACATGAAAGGAGACCAAATTCCCTCCCAATGGGAAAATTGCTCCAAGTGCTCTCCATTTCCATCACAACTGTCTAAGAAAGTTAAATGCATGCCTAACTTTTTCCTTTTTTTTCTTTTTGTTCAATCTTTTTCTTTTACACAGATGTACAAAAATTTGGGGGAAGGAAGAAGCGAAAGATGGGGCTGTTATGTTACAGTGAAATCACAAGTCGAGAGGACTCGTCCATTCCTATCTATCAAACACATACTTTACAGGTCAAAACAAACGGAAAAAATAAACCACCATAAAAAGGTGTCGGCTACACTTCACAGGAGTCAGCGGTGCTCTCCACAGATTCCATGCGCCGATGTCCAGACATAGGACTTCGATGGGTTGATTGATCAATGTTGATTGTAACCTCATCTGCTGTAGCAGACAAAGATTTCTTGTGATGCTTCCTCTGATTTCTCAACTTGATAACCCGTGACAGTACCTGTACAATGTCCCTCATGGAGGGCCGTTTTTTAGGAGCGCGATTTACACATTTGAATCCCAGAGTTGCCACGTCATTCAGCTCTTGCAAATCATATTTCCCATCAAGACGAGAATCAACAATTTCTTCCCAACCAACATTCCCTTCAGTATTCATAGCCGCCTATTACCAATAGGTTCACTTTTTCAGAAAAAGGAAGTTCATGCAGGAAGGGAGATAAATTGAAGTTACATCTACCGAGCATGGTACAGCAGATGTATGGATAATGAGAATTGTGTTTGTATACAGGATAATAGAGCATCGTTAATATGGCAAAGCCATAGTGTCCAGTATTCTGCACTATTGCATCAATCACAATGGACGATTAATATCTTCAGGAACAAGACAATTTGGTCATAAGCAATTCATCCAGTTCCTCTAGAAGCTACTTATGTCTACAATTAGCACTTCATATATTTGCTCCCTTTTGCTTTGATTAGATTGTGCTTCACATGCTAAAAGAAAGGCAGAAACAACTTACTAGTTCAACATATTCCATTAGTCCTTGAAGCGGATTTCTTCCTGCAACAAGTTCAAATAGCAGCACGCCATAACTATAAACATCGCTTTTCTTAGTAAAGGCCCTTGTTGATATATATTCAGGGTCAAGATATCCAAAAGTTCCCCGAATATTTGACACATGCTTGCTGACCATTTCTTCCCTTGACAGCCCAAAATCAGCCACCTGTTAAAACAGCACATCCGTAATTAATATAAGCCCCAAAAGCAACATGCAAGAACAAGAATGTTCCAACTCCTGCTGAACAATGCAAGAAAATGACGATACAAAAAGTGAAGCTACATAAATGCTGCAGATAGCTAACCATAGAATCAAGAAAATTAGAATCACGTACCCTTGCCCTCATGGACTCATCCAACAGAATATTGGAAGATTTAATGTCACGGTGTATCACAGGAGGAACTGCCTGCAAATAATATGTCAATAACCCAGAAAGGAAAGCCATAACCTCCACAAATGCATCAGCACAAAAAGGATTTTGCTAAGTATAACTATGGCAAAGAATCAAATGCAACAAAATAGCAGCTTACCCCATCATGTAGATACTCCAAGCCCCTTGCAACATCCAGCGCAATTTGAACCCTCAACTCCCAGCTCAAAGGTTCAAGCTCTTCACCTGCACAACAAAATAGTAAGCATTCATGCAATCCTTTGATGACTAATATAATAAGATTAACTGGAAATTGGTTTCTCTAATTTGCAAAAGATAGCTCGTTTAACTTTAAGGACTTGATAACAAGCTAAAAGTTATATGCCGCTTGTCCGGAAATACAACCGAGAGGGATTTGGTGGCTTTTTTACTTAATAAAATTTCACTTGCCTGCTCTAATCTATGAAATAAGTTTCATAACCACAAGATTGCCAATTTCTCTAGGTTTAGAGCTCTAATATTGAAATTCTAACTAAACAGGCTGCATTTAGCAAGAAAAGATGTCATGTCAGTCTTTTGACAAATGCATTCCCTACCTAAAGATCATAAACCTTCCTCCTTCATGGGCAGAACTTTGAGCCGTGTTCTATGTTACAATCCAAAATTGTGCACTTAATTTGTAATTTCAGTGTTTCATTGAGCATAAAGTGCTTTTAACTGCTGGATAATGGAATAGCTCAAGACGGCTTGTGATTAAGGATGATAAACTACATAGACACATAGTTTCCCCACTTATGTAGAAATGATGCATCTATATATCGCTCACTTAATCATAAGGCCATCCATTTACGTGGGTGAAGAATGTCTAGTGTAGGAAAACTTTTGGCTCTTTGGAATCAGAGGCTCATATTCCTGCTTTATTCTGTTATACGTATTTCCACTAATCTAATGAGATATTTTAGGCAAATCTAGAATTAGAAACTTACTATACAAATGAGAAGCCAAACAGCCTCTACTCATGTATACATAGATAAGCATACGCTGGCCCTTTTCTGCACAGTAGCCAACCAAATTTACAAGATTCCTGTGATGTAACCTTCCAAGTAACATAA
Source organism: Coffea eugenioides (assembly GCF_003713205.1). Lineage (NCBI taxonomy): Eukaryota > Viridiplantae > Streptophyta > Magnoliopsida > Gentianales > Rubiaceae > Coffea > Coffea eugenioides. The sequence goes on along the minus strand of NC_040039.1, from coordinate 49,401,509 downwards.
CCTGACAATGAAGATGTAGTAGAATTAACGTTTAGATACATGGAAAACAGAGCAAAGGAGTTGATCAACTCCATATACGTCAGGAAGAACTAGAAATTTGCTCTGGGATGCAAGATGCCTTTTTCATCACACAAAGTCGCAATAAATATTACAACTTCAGAAGCTCGGTCTATTTACCAGATCCCAATGGTGATACCCAACTTAATGATTATATGTACAAGAAAAAACAAACCTATTTTGCTCCAGGAACAGATACATGTAGGAAAAGGAGAAAGAATGCTTAAGAGAAAAATCGCATGCAATTTCAACTCATTAATATATGGTAGGTTGCTGAGTTGGATATATCTACATTTTGCAAAGTGGACTATTTATCTTTCAGCCGTGGGGACTTCTTCAATATTTATGTCTTTTTGCTTTTTTAAGGTAATAATTAATTGCCTTCCTTTTTCACTTCCTTGCTTATAGTAACGTTCAATCAATTTATTAATTTTCACCTTAGACATATTCGTATCAGTTATGCCTTACTAAATCTTTTTATCAATCAACTTATAATTTTTTTAAAAATCTTTCAGCAAATTATTTCCCATTCAAGTAACAGGTTCAAGAACTAATTACTTTCTTAAAAGCAACCAATCACGTTTTAATTACTTTTGTTACTAACATTTTAGCCAACTGGTTTCAATATCAGCCTAAATAGTTTAAAATTTTCACAATTCAAAGCTGCCTGATGACTTGCTCATGACAGGTCTCAACTGCATGGGAGCACACATAAGGTATGCATATGGAAACAAGTAAATGGTTATAGTGGCTTCAGCCAGCAATTTAGGTTGCAATCAATAATACCTCAGCATGGAATTCTTTCTCGCCTTGCTTAGAATCAGTTGCGAGTACTTTAACAGCAACAGTCTCACCAGTTAACATCTGAGCTTTATAAACAGGACCAAACGCCCCTTGTCCAATTAACGTTGTAAAATTGACAGTTGCTTTCTGGAGATCCCTGATTGTACATCAAGAAAAACAAGACTAAGAAGCTGCGTGCTGAAGTGTAAAGCACTACACTGACATAAATATATACAACTTCTAGCACATACTTTGGAGCCCTCTGCCAAATTAGAATTTTAAGAGAGTTGATAATAACTTAGATGTGGTTTTGATTCTTTGGCACAACTCCATGAACTTTAAAGTCAGTTATTATAGTAAGTGTTACTTCTGCCTGCATTAAAAAAATTCCCAATATCTAAACAAAAGTCACCAAGCATACGATGAAACACTCTGAACTTTTATCTAAAAATCACGTACTTGTAAGAGTACTCCAGAATACCAGATGCAGAAATGATATTAGCCTTCTTGAGTCCTCCAAGCCAGAAGGAAATGCCATTATTTATACTAGTCTTTGGAGACTCTGTACCAACCGATGAATCTGATAATGCTGTGCAAGAATCAATACCATTTTGACGAATTGGGATCGTTGCTGCCCTTCTAGAACTGCTATTACCTATCTGTGATCGTTTCCTGTGGTACAAAAAGCAGAAAAATCCACCTATAGCCAAAAGCACTCCAATCACCACCCCTATCGAAATCCCAATGATTAACCCAGACGACTCGGCTTTCATCTCTTTGCTCGTTCTAATATATCCTACCTAAGATTTTTTCCATCGGCCCACCTGTTAAAATAAAATAAACTAATAAAAATCCAAATACTAATCAGCTTTGAAAATGATTCTGAAGACCCCAGAGAGAGTTCATCTAAATCAGAGATGTTATCAAAAAGTCCATAAACAGTTGATTCTTATATCTAGAGTGATTTTGAAAAAAAAAAAGAAACAGAAAAAATTGATATTGACAAAAGAAAAACAAAAAGCAAGCCATTCCACTAAAATAGGGTGGAATGCTTTTATGTGTTTAATGTATGTAGTCAGGCTGTAAATAGTACAATACTGGAGAAGGAAAAGTCTAATTCAACAACTAAAACGACGACATACAGGAGGGAAATGCAAAGCAGCAAAAGCAGACTACAGTATGAAGATTTGGTCAACTTTCCAAATCCTACATCATTGCATTACATGGGATTTAGAGATAGTGAAAATTAAATCCAGAACCCAGAAAAACAAACATCTAGCAAAAAAAAAAAAAAAACCCACACAAATTTTGTTTGAAAAAAAAAAAAAAACTTCATTAAACATATAGCAGAGCATACATAAATAAAATGCTTCCCATTTTCTTTTGCCATAATTTTATAAGCACCCAGAAAAGAAATTACGGTAAAAATAGAAATTCATCGATCAAGCAAACTAAGTTGAGATTCAAACACGGCCCAGGGGTTAAGGTCCTTGCTCCTTGTCCTGAAACAAGACATCGGTTCTCACCATCCCAAACATCCTTCCCACTCGTTCCTTCCCCACCCAGCCCCTTAAAAATAAGTGCAGATCAAAATTACAGCTGGACAAAAGCAAGAAATTAAAAACTGCCTTTTTTGCCGTAGATTTCATGCTATTACGTTTTCAAAAGAATAAGACTGCAACGGCACATTTGACGTAATTATTATACCTTTTCTCCAGTTGGTGATTATCAGCAATGAAAGTTGCAGCAGTTACTAATTAGTACTTGCTATGTTAAACAACTTCTCGAACCACCCACCACTCCAAATATTTGATTTTCTCTTTGGTTTTTGTTTCTGGTAAAAAAGAAAAACGGAAAGGAAAAAGACGAAAAGGGTTGAAAGAAAATCGAAAACTGGATGAGAAAATGTGAAAGTTGAGGGAAGGAGAAAGGAATCTTTGCGGAGTTTTAAGAGAGAGATCGAAAGCGAGAGAGAGAGAGAAGAAAGAGAGGAGTTTGATCTGTTTAGGTTGGCCACTACCAGCTTTTGGAGAACGCTGAAAAATAGTGCTCACGTAGGATGACTTTTACTGCTCCTTGGTATTCTGAGGATTAGTCTAGTAGTAATATTTTTTTTTCTAAGTGGGAGAAATCAGAAAGGAATAAATTGAAACTTGGGGGGTTTTTTTCGCAGAGCCTGTGTATTTGGGAATTTTTAAATTCCCGGTTTGTCGCCACGTTTACGTTTGAGAAGAAAACGCGCGTAATTTGTGATAATTTTGGTCTGACCAAATTAGCCCTTGTATTTTATGTGTTGATATTTCAGATTAGGGTTAATTACATTTACCTCCCCTGAGCTTTGACCATATTACCAATCAATCCCTGTAATTTGTCCAAATAACGGTCTCACCCTTTGAATGATCAAACATTTAACAAAAACCCCCTTAATGCCGAAAATGCCCTTTTTGAGGCCATATTGCATTAAAAAAAGAACATGCTTTTGTTTATTAACCTTCAAGTAATCCAAAAAAATAGAAAAAAGTTTTTGCTTATTATTTTATAAAAATCATATCTTTGCTTCCATAAATAGTTTTGAATCAATAATTATTTTAAATCTTAAAAATGAATATTAAAAATTAGATAAATTGAAAGAAAAATAAAAAAGAAGCAATTATTTTAAATCCTCAAGTATGGTTCGAATTTATGGTTCAAGGCATGTTGCGGAGAGCACAAGACATGTTTTCCTCAATTTGAACCATACTCCAGGAATTAAAATAATTTCTTCGTTTGTTATTTTTCTTTCAATTTATCTAATTTTTAATATTCATTTTTAAGATTTAAAATAATTATTGCTTCAAAACTATTTATGGAAGCAAATATATGGTTTTTATAAAATAATAAGCAAAAATTTTTTTCTATTTTTTTGGATTGCTTCAGGGTTAATAAAATAAAAATATGTTCTTTTTTTAATGCAACATGGCCTCAATAAGGGCATTTTCGGCATTAAGGGGGTTTTTGTTAAATGTTTGATCATTCAAAGGGTGAGACCGTTATTTGGACAAATTATAGGGATTGATTGGTAATATGGTCAAACCTCAGGGGAGGTAAATGTAATTAACCCTTCAGATTAAGGATTGGCAATATGCTTTTGGTCTGACCAAATTAGCAGACAATTGAGAATTTTATTTTTTTTTGTTTATCTTGATAAAGGAGAATTCTTTCTCATTCGTATGACTTTGATGATTATTACTGCTTTAAAAAAAAGCCTCCAAGTAATTGATTTTGTAGTCAAATTAGTTGCATTTGATTATTTGACCAAGCTTATAGGCCATTGAAGACTTGGGCTGGTTTGTGCAGAATTAATTAACTCAATTATGTGAAAGCATGTGCGAGTTGATATTTTATAATTTCATGAAATTGTACTTCTAACTCAAATTCAATAAACATAAGTTGTTGACTTAATCAAGTTAACCCAAATTTCACCGCTGATGATAATTTTTAATTTCTTAGATTTGTGATTGATTTTTACAGAATCGTGCTATTGAAAAATACGTAAAAACCTATGAACTTGAATACTTAAAGTCTTTGTAGATTGCTATTTTCTAAAATTTTTATAGTAAAATGTACAGTAGCAACGATATAATATGTGTGAGGTTAAAAAAAAGATAATTAAGAAATATGTTCATGAAATAAAAAAGGTAAAAAATTTTAGAGAAAATTTGCAATCCAAACAAGACATTGAACTAGCTGTTTAAGTGGATAAATTTTTTGTTAAATGGGGTGAGAGATTGAGGTGATCTAACGAGTCCAATTCAACGTGGACCAAACATTACTTATTCTTACTCGTTATAATAACACTGAGCTTTCTTCTTAGTGCTAATAATTATCCCAAAAATCATAAATCGGGATGCATAAGTTTGTTTGGATAGAGAGAATTTGGTTTGCTTAATTTATTCTCACAAATCCCAATCACCTTTTTATTTTCCCAATCACCTTTTTATCTCACATACATCACATCACAAAAAGTGCTACAGTAAATATCTCAAATAAATCATCCAAATAAAATCTTATCCAAACAAAAGACTTGGCATGATCAGAGATTGGTGAAGTTTTCAAGTCACTCATCTGACTAACTTGTTACATGGGCATTTGTGTGCAATTGTTCACAGAGACCCGAATTCGCTCGGCCAAACAAACTGTAGTATGATAAATAAAATTTTTTTAAAAAAAAAACATTGATGATGTGTAGACAACTAAGGCAAGTCATCGAGAAATGAAATTCAATTACAAGTGCAAAAGGAGTCAAATCGAACATTAGATGGAGTGTGTAATTATCCCCAAGTGATCAAAGATTGGAGTACAAACATACCGGACTAATCAAATGTCACATGAAAGTTTTTAAGAAACGAAAGGGAATATCGGAGAGATTGTGACATGGAAGGGGAAGGAGGTGTCTTGAAACAGGAAAGATGTATTGAAAGGGACAGTAGCGTGGAAGCGTAAAGTTCACTTTTGTTGAGCAAATGGACCTCTTTTTTTGCTTAGATTGGAATAAACTTTTACTACTACAAATGAACAATTCAATTCAAAGAATTAGGGAGGGCAGGGAAGGATGGATGCCATACCACACCACATTAGGACTGACGCGAAATTAATGCACAGCTATATTATTTTTTGGAGAATTGACGAGCTTTATACAACAAAATAAGAATTTATACTCTAATCGTCAACTTTCCCCTCTTATCTTTCTCTGCAATTCGAAGAAGATTAGGGGAAAATTTGACTCAAAAATGATTCTATGCGCAGCTATGTTATTGATCGCAGAAACAGAGAGATCTAGGTGAGACGTTCGATTACTGTGACTAAATATTACAACAGTACCTTCTCCGTTTTGCTTCAAGAATCATAACACAAAATTGGTGTTAGGTTTGATTTCGCAGTTCACACCTACAATATGAGCACTTAATTTAATGCCAACAGCAAAGCAAATGCAATAGAAGTTGATAGTGTAAGGTGGGAAGAAGGCGAGATGGAAGCAGTCAATTTCAAACCTAATCCAACAAAGCTTCCTCCCCTTAGCAGTACATCGTATTTCAAAGTAGGACACTTAAAATCAACAAGAAATCAAGGTGACTGCAGTTGAAGTCCCTCCACGTTAGACCCTCCGTTGAATATTGAATGTGATGATTCATCCACAATAGTGACACGTTGAAGATGAGAGCTTCTAATTATTTTATGGTTTAATTACTTCACTCCAAACCCGGCATTAATTCTCTATATACGTCATTATGTATGTTTCTCATTCTAGATTGTCATAACTTCAAGTTGACTATGAGAACTATAGTTAATCTTCTACGCAATTATACTGGTAATTAATAACTTGTAAATCCATCATCACGATGTGTTTGTACTTGTACAAAAGCTTGTGTACTTAATTGCATTGACCAGCTGGATTATGGCTTTTCCTTGGTTCTTTGATACCGAAAAGAGACCGCCGATGACTTGGAATTTTCTCTTGATTTTTAAGTCTGAATGGTATTTTAACCAACGAAGTACCAAAAAGAGATGAGTAAACCTTATATATATTAATAGTGCATACACTATCACCGTTAAATTTATAATACGTGTGCAAAAGTTGGAGTTTAAATTCAAAATTTACATAATTATCATTTATTAATGCTGACAGTGTATACACTACTGTCACTGTAGGAATGATTAATCCAAAAGAGATTAAATTTATCAAGATTTGAAGTTCACTGTAGCAAACAATGAACATGGGAAGCAGGTTTTTAGTGACTGCATTAGTAGTCCTATAATTACTAGAAATAAATATGGGATGATTTAATACAGTACTATATATCCTTTTCCCTCGTCCCAGATTTATATATAACCGAAAAAAAAAAAGAAGAAGAAAAGGGTTGGGTATGAATACTCTTTTATGATCCCGAAGTATAATACGTTTTCAATCATGTTCTGCGATTCCACCAGGCAAGACCAACAATAACTTAGTCTTAGGACGTGAGGGGCAGTCCCAATATTATACTACCATCTTAACCAGGTAGACCTGCATGAGATTTCTTTTTCTTTTTCTTTTTTTCTCTCTTTCAAATATAAAGTCTGTATGGGAGGCTAAAAGTTATTTATTTATTTTTTCTTGAAGTCTTCTTTTGGGCAATCAATTATGCAATCATTTCAATTAATTGACCATAAACAGAGGTCAGCCTAGTAATTTTAGACTGGTAAATTGTTGAAGTGAAACGTCAATGTGGGGGCGCCGGCACGCAGCAGGATGTTTCGACGGGATTGGAAAAGGCTGTTTCAAGAGGAGGGTACCAACCAAATTACGTAGAATAATATGAGCATTGAGAAATTCACGAGTTCAGCCGCCGCATTCAATATTTTCAATTCGGGCCACGGGTAAACCGTACACTGATGAAATGATGGAGAGGGGAAAGTGCTCCGACGGCGTTTGTTGAAGTCGTAGCCTCGTGGAGATCATTCAAATGCAACGGGGGCGGCCGGTTCATTTTCGGAAAAACCTTTTTGTCCAAATAAAGTGATCATATCTTGGTTAGTTGATAGAGGAGCACAGGCCGCCCAACATTTGATGAAACATCACAAAATATATTACATTAAGTTGGAAAGTAGTCCTTGTACTACTTGATGAATTGGCGGATTATAAGGAACACAAACAGCTGAAGGTGAAATTTAGGTATTCTTTATACTAGAAGTTTTGCATTCATTATTCTTTTATCTTCGCAAAATTGTCCTGGCACAGTGATTTTTGGATATAACAGTGGGAATGATACAAATAAATCACAACCAAACTAATCCACAAATAGTCGGAAAAAAACTAAATCTTGAGTTTTCAACTTTGACCACCAAAATAAGGTCCCATTGGATCTTTGAGGGAAAAATGCTAAAAGAGTGGCGCTATTGAGTACTACTAGTGATACAGACACACTCGATATGTGTATGCAATTTAAGGTAAATCAAATTTTATATGGGGAAATCAGTACAGTATAAAATTTTCATAAATAAAAAATAAACTTTGATCTTTTGAATATATTTTTAATGAACTTGGCGGTTACAATATTTGTGGTAGTTATAAGTAAAAGATAGTTATGGTTATATTGGTTTAGGAATACAGGTAACATGTGATCAGATGTCAAAGGTATAATTAAGTGATTTTGAGGTTAAACTTGAAAATTTAATAAGTGAGAAAAAAAATCTACATTGAGCTCAATGCTCTTCCATTTTTTTTTATATATATATAAGAAGCATAGATGATTCACAACAAATTACCTCCTATCCAATGGAGGACAAGGTTAGACTTTTGAATTGGAATTGTGGTAGCAAATAGGAAAGCCAATTTTTCTTAAAACAGCAACAAAGTTGTAGGAAGTTGTGAGTAATTTTCAGCAAGAATTATTTCAGTACCAAAATGCATGCAAAACGCCCCAAAAGGATCACATATTAACAATGGAAAGGTACTATATGTGCAGTTGTTGTTAATGCTTCTTAATGCAGTCCCCACCGGGCCGCACGTGACATCGTGGTCTGTTCACAATTGCCGCCAATGCTGAGTTGAGCAGTCAAAGCAATGGCCCAGTCCAATATACCCAAGCCCAATCAGAGATACGGAGCCTTCACTCCAAATGGCTAATTTCATCCCATCAGTTTTCTCCTGAACTGTTGGCCCAAGTCGTCGAACAGTCACTAAAGATTTCCCAGGATCTTGGTTAAATACTTAAGAATGCAACGAAAGTCACCTGCTACTTCTAGCCACTATTTTTATTTTTATTTTTCAAATTTGATTCGTTATTCTGTGTCTTTAACAAAAATGGATTAGCTGTGGCGCATAAAGTAAGCGATTGAGGGAGGAATTATATTTGAAGTTCCAAGTGTACCCTAAAACGTATAAAGGTTGTCTTAGGCTGAGAGTGATGAGGTTTCCGTCTCCGTCCTCCATTTTTGCACATGTAATAAATGTTTGTATTAACCATCAACTAACTGAAAACTCTGCCTAAAAGGTTTATCGTTGTAGTACACGAATGATGCCTATGATGTGAAATTTCCAGCCGATCTCGCAACTTTAATAATTTTTTTTTTTTTTTGTCAATCGTCATCCCTACTCCTACTCATACTCTATCATAATTTAAATACGGGGGAGATCCAATTGGGTCTATAGGGGATCGATGGGAACAGAACCATCACCGAAAAACTCATTATTTATTTTTTCCCGACGATCAAAGATCTTACAACGTTTCGCCGGAAAACTGAAATTTCAGACGTTTCCCTGAAGAAAGCATGAAAGCAGCATGGCTTGGATTCAATCTAATTTCTAAGGTTAATTATTTACGGCTTACGATAATGTGTGTGGCGTGCGGATATTCAAATGCATACAACTAGAAGCACAATTGGGCTGATCACGCGTGTTCGAGTCCACATCCGCCTCCCAATTCTAGTTGACTTTCTACTGATATTTCTCATTCCTCAACCCTTTCAGCAGCTTTAACTTTGTACTTGACTGCCTAGTGCAGTATCATTTAAGTCATAGAATTCCTCAAATAACTAGTGTTTTTTTTTTTTCTAATTTTTGCCAAATTTAATCAAGCATGAGAAAACCTAAAAAGTTAGTAGTAAATGTTATAGAGGTGTTGGTAGCATGATAAATTGTTGCAAGCTACAAATCTATACTACTACAATTCGTAGCTTAAGGATTATTCTAGACATAACTGTGTTTGGATATGGATTTTTTTAAAAATATATATATTATTTGATGTTTTACGTCATAAATATATTTTTTCAATTAATTTTTTATATTTTTAATCATATTTGTATCTCATATATATTTATATTACAAAAAAAAGTGATACGACGTCGTGTCAAATAATTTTTTAAAATAATCTCCCATTAAAACATGATGTTACCTGTTGTTATGCCTTTTAACCTGAACCCAATAAGATGATGAGAATAGAAAAGGTGCATTGACAATTTCTTCTCAATATTGACGACGACGACATAAACCGATTTAGTAAGAATTCCATGCGCAAGAGCAATCAGCAAAGTCGAAGCAGTAGACCATCCAAAGAGAGTGAAATGTATTGAAATCATCCTTCCTTAGTCCTCCACCACAGCCTACAACCAACCAAATAAGAAAAAAAAATGAAAAAAACCAACAAACAATCCAAAAAAAAAAGTTTGACCTGATACCCTCGTCATCGTGTGCGTAAGCGTTTGTTTGCGAGGAATGAGATGGGAACACAAATTTCCGACTCGGTATTTCCCATGTGCTTTCTTTTCTTGATTTCCTTGGATTTGACCAAAAAGCCACAAAGGATTAGTCACTCATGATTTTTATCATACAATTTTCCATTTGCCACTTGGCTGCCTCGTCTTTGTTTGTTGTTTCTCATGCCGACTCGTAATTAAATAGTAGCAGCAGCAGTAGAACGCCTATTATTACATTACTTGAAGTGTTTTGTCTTTATTTATGGAGTGAGTAACGCGTTATGTGGGTGAATCTAAGATGGTAGAAAAGCAGAAACACGAGAGAATAATTTAACCAACGGCTCAAGGGCTGATGGCCACCACCATTATTTTTAAGGTTTGGTGGGGTGGCCACCAATTGCTTGTTACTGTATTTAAGTGGTTTAAATTATAACTGTCAAACAAATTCATTTAACTAAATTTACCTGTATCGTCCATGAATAGATGATATGTGTATCCTAAATTTTTGCATATGGATATAAATAGATTACCCAATAATACACATTTATTAAATGGATAGTATTGGATTACCCATCAAACTCAATTAACCTATTTAGAATTGTCTTCCCACAAACCTCCTCTCTTCCCCCCCATCCATTTTTTTTTTTCAAAATTTTCATTTTGTCATGATGTTAATTACTTTTGTTTCATTATTATTATTATTATTTGGTATTATCTTATCATTTTATTTTCTCTTAGTTTGTTAACTTGCTCATTTTTCAGTATTACCAATTTATGACAAGTTTTAGCCTATTTTCTTATTTTTTCCAAAATAAAATTTTAAATTTACATATGAAAAAATGCTAGAGGCTCAAAATTTTTGGATTAAGTTTTTATGTTAACTTTTATACTATTTAGTTCAAATTTTTATATTCTTATTGTTTAATTATTAAATAGTACTATATAATTTTGCGACGTAGAGTACGGATGGGAAAAAATTGATAATTAGGCTTATTGAGCATTATAAATAAATATTTAAAACTAATGATGGGTACAAAAGAGGGTATAAATTGACAACTTAGTTTGCAAAAATGAATTTACAAAAAGTTTAAATAAATGGGTTATAAATGGGTAATTGGGTTACCCAATTCATTTTTTGACTTACCCATTTATATTCATCTAATTAAATGGATATAAATTGATTGACTTACTTATATTCATTATCCATTTTACCCAATCCAACCCCGTCCAAATTACCCATTTTGACACCTCTAGTTTAAATTCATACGGATGCATAATCCACTCATTTGATTCAACGATGGTTCAGTTTTCATTGACCGAATTGGGGCCCTTCCCTTAAAATAGGTTAAAAAAAAAAAAGAAACACGAGAGAATAATTTGGTCATGGTCTTTAACAGGTCCAATACGTTACTTGGTCTGTATATAAATGCATTTTTTCACTTTTCAGTGCTGTCAACGTTCATCCGATTTGAGGCCTTTTCTTAGGATAAGATTTTGAGACTTGCTTTCCAGATGAGATTAAAGCTCATCCCACATTACTTACTTTGTACTAGCATATATCATGCATGTGTCAGTGGAATATTATTCAAGAAAGATGACTTCTACTTTTAGTAGTCACCGATCATATCATGACAAAGGTATATGATTTTAATGAAACTCCGAAATAGAGTATGATTTTTTTTTTTTCGTACGAGCGAAAAAGCGGCAACATATACAAGGCCTTAAGCGAAGCAAGAGCTTTCATATTTCAAATACGCTCACAGGCGAATGCAGATCAGCATTACTCACGAAATCGGACAGGAGAATGCATTCGCCTGTCCAAATCAGTGTGTTTGGATAGGAGATTATTTGTCCAAATATATTTACTTATATCACCATTACAATTTTCAATACATTTTTTTATCTTCTCAATTACCTTTTTATCTCACATACATCACATCACAAAAAGTGCCACAGTAAAAATATCTCAAATAATTTACAATCCAAACACGCTATAATACTTATGTCAATTACTAATCTTGCTATAGAGTTTTTTTTTCATTACTATTTTTATTTTACCACCCCACCCATACATTTGAGTTGATTTTCCTTGTAATTTACCTTTTTCCCCGGGGACTTAGCATGGGTAGTGCTAGTTTTTGGATGGCATACCTATCAGGATAATGCACCTCTACATTAGAATAGTAGATTAATACTAATTCAGCGGTGGCTTATTCAAGCTCTGAAATCAAACCTCCTCCGGAAGAAGTCGAGTAAAGTCTGGAGGCTTCATGAAATTTCAGATCTCATAAATTTTAGAAAAAGCCCTCGAAATTAAGCGACTTTTCCTAACTTCGTTGCAACATCTTGAAAGGATAAATAGAATTAAAGTAGAAGAAAGAAGAATAAATCAAAAGGCAAAAGCTCGTGGAGGAGAAAGCACCGGAAGGATATAGTAGAAAGGTATGTATGTATTATGTTCTTATCCCTATCTTTATATCGATTTGTGAACTTGGAAAGTTCGAAGAAGAAAGGTCAAGACTCCATGTATGCACGAGTACATGAAGTTATTACAGCTAAATAATTCTCCTGAATGATGAACCATGCATTCTTGCACAAAGGCCTTGTTTGGCCGGTCATTTTCCGTCAAAAAATTGCATCATTTTTCGTGATCACATTTCTCTATTACTTTTTTTCATCACATATATCAAATCGCTACAGTAATTTTTCTACAAAAAATTCTAAAAAATGCAATCCAAACACAGCTAAACCCCCTCCCCACACCCCACCACCCCCCCCCTCCCCTCCCAACAACAAAACCACCACAAAAACCAATAATAAAAGTATAAACATGGCACTTAGCCATGGGAAAAAGAGAATCAGATTTCATTCCTCCTGTAAATAAAGATTATTATTCGAAGGTCATGATTGTATGTTTCCAGATATAAATCATGTTTAAGGTAGACAACCGTGGCATTCCATCATTAAGATAATGGACCTAAACCAAAAAGCCAACCGTTCTTTTCATTCGTACCTATCACTTGTTTAGTCGTCTCGGAGATTTTAGATAAAGGCAAACCAGTCACGTCCACTTCGACCCCGCACGCGCATTCATTCTCACGCGTATATACAAATACAATCAATCAAAAAACTAATTAATATTAGTGTTTAGCATCACAGGCATTTTTCAAATTGGGAGGTAGTTCTACACTTTCTTTTTCCCCTGGATATATAAATAAAAATAAAAGTCCCTTTAATACGCCAGCCAAGATGATGAGGACATTATTATTATTTCCTTGATAGTAGTATTAGTTATTTACAACCAGGCCTAATAATGCTTCTTTTTCTTCTGCTAGAGCTAGACCCACTCAAAATCCATTTTTTTCTGGACGGAATCCCTATCACGCGTTCATGATGATTATGCTTCTTTAAGCGGATCACAGGTGGTTAGCAGTTGATCAAACACTACTAATTGCCTGTTGCACTAATCATTTCGGTGTCATCACATTCATAGCCCCCTTTTTATCTAGGGAGAGCAACGATGGATGTTAATTAATAATAATATCTCTAAGGGTTAAGGTTCTGCCTTTGAAGTTAGATACTGGCCTACTTTTTAAATATTTGGCCATCTGATTTTCCTATCCTCTCGCAATAAAAGTGCATGTTTAATTTTAAAGCCTGGATACTTAATTACAGAACTGAACAGAGAGTCCGATTGGATTTGGACGAGTAAATCTCAATTCCTGCGGGACGATACTTGGTTCTTCTTCCCCTGTGTAGATGGCGGTTGAATAGCTCCTGAGTTCTACGTTCCGCCTCACATCTTTTCCCAAGCTGGTTAGTTTGTGAAGTGGATTTGCTATAAAGTTAGCTGAAATTAATGGTAGAGTAGGGTTACTTGCTAATGTCCTGATTTATCTGTGTGTTAGGTAACTTGATCTGAGGCATTAGAGATGTGGTGAAGGATTTTTGTTTTATACTGGTTTCTTTCGCAACGGATCTTCTGTCCCATACCCTATGTCATTCTCTGTCCCATTTTTTATTATATTGTTATTTCTCCTATATAAATATCATGTTTTATTTCTTTTTTATTTCCTTAAAATTCAATAATTATTAATTGAATAAAAAATAAATACAACAGCTTCAAAAAAGTAATATATATAGTAGAAAATTAAAAAATACAGCAGAAATTTCACAAAAAAACTCATTTTTTATGAATTTTGATTTTTTGAGCTTGTTAAATTTTTTGTGTTACTCAGTTAATAGTTATTGGATCTTAAAGAAATAAAAAAGAACTAAAACATGATATTTATGTAGAAAAAATAGTAATATAATAAAAAATTGGACAGAAAATGACAGAGTGTGGGACAGAAGATACGTTGGCGGTTTGGTTTCACATGTAAGAAGGAAGAAGAATGTTGCTGCTCATTTACTATTGTCACATTTGTCTTTGTCACTTGAGGGAAGCCCCGTTTGGTTTGCAAACATCCCAAAAGAGATTATTATGTGCGCTGGAAATGCGGATTTACTTTAATGAAGTTCAGTTTCATTATCAAAAAAAAGAATGAAGAAGTAATAGATCAATGTGATTCTTATTAATCGTGTTACTGCGATTTGCAACACCCTCGTCCTCTTTAGATCAGGAATAATGACTTACGTAATCTTTTTAAAGAAAACATTCTACATGCATTTCACGAGTAAACAAGATGCTCTTTTCCATGCAAACCAGTGGGCCGGGAGGGTGACCACCAGTATACGTGTTTATAATAGAGCTAAAATTTCAATGTGGATTGTTGTATATCCTTACATTTAAATTGTTGTTATATATTTACAATTAATATTATACTAGTTGCATTTAAATTTAAAAAAAAAGGTTGAATTTTCTTTTCAGAAATTTGAAGAAGGTGACATGGACAAATGTTCAAACTTTGCAAAGAATCTTCCATAAGGAAGTTACAAAATTAGTCAGAAAATTGAGAGGGGGGCAAATAAGACGCAAAAATAAAAACAGTATAAAATTACAAGCTCATTCTACAATTTCCTAAAATTTGAGGAATGCAATTATCCTCCCTTTGATTGTATAGCTCTATCGAGTTTTTGCTCTCAATTGTACAATTTTTGTGACGGCCTCACCTCCTCTTAGGGCGTACCTGCCCCGCCGAATCCTTTGGTTCGCCTTAAGAGAAGGTGGAACCGTCACAGTTTTGATAATCTATAAAAATTATTTATCATTTCGGAAAGAAAAAAAAGATACCACGTGGTTCTGTCATTGACTGAAACAAATTTATCCTTTATAGGAGAGCCAAATTTTTATGAACTACTTTCATAGCCAAGAAGAATGGAACATGGATAACCTTTCAGTGATTAATAATTAAGTTTGCATAATCATATGAACCAGGGGTCCATTGGAAAAATCAACTCGCTCCCACATAAAATTGAAATTGTGTATTGTTAGCCCAAAAGGGCGAAAAAAAAAAGAATAAAGAATGTTGTGGGTACCGCGACTTTGAATTTTCTAAATTTATCATCGTTTTATCTCATCATTTCTATACTTTAAAATTTTTTAATTCTAATTATTAGACACTTTCAAGATTTTTTTAAAAATAGCTATAAAACTATAAATTAATCATTGATAGATTTCTAGATATCTACGTAACTTTCGAAATTACGTCATGGATATTACAATCGAATTAAGCAATTAATGGGTGGGGATTTTGCTTAGTGGCTTTCCAGCTGGTCAGGGGGCGCTTCCCTTTCTATTTCTTTGAAATTGTTTGAATAAAAGCGGCGAGGCAGTAGTCCAGTCAGTCATACAATACCGCGTGACACGGCGTCAGGTCAAAGTAGTCAAAATAGAGGAGATTCTCAACCCCCACGTGTCCGTCTTATTTAATTCCATTCCATTCCTATGTTACTCCTATCTTAGGTTTACCGTCAACAGATCCCGGTTTATTTATCGGATCTAATCCCGACGTCACGTGGTCGTCATCCTCGCGTTTATATTACACGGCTTGGCCTCAGCGCGGCTTTGTTGTCTACCCAGTCACCCCATACATCACCTCCCCGTTCGCAGCAGCCAGCAGCGCGTCCGCTTCTTCTCGATGCAGTAAACTTTTTCATTTTCCCCTCCTTTCTTTTATCTTTTTATTTTCTACTATAAATTCTTTTTTTTTTCGCACAATCCTAGGGAGAAGAAAATTATTTAGGGAGATTTTACAGCCCGTTCTTAATATTATACCCTAAAGTGAAGTTCACCGTTGGATGATGAAATTCATTATCATCATTAGAGCTATACCATATTGAGGGAATGATACTGAAAAAGACCATAGAATTTTCTAATTATTCAAAGCAAGAAAAGTGCAAATTAATTTACATTAGAAATGTAGAAATATGCTTACATTTTTTATTAAATTAATTACTTACACAAAGTTACATGATAACTTATAATTTATTAACTTGAAACTTGATAACCTAATGGAACTTTGTTGTATTTACCAATTCCCAAAAAATAAGTTAATTAGATAGGTAATATCGTGCACGTAAGGATGATATTTAACATAAAAGAGTTTTATCAAAACTTTTATATATGTTACTAAATTGAAATTTGAATAACCTGGTTGCCAAAAGGTACCACCACATGCACTGATCATTAAAAAAATGATTGCAAATAACAACAACAGTATTAAAAGATGTCATTATAGTGTTTAGATGCCATCCATATAACAATAATTGTGGAGGCAGAAAATCATACAATAAAAGTTTGAAGATTGTTTTCAAATAATTGCAAGTTAATAAAACTAAAAAAATGCTATTTTATTATCTATATCTATATCTATATGTATTCAGGAAGGGATTTTTAGCAGAAACCCTCTTAATACCTTCTAAACTTGTCATACTTTTTTCTAGATTTTTGTATTTATTTTAATACATAAAAAAGTAGTGGGTTATAACCCACCTTATCACCAATCAATATTCCCACTATCCCACTATCACCTTATCACCAATCAATACTCCCACTATCCCACTATCTTAACTCATCCTACAATTACTCCTACAAATTCTTCTTTTACTCATAGACTTGATTAACTTATCGAGTTAATTCCCTCACCCTCTCTCTCAATTTCTTATTTATTTTTGGTTCTCTATTGATTTTGTAAATGTATTGATTTTGTTTCTTTTGTGAGCAGTAGTGGAAGATATTATGTGCAGAGACTCCAGCAGAAATCAACCTTCTTGTGGCCGGCTTAATTTTCCAGGTCAGTCCCCTCTGCCTTTTAAGTATGTTTTGCTTTTGCTTTGTTTTTTGTCATGAATGATATTGCATTGATTTTCTGATCATCCATTATTTCTGAAAATTTTTTACAAAATCTTATGAACGGTTGTTTGCTTATTGTTACACTGTAAAGCAAAGATAAAAAGGTATTGCTTGCTTATATAATTGCAGATGGTATAGGTTCATGATTGAGGGTTCTACTATTTCTAATATAAATTGTATATTATAAAAATTTATTTGTTTGTATTACTGAAATTTTTTAATTATTTTTTATTGCATATTTATCACATAAAATAGGTGTTACGATAGTTATTTTCATAATTTTATTCCAAAAATGATCGTGCATGAAATAAAAAAAGATTTTTTGATAATTAAAAAAAAATTAAAAATGATTTATAATTGGAGAAAAACAATTCAGATACTACTAATAACTAAGGCACTATACGCCCATTATTAAAATTGGATTAATTTTTAATTTCGTCAGAAATCCTTTTGGCAAAATTGCATTATAGCCTTTCTTTTCTTTATCAACAATGACAATTACAACTACACGATTCATCTATCTAGCAACAGCACAATTCAACTCATGGAATAAATAGTTCATTGCTTAAAATACTTAAACGAAAGGTTAGAGTCAAGTCCTACTTAACACCTGCAAGTAATATATTACAATTAGAAAAAAGAAAATGATTCAAGAGGAGCAAAAAACTCACCAATCCCCTGACATATATGCAATCGTCAAGGCACTTTTGAGCATTTAAAACTGCATTCCTTAATTCAGGTAACCACTTCTCTGTAATTGTTTTCATTTGATTACAATGCAATTCTATTAAATTCTATTGATGCTATTTCTATATTAATTATTGTATTTTTTTGGTTAACAATTCTCATACAATGTATCACTATTTACACATAAAATAAATACATAAACTATTGATTTTTAATTTAATATATATTTTATTTATAGATCAAAGAAATGAAAAATCTAACTGTCCTCAAGATCGCCAGGTATCCACATCACCAATGATTTTGCGTGATCATGGTAAATATACAGCTTTTTATATCGTCATACTCATCTTACATACACACTTTTTGGCTGCACTATTTTGCTAAATCAACTATAGATACAATACAATACAATTGTAGTATAATTGTTCGATTACAATACAATTGTATTACATTCTGTTGATGCTATTTATAGACAATTTAGCAATTTTATAGATTAACAATTTATTTTATTTTATAGATTACCAATTACTACATGTACCAAAATATTTTTATATAGGGATTACTTCATTAACTATGGGTGCTAATAACAATTCAATTGGTGCGTATTTTTCATTTGATTACAACACAATTGTATTAAATTCTATTGATGCTATTCTATATTAACTATTGTATTTTTTTGTTAACAATTCTCATACAATAATAAAAAAAATTCTCATACAACCGAAAAAAGACGGTTCTTGAATGATATATACATTCTATTATATTTCAAACTATTGTTAAACAGATATTATATTTTAATTTTATTGATAAAATTTTTTCACCTTTATTTGGTCATCATTTTATTTTTTTTTTCAATAATGTCAGCACCGTGCATAGCATGGGTATTCCCACTAGTCTATATGTATTGAGGAAGGGGTTTTTATCAGAGACCCTCTCAATGGCTTCTAAACTTCTCATTCTTTTTTTCTAAATTTTTGTATTTATTTTAATACATTAAAAGTAGTGGATTATAATCAACCCTATCACCAATCAAATTTAAAATTTAAAACATTCTCATTATCTACTTCATAAACCGTTTATACTTTGTTATTTATACTTTAAATCATTTTTACTCATTAATTAAAAACAAATGCTCATTAGTATGCTATTTTTATATAATGTTACATTTTTATAATTAAGAAATATTTATCCCCAAACTAACCTTATAACATCCCCTATAAATGAGCTTTGCAGATTATAATTACGTTTCAAAAAAATCACAAATGTGCAACTACATGTAAAGTTGAGAGAGTGAAGTGCAACTAAATGTAAAGTTAATGGGTTTATTATATTTAACCCTAAAAAAAATCCCAAGAAGGGAACAAGTAGTGGGTTATAGATTTTTGTATTTATTTTAATACATAAAAAGTAGTGGGTTATAACCAACCATATCACCAATCAAATTTAAAATTTAAAACATTCCCACTATCTACTTCATAAACCCTTTATACTTTGTTATTCTTTTTTCTATATTTTTTATTTATTTTAATACATAAAAAGTAGTGGATTATAATCAACCATATCACCAATCAAATTTAAAATTTAAAACATTAACACTATCTACTTCATAAACCGTTTATACTTTATTATTTATACTTTAAATCCTTTTTACTCCTTAATTAAAGACAAAAGCTCATTCGTATGCTATTTTAATACAATGTTACATTTTTATAATTAAGAAATATTTATCCTCAAACTAACCCTATAATCACCCCTACAAATGAGTTTTGTAAATTACAATTACATTTTAAAAAAATCACAAATGTGCAACTACATGTAAAGTTGAGGGGGTACAGTGGAACTATATGTAAAGTTAAGGGGTTTACTATATTTAACCCTAAAAAAAATCTAAAAAACGGAACAAGTAATGGGTTATAGATTTTTGTATTTATTTTAATACATAAAAAGTAGTGGGTTATAACCAACCCTATCACCAATCAAATTTAAAATTTAAAACATTCTCACTATCTACTTCATAAACCGTTTATACTTTGTTATTTATATTTTAAATCTTTTTTACTCTTTAATTAAAGACAAATGCTCATTCGTATGCTATTTTAATACAATGTTACATTTTTATAATTAAAAAATATTTATCCCCAAACTAACCCTATAACCACCCCTACAAATGAGCTTTGTAAATTACAATTACGTTTTAAAAAAATCACAAATGTGCAACTACATGTAAAGTTGAGGGGGTACAGTGGAATTATATGTAAAGTTAAGGGGTTTACTATATTTAACCCTAAAAAAAAATCTCAGAACGGAACAAGTAGTGGGTTATAGATTTTTGTATTTATTTTATTACATAAAAAGTAGTGGGTTATAACCAACCCTATCACCAATCAAATTTAAAATTTAAAACATTCTCACTATCCACTTCATAAACCGTTTATACTTTGTTATTTATATTTTAAATCTTTTTTACTCTTTAATTAAAGACAAATGCTCATTCGTATGCTAGTTTAATACAATGTTACATTTTTATAATTAAAAAATATTTATCCCCAAACTAATCCTATAACCACCCCTTCAAATGAGCTTTACAAATTACAATCACGTTTCAAAAAAATCACAAATGTGCAACTAAAGGTAAAGTGCAACTAAATGTAAAGTTGAGGGGGTAAAGTGCAGCTAAATGTAAAGTTAAGGGGTTTACTATATTTAACCCTAGAAAAAATCTCAAGAACGGAACAAGTAGTGGGTTATAGATTTTTGTATTTATTTTAATACATAAAGAGTAGTGGGTTATAACCAACCCTATCACCAATCAAATTTAAAATTTAAAATATTCCCACTATCTATTTCATAAACCGTTTATACTTTGTTATTTATACTTTAAATCCTTTTTACTCCTTAATTAAAGACAAATGCTCATTCGTATGCTATTTTAATACAATGTTACATTTTTATAATTAAGAAATATTTATCCCCAAACTAACCCTATAACCACCCCTACAAATGAGCTTTGCAAATTACAATCACGTTTCAAAAAAATCACAAATGTGTAACTAAATGTAAAGTTGAGGGGTAAAGTGCAGCTAAATGTAAAGTTAAGGGGCTTACTATATTTAACCCTAAAAAAAATTTCAAGAACGGAACAAGTAGTGAGTTATAGATTTTTGTCTAGATTTTTGTATTTATCAAATCGAATGCATAATATTTGTAAGTATTTCATTTTAACAACATTCAATTACATTCATTTTTGTTCATATATCATTCATTTTCTAAAATAAATTTCTATTATTTTTTTAGGATCTATTTTCCGAAAAAATGCAGTTTTTGAATGATATGCACATTCTATCATATTTCAAACTATTGTTAGACAGATATTACATTTTAATTGTGTTGGTACAATTTTTAAATTTTTTTTATTCACCATTTTATTTTTACTTTTTCAATAATGTCAGTACCGTGCGTAGCACGGATATTCACACTAGTTTAGATGCTATTCATATATCCATGATTATAGGAGCAAAAAGATCATAGGATAAAAAGTCATAACAAATTCATCAACATATATGGTCAACTTTGATAGACAAAAAGAAGATATCAAAGTCCACTGTGATAGGCAAAATTCTGAGGGTAGACATTTGTAATGTACATATTGTTATTGTGATAAAGATTTTTGAATTGTTATAAAGATGTTTTGACTGTAATAAAATAGAAAAATAATATAATGCTCTAAGTAATTAGTACAATGAAATAATTTTTTCCTAAGTGAAATCAACAGCCAAAATCTTCTTTTGATTGGAAATAATTTATTGGACTAACCGTGAACACATTTAAACCGCATAAAGAAAAAAAAAAAGAAGGGAAAAAAAATCATGTTTGCATGAGGTTCCTTCTGAAAGATTCTCATATGTTTGGCTGCCGCACACTAGCCATGAGGAGCGCGTGGCTCTATCCAAACCAAAAACCAAAAGGACATGAGTTGCTTGAGGGCGCTGAGAATGTTCGCCAAAGTCGAACGTGTGGTCGGCGTAACTAACGGTTCAATCATCGTCATCAATTCCGTCAAAATTCAACTCCCCTAGTCTCCGTTACCGTTAAAGAGACCGCGGGCCCAGCTCCCTCGTCAGCTAACAGGTCACAGGTCACAACTGCCTCGCAAGTCGCACTTTCCTTTCCTCCTTATATATAAAATCTTCAATCTTCGCTCGTTCTTTCGATACTCTTCAGCTTCCTAAGCCCACAAAAATCCCATCTTTTGACTGCCGAGAAATTTACGTATTCAAAATATTTAAGATCCTATCACCTGAACACCGAGCTAGAGAAGAAGAAGGCTAGAGAAAGAGGTTGACGTCTTCATTTCAAGCCTAAGTAATCCTCAGGTACTTAATTCCGTTTTTTAATTGAAGTCAAGGTTCATTTTGTTGATCTTTTGAGGCGGGCTGTGGTTGAAAGGAATTTCCTGTTTTATATTTGTTGTGTTGATGGTAAAGTTTTGTCTTTTATTTTGTTGTTCTTCAAGGTTGAATGTTGAGCAACATTTAAAACAAAGGGGGAGGGAGGAGGGAGGGGGAGAGAGAGAGAGAGATTGAATTCAAAGGGTTGATTATCGTGTTTTCTTTTCTCCTTCATTTACTTGTATAGAAAATTCTTACCAGGGGATTGAGGAGACTTGCTTTTATTAGTCAAGCAATTGAATTAGGCTTCTTTGAATACATGGTGTTCTCTTCTTCAGCTCAAGTCAATGGGGAAAATTTGCCACTTTAGAATTCCTTCTTTAGTTTCTTGGATATTTCTTTTCGTTTATTGAAGGCAGGGAGTTATAGGGAGGGTAGATGGTTTATAAAGTAGTTGAGAAGAAAAGATATAAATGAAGAGGAAAAAAGCTAGCTTATTTACTTATCTCTGTCTTCATTGTTTTAGTGGAACACCATCAAATTATTAGGAACTCCCAGTTTATTGCTGCTGGTGTCAAAAAGTATGTTCTTGTTTATGTTATGGGGTTCTTTTTTGTAGTGTAATTGAAAATATTTTCATGAGTATATGCTTGTTCAGATTGTATTCTACGAGCGATGAGGAGTGTTTCTTTCTTTTTAGCTGGTTTTGGTTAATGAAATTCTGTGCATGATTGTTGTTTTCTTTATCCTTTTTCTTGAGATTATGCAGAAGATTGCCAAAAAGGTAATTCTGACCTGCACATCAAACCCATGGAAAAACGTAATCTTAGAAAACTGTATATAGTTTGATCTGTGGTGATCTATGAAGACAAGGATTAGGAGCTAAAGGAAGGAAATGATATGTTTTGACTCAGGTCTCTATGTTTTGTTCATGGGGTCAGAGAGATGTGTTAATTTACTTTTGCCATAGATCATTTTGAGGCTAGGATTACTTGAAGGCGTATTGCTTCAACAATTTGGTGCAAGGAATAAATTCTACATTTTTGTTAACTGCCTTTATTTTTTTTTGTAAATCCCTGTGATGAATAGTAATATGGTGATTAAGATTTTATTGTCATCATTCTTATGTTGGTACCAGTTTGGACAGAGCTTTTTAAATTGATTATTGCAATAGATGGGCATGATGTAACAAATTTGTTCAGGCAAAAGGAGAACTGCTGTACTACATGTTGAGCAAATTATTCTGTTTAAATACTTCACTAGTATCAACAACAGTTTAGCTTTATCTGTTAAATAAGGCTATAACAGCAAATTTATTGCTTTTTGTGACTTTGCAGGTCCTTCGCTGTGTGCTAAAGACTGACTCCTTCACCGGACATAATCTGCTGTTCTTTGTCTTTGATAAAGGAACCAGAGAGTTTTCTTGTCCACCGTCCATGTTATTTTAATTGGTAAATAAAACAGCTGATGCCACTTATCTAGTATGGATTCACATCAATTTTTTGGATATAGCGTTGCTGGTGCAGACATATCATACCCTTCTTATTCTACTGCCCCTTCAGTGCCAAATAGACTCTACGGCTCACTGAAATTTGAGTTAAGGAACTCACCTAATTCACCTTTCTTGTCTCATTTTGATTCTGAGACTCTTACCACACAGAGTGACGGTCAAGAACAGCATAGTTCAACAGAAAATCTTTCTGAAGCCAGTCCATCCTGTAATTCTTCATTAAATTATACCAGTAGTTGCTACCAGCAGTTAAGCTCATCTCCGGATTCCAGTCAAGAAAAACCTCAAATCTCTTCTGGTGGAACTACTCTTTTTCAGAATCCAAATAATGGTCATAACATAAAGTACACTTTGCAGCAACTGGAGACTGCTCTAATGGGACCAGATGAAGAAGCAACAACATCAGCTCCCTCTGTAGGGGAAAATAAACGCCCACAAGCATCAGGCCAGAAATCCAGGGCCTGGAGCCAGGAAAATCAACCCCTGGGATCGCAATTAATTCATTCCCAGCCGTCTTATGCCTTGCACCTGGGGAAATCAGGAAATGAACTTCCTATGGAGAAGCGTCTGAGAGCGATTGAAGAATTGTCCCTGAAGGGTATCCCTCCAACTAATCTTAAACAATTGTTGATGGAATGTGCTCGAGCATTTTATGAAAATGAGCTAGAGAACTTTGAGAAATTGGTTGAAACAGCACGTGGTGCTGTAAGCATCACTGGTGAGCCAATTCAGCGTCTTGGTGCTTACATGCTTGAAGGGCTAATAGCAAGGAAAGAGGCATCGGGAACCAACATTTACCGGACTCTGAGATGCAAGGAGCCAGAAGGCAAGGACTTGCTTTCATACATGCATATTCTGTATGAAATATGTCCTTACTTGAAATTTGGCTATATGGCTGCAAATGGTGCCATTGCAGAAGCATGTAGAAACGAAGATCGCATCCACATTGTGGACTTCCAAATTGCTCAGGGCACGCAATGGATGACTCTCTTACAAGCACTTGCTGCAAGGCCTAGTGGTGCTCCTCATGTGCGTATTACTGGCATTGATGACCCAGTTTCTCAGTATGCACGCGGAGAAGGTTTGGCAGCAGTAGGCAAACGCTTAGCAGCCATTTCTGAAAAGTTCAATATTCCAGTGGAGTTCCATGCAGTGCCAGTTTTCGCTCCAGAGGTTACAAGGGATATGCTGTGTATAAGGCCTGGTGAAGCTCTGGCTGTGAACTTCCCCCTGCAGCTCCATCACACACCTGATGAGAGTGTTGATGTGACCAATCCAAGAGATGGGCTTCTCAGAATGGTGAAGGCACTTAATCCCAAGGTCGTCACCCTGGTGGAACAAGAATCAAAGACGAATACTGCTCCATTTCTCCCCAGGTTTTGGGAAACTCTAGAATACTATTCGGCAATATTTGAGTCGATAGATGTCACTATGCCAAGGGACAGGAAGGAGCGAATTAATGTGGAGCAACACTGTTTGGCCAGGGATATAGTGAATATTATAGCTTGCGAAGGAAAGGAAAGGGTTGAACGCCATGAGCTCTTTGGAAAGTGGAAATCCAGATTTACGATGGCTGGGTTTCGGCAATATCCTCTGAGTTCTTATGTCAATTCAGTGATAAGAGGCCTGTTAAGGTGTTACTCAGAACACTATACACTAGTGGAGGCTGATGGCGCTATGCTGCTGGGGTGGAAAGACAGGAACCTGATTTCTGCGTCTGCTTGGCACTGATTCTTAGAATTCGGAAAGAGCACGATGGAGAGGTAGATATAGAAACAACTGGTTTCTGTTTTTCTGGTTCATAGGATGGGCAATTACATAGTTACTGTAGCCATGATAGCTTTAGGCATAATTTCATTTAGTTATGTTGTGCAATATTGTTGTAAAACGTCATGTTGGAGATACAGGTGGGTCATTTCATATTCTCCCCTTTTTAAGTGCTATTTTCTTCTGTTCAGTACAGATGTTAGAATTGTCTTTTGCTGTTGAGCTGTAAGAACTTGATGATGCTGGCTTTAACAATGAGCTCTCCACAATCCTAGGTACAACACAACTTTTTACAGTGGATTAGCAAATTCTGCTGTGGGTCAGAGTATGTGTAAGGTATGACCGTGCGAGTAGAAGCACATAATTTGTTGGACACTAATACTAAAAGCATCCACGAGGGTGGGTAAGTTCAAGATTAATCCAACCATATTAGTTTCCTTCCCCTGTTGAAAACTGAAAATCCCACGGGTCCACTTGGTCAAAGTTAATCTTGGGTATTCAATAGGTTGATTAAGTGAGGTAGCTTAGGCCCGCTTCCGGTCTACCCGAGCTTTGTTCGAACTTGAAAGGTTGAAATCATCACAAAATGGAAATTCTAGGCGACTCCGGAGTTTTAACACTTGGTTTGTTAGTCACTCAGTTGTGGATTTGTCAAGAAGAGAAGAGGGATGGGAGGAAGGACTTTATTTTTCTTGTTTTGGGGACGAAAAGAATTTGTTAAGAGGGAGACAGATTTAGGCAGATGGCAATTGGATGTTCTCTCTAGATTAGAGAGAAAGTTGGTGGAAGGATATGTAATTTTACATTGAGCAAAACTAAAACAATCCATCTCAAGTTAGCTAATCTTTTTTTGACACGTTACTGAAGACAGAGATCTCATCCGACTCAAACATCCTATGTGAGTAGTTGGCCAGCCAGTCTGTGTCTCCTTTTGATCGAGTGGACTCTCGTGGGATTACTTTGATTGGACTTTGCACTAACTCCAGAACCAAAGATAATAGGATGATTTCACCAAGTTTCATCATTGTCCGGACTCCGGATGATAACAGGAATGATAGTTGGCCTGTATTATTGACCTCAAGACTAATGTGTGGGAGATCTGCACACTGTACAAAAATTCATACATGTTGGACCTTTTAGTTGGGTGGTCTTACTCTAACGATCTAACCCAGCACTACACGTTTCTTTCAATTTTTTTTTTTTTAAAAAAAAAAGGGGCGGTCGTTTACCATTTCTAGTGTTCGAGCAACTAATAAAAGAAAATCATGCCAAAATTCTTTAGTATACCTGAATTCATTTTCAACAGAATTGATTTTATGCTCTAATAGTAAATATGTAGAAAATTCATTAAGATAAAATACATAAATAAATAATTACTTGGTAGTAGTTTGTCACTATAATTCGTAGTTGCTGATAAAAATTAAGGTTTACTAAATATGTTGATAAACAAAATAATAAGAAATACATATTAGTTGGAAAAAGAATATTTTAGAAATTGGAAGTGAATAGATATCAAAGGTAATTTAGAAAGAGTAACAGAAAAAAGTTGACACCAATCCCTCCCTCTCCCTTTATATATATAAGTGCTAATGGCACATGCGAAGTGTGTGCAATTCAAAAATACATTTTTGCGAATCCATTTTATATAAAATTTTCATTACTAAAGCAAATTGTGGTATTTTAACCTTTTTTCGATCAAATAATGATTACTTTAGTAGTTATAATACTTAGAATTAGTCATTCTATCAACATGTATTTAGATGAGTTATGGTTAAAGGCAGTTATTTTAGCAATTTAGGTAAGTGATAAGTGAATTTCATGAGGGTAAAGTTGAAGGTATATAAAGTGACAAAAAATGTTTACCATATCCCCTTCTCTCCCTTTATATATATACATATATACATATATATATATATATATTATAGATAGTATAGATTATTATTTTTCAAACTAGTTAACCTAGTACTACACAAGTACCGTTTTTTTTTTTCAATACTTGTTAACGATACTTTAGAATTCTTAATCATTGGTGACCTTGTATAATCATGAACCGACTATAGCAAATGTTGAAGAAAACGAAAGTATAGGGGGGGATATAAGTAAAACTTCTAAAGTGAAACAAAATAATAAAAGAGGTTGATGGAACATACCTTCAAGTAATTTATTCTGGTAATTGAAGTTCTTTCATTGTACCTTCAAATGTGTCTATCAAATAGCATTATCTTATTAGACATGATAATTGCACATTGCATCCCCTGACTTAGGGTTTTGGTTCTATTGCGATCGATCATCGTGTGTGTGTGTGACAAATCCTAAATGTCCAAGTCGTTAATCACACTAGGTTTAGGGCTATTAACCCTAATTGTTTTAAATTATTGAGGAGTAGGCATGATTTGTGACTCAGTCAGGTATGGTTATAAATTGTTGAAGAGCACGCGTGATTTGGGCGGTCCTAATACTTCATAGGACTGCACCTCTGGCTCTTTTAGTCTTAGCAGGAGGGAGGGACACAGGCGCCTCCACGAATGTCCTGATTGACATGAATCAAAAGCAGCAAACTGTCTAGTCTGTCTGGTTACTTCCCATCTTAGCCAAATAATCAGCAAAACATATAATATATTATAGGGTCTTAGTCATGTTATACTTGTAGCAGCAGTGAAGGAAATGAAAGTTTGGGGTATATGGTAAAAAACTAAAAATTTCTAGAGTGAATAAAATATAAACAAGAGTTAGATAATGAAACACACCTTTTCACACAATTTAAGTTCTTTCAGTTGTATTTGGATCAAGATTACACAAATTAACACGCTGAAATTGTCCAAACTTCTTATTTCATGGTAATTGTATACTCCCTTTCCAATTACAAATTTTTCTTTTCTTTTTCTTCTTGTATTTTGTAAAACTTTCATTCTCGGTTAATTTTGTGGATCTTCTTCTGTGACAAACTTATATTGCCAAAATGTCGAAGTTGTTAAATCTTTGGAAAGAATTACAAAAAATAAAAGGAATTTTTTTTTTTTTTTTTAAGAAGAGAGAAATGCAAAAAGGGGAAGTGAGAAATGCAATTTCCAATGAAAATGTGCAGAAGAGATTTAATGAGTAAAAAGGAGAAGGCATAAAGCCATAAACACTGGCTGCAGGCCACCCAAGTACTTGGGGGGACATTTTTGCATGGCCGGTGGCTGCAGGCCCCCCGAGTATATGGTCATCCGTTTATAAAGAGACGGCAGCATTGGCATCGCTTAATTTTGAAAGTAACACGTCCGCGAACAAAAATTTTGTTTTGACACATGAAAGCAACGACTCTGTTCGGATTGGGAGTTTTTCATTGAACCACTAGTATATATCAAGTATAATGGGAGTTTTTCATTTTGGAGGATCCGGTTGAAATCTTCGCCCCATTCCCCAACCGCCACAATATCAAATTCCTACCACGTGTCCTGACTTTTAAGGTTTCTCAAGTGACACTCTAGTCTTAGCGGTGATGCAGATTATTCCTTAACAGAGGCGGCGAATGCAACATAAATTATCTTCATTTCTCTCGACTATTGAATAGCCCATGATTCACATGGGCACACAAAGAAATCCCAAATCTTTTCCTGCAGATCCTAATCGCTATCAACCAGGGCTGAGCCCACCTGTCACAAATCAATCCTGCCAGTCACAAAGAGCAGAGGTCGCAGAGTTTAAAGGAAATTGGACACGTGGTGCGGATTGAAGGCTGGCCATATTGGGCTGGAGAATGCGCCGAGTGTCGTGTCCATTTTTAATTGGGCCAAAAGATTTCCCAATGATGGTAACCCACACCATGTGGTGCTAAATGGAACAAAGAATTGGTTCGAACTTGCAACGGAAATTGAAGTTGATGGGATTGTGCCGGCCCACTTGAAACGCTTGAAAATTTTTTGGATCACCGATAATTTTCTCGCCAGGGGTTGTTTGCATCAGGGAACTCAAGCCGAAATACGCCCTTTCGCTCTCATGTTAAAAGGCTTTGATTCCTTGTATAATTTTGTGGCCGAAAACGAACCAATGATCTTATAATCTCACCTAGCTCAATGTCATGTAACTCATCATTAGCCGAAAGATTTTGCAACGTGTAACAATACTCATTTAGTAGTTTAACTTTTTAAACTTTCCTTTTCCTTTTTTTTTCAGAAAAAAAGTCGCGTCCTAAATTTTTTTATCTAAAGCTAATTGTTAGTTTTTAAAAGTTGTATTCTAAATTGCAAGCAAGCCTCGCTTAAGAACAGAAGGAAATTCCGTTGACTCAATATCTGGTCGATGTCTCATTTTCAATTTAATTAGTCTTTCAATTTGGATCCATCATCAAATCATGACGCACATGCTTAAATTTTTAAGAGAAAAAAAAAATCGTACATTCTTGTTCGTAATTCATTATAAATGGCCGCTTACAAGGACTGCATTCGTCTCTATAAATAGCGGAGTAGAGAGAGCATAAAAGCTGCATTGCCGGAACTTTGCAGTGTGCCGGGAAGTTTTACTTAAATAAACTCCAAGCATTTCTTATTAAAATCGATTATGGAGGTTGTCGTTGAAAAAGTACCAGTTCCCCGTCGCTCTGCCAATTTTCATCCAAGCGTTTGGGGAGATCATTTTCTTGCCTATGCTTCTCAGCATAAGGTGATAGCATTAGCATATGATTTCCAGCTCTTCTTGTGGCAGTTATTTTCATGATCTTGCGAATCACAAAACTTATTTCTGGAACTGGTTTTCTTTTTGCTTTTTTGAAGGAAAAATTCTTCGAAGCAGAGGGAGAGCTTCAACGGCTAAGAGAAGAGGTTAGAAAGATGTTGACTGAAACTCCTGACGAGTTTCCTGGAAAGCTAGACATGATAGACACCATTCAGCGTCTTGGGGTGTCGTACCATTTTGAGAGCGAAATCGAGGCATCATTGCAGAAGATTTTCGATGCCTACAGTGAGTTGAATCACAAAGATGGCAATGATCTCCACACCATCGCTCTTCGTTTCCGATTACTCAGACAAAAAGGTTTTCGTGCCTCTTGTGGTAAGTAAATCGACCTTTATAACACATATAGTAGATGTAAATCATGTTCACAAATTGCCATGCACTTTAGCATGCATATACCAGGACGTGCTACGCCAACACCAGAGGCTATCATTTCTTGATAAAATAAACGACATGCACCGTTACTTTTTTCAACAGACGTGTTCGACAAATTCAAGAACCCGGAAGGAGATTTTAAGGAATCTCTGGCGAGCAATGTCCTTGGAATGTTGAGCTTGTACGAAGCAGCAAACTTTGGAGTGCACGGGGAGAAGGTTTTGGACGAAGCGCTGAAATTTACTTCAAATAACCTCGAATCCATGGTTCCAAGCTTGAGCAATTTTCTTGCTGCACAAGTTGTTCAAGCTCTTAAGCTGCCGATCCAGAAAACTTTGACAAGGCTGGGAGCGAGGCAGTACATATCTCTCTACCAACAGCATGAATCACATGATAAATTGTTGCTAAAATTTGCAAAATTGGATTTTAACAAATTGCAGAAGTTGCATCAGAAGGAACTAAGCGGTCTAACAAAGTAAGTAAATGTTTACCTAGCTTAAAAGGAAAAAAAAAAAGGACGAGGGCAAGGCTGACGGTCCCACAAAATACTGATGGGTGCTACAATAATTATTAAAAAAATTTCTAAATGATTAATATTCTACGATGGGTGCCACAATAAATATTCTAACAAATTTTCTAAATGATTATTCACATGTCCAATTGGTAGTGAGTAAAAAGAAACTTCTACCCTGATTTTTTACACATTTCAGGTGGTGGAAAGGCTTAGATGTTGCAACCAACTTACCATTTGCAAGGGACCGATTGGTGGAGTGCTACTTTTGGATTTTGGGAGTGTATTTTGAGCCCAAATATTGCTTCGCTAGAGAAGTGCTAACAAAAGTAATCTCCATCACTTCCATTATTGACGACATTTATGATGTCTATGCCACTGTGGATGAATTAATCGTTTTCACAGATGCGATAGAACGGTACTTTTAACTTTTTGTTTGTTTGTTTTTTTTTTTCACCTTTCAAATCTTCTTTAGTTTAAACCTTTCAATAGATATGAAGTACGTATAGGCTCCAGTCCTAAGTCCCTTTGCAATTTTTGTAACAATAATTTGTTCTGGTGGCCTGCATGAAATGATACCCAGGTGGCACATCACTGAATTGGATCGATTACCATCTTATATGAAACACTGTTACCGTGCCTTGCTGGATATCTACAAAGAATTCGAGGAAAAATTGGCCAAGGAAGGCAAGTCAGATAGAGTCAATTATTCAAAATTAGAGGTAATATGATTGGATTAACGCTTCACAGTCAATGCATGTGAAGTCGTACTCTACATGTGGGGTTTCAATATGAGAGCCATATATTTGTTAGATGGTCTATTCGCAGGGTATATTACATATTTGTCGTTTGATTGTTGGAACATCTTCCAGATGAAAAAGTTAGCCAAAGGATATCTTCAAGAGGCCATATGGTTTCACAATGGCTATGTCCCAAAAGTTGAGGAGCACATGAAGGTTACACTTGTCACAGCAGGATACATGATGCTAGCAACAACTTCCATGGTTGGAATGGGAGATTCTTTGACTGCACAAACCTTTGATTGGGTAACAAACGAACCATTAATCGTCAGAGCTGCATCAGTCGTTTGTAGATTAATGGACGACATGGCCGGACACGAGGTTTATATCAAATAATTTACGATTGTCCCGATGTATACAGGTCTCGCGAATATATACAGGCTACTAATTAATACTTTCTTTCTCATGTGGTGCAGCTTGAGCAGGAAGGAGGACATGTGGCCACAGCTGTTGAGTGTTACGTGAATGAATATGGGGTTACAAAGCGAGAGGCATTTGACGAGTTTAACAAACAGGTAGCCAATGCTTGGAAAGATATTAATGGAGAATGCCTCAATTCAAATGCAGTGCCTATGGCCGTTCTTGAGCGAGTTGTGAACCTTGCAAAGGTCATAAATCTGTTATACAAAGAAGGAGATTGGTATACCCATTCTGCGACCAAGCTCAAGGACACCATTACCACTGCGCTTATAGATCCAATCCCAATGTGAAAGGCTTTTTCGTGTTCTGGCTTTTGGTTGAAAAAGCTTTCTATTAATAAGATGCTTGTAAGTGAAGATCAGAAGGTGAAACTTCAGCAGTTAGTTTTACTTCATAATAATATTACTATGTTGGGCCTCATTTCTTGCTAAACTCAAATGCCACTTGCTGAAACACACACAATAAACATGTTAGAGCTCAATTAAGTGGTTGGGCCACATTTTTTGCCCGCCAAACGGGCCGAGAGC
This sequence comes from Coffea eugenioides, assembly GCF_003713205.1. NCBI lineage: Eukaryota > Viridiplantae > Streptophyta > Magnoliopsida > Gentianales > Rubiaceae > Coffea > Coffea eugenioides. The sequence goes on along the minus strand of NC_040039.1, from coordinate 49,368,464 downwards.
AAGCCCGCATATATTAGAGGACAGACCAAACTCTCTTAAGGACATGCGACATTGGATTATTCATGACAATGTCATATCTAAGCCTGCATATGATTGAGGTGGCTCTTTTATATGTCATCGTCCTTTAATGCCCAATCCAATATGATTGATGTAGCTCTTGTGTTTGGATTCTGCAGTATAAGATCTTATGTTTCATTCTTTCTTTTTTTTCAACAAACGTTAATAACTTTATTATATAAGATCTTATGTTTCATTCTATGATTCATTTTCCCGTCCACAGTGTCTCTCGAATATCTCATTCCTCTTCTCTTTCTTCCTTTTCAACGAGAGACGAGAAATCAGACAAAAGATCCGTTGCGATAATATTTACTAGTATTCTATGGAAGGGAGGTTTACCCATAGCCAAAGGTTGCTATTCCAATATGCGTGTATGCTTCTCTGCCATGTAATGTAAGCCACTTAACCTGAACAGACTATAGATTAGGCGTGAACCAACAACTTTGTCTGCAAACTAATTCATCAAATCAACTACCGCATTAAATTTGTAACGAATGGTTCTGAGACAAACTCGATTGTTATCCTACGAAGAAAGACGCGTCTCTTCATACTGCTTCCGCGACTCGGATAACAAACAATAGTACTATATGCTTCTTCGAGCTATTAGACTTTTGTCTATTTCGAAATTGGACCGCATTCACGGGGGTGATTGTTTTTGGTTAGCATCGAAGTCCATCACATGAAATCATGGCTATACCCGACACACATTAGCATTATTGTTATGTAAATCTCGAAGAGAAACAACAACAAACAGTACTTAATTTATTTGAAAGGAAGGACAAAAAAAAAAAAAAATCAGCGATCAGGCCAGATCCTTTTCAGTTGTCAAAAAGAAACCAGAAACGAAAGGAAAGAGAAACTAAAGGTGGCACGTGGCGCACAGCTGGACGCCAAACCAGATGACCAAGTTGCTGCGGTTGTTCAAAGTAGGCCCCCACCCCGTCAATCGTAATTATAACACGTACGGACGTCACAAACACTAATCATGTATTCCAATCTTCTGTATCATTACCTCCCAAGAATTCCGCTTTTATAGCCTGTGTCCGGTCCAGTTCAAACTAATAATACAACAGTAGTGTAATAATACATGAATCTGATTACTGTCATCTCCCAGCTGTTGATTTGACACACTTTCTCTCATTTCCCCCCTCTATTCTATTCATCCCTCTCACGTCAAAAATTGCGGTTGCAAATTGATATATTAACTTGGCTGTTCCTGACAAAACTTACTAAACTCGCTGATTAAAACAAAAAAAAAAAAGCATTATTAATCACTTCTTGTTCCAAAAATAGAATCCAAGAAAGGAAAAAAAAAAAAAAGAATCCGAGTCAGGGATGTGCTGTCATAATATAGTATAGCAGTACATCTGTATCTATAATTGATGTAATGTCAGAGTTTAGCATATGGTACATCTGTATCGCCAGCCTTGGAAAAATCTTTTGTATTTTTTAAAAATAGTTTAAAGAGGTATTTCAAAAAAATTATCTCAAATAATAATGTATTATACAAACACACTCATAAATCACGAAAATGAGTTTCGTTATGTGCTGTCAGAATTCAGTAGAATATATTTAACGTAAATGAGCTTCTGAAAAGCAGTTTGTATCTTTTTTTTTTTCTTCTAAATAGTTCAAGGAGAGATTTCAAATTTTATAAAAGGGAAAATGAAAAAATTTGTGTTTGGATTGCATTTTTCATGATTTTTCATGAAAAAATTACTGTAACGATTTGATGTATGTGAGAAAAAAAGTTAATAGAGAAATGTGATTATGGAAAACAATGTAATTTTTCGACGGATTAAAAATGACGTTCCGCGGTCAGGATTAATCTTCAAGAAAATGAAAACTCAAACACTTGCAGACTGCATCATGCGCATCACCAGACCAGATCCTGATTGTGAATCGGGGTCGTGGACCACGTTGTCTACTACCGAGTTTCCGCTGACTTTCTGGGCGGAGGGCCAGAAAAAAAAGAGAGAGAGAGAGACAAAGATTTTTTTCAACCATATCGACGGTGAGATCATAGTCCACGTTGACAACAAGACAGACCCGCTAGCATCCAGCAAAATCATATATATACAGAGGCAACAAATTCGTGGAGTCTCATCAATTCCGGAGTCCCACAATCAAGCTCTCCGAGCCATCCCGGCCAGAAAGCCAAAAAGCTACCGGTCTGTCCTTTGCAAAGTATGACAGAAGCGGCGTCGCGGGATCCCAACGTCCCGGACCTCCAGACCCCTTTCCTCCCCCGGGGGAAAGACGCCGACGGCGGAGACTATCGCAAACATGAAAAGCTATGCATAGATGACATGTTACAAAAATACTGCGGGGAGTTTGGGTTCTGGCAATTAAGACACTTCATCCTGGCAAGCTTGGCATGGGCTCTGGAAGCTTTTCACACCATGGTCATGATCTTCGCCGACCGTGAACCGGGGTGGCGGTGCTTGGACGGCGCCGCCGGTTCAGGATGTTATCCTGAAGCTAAAAGTGTGTGCGAGCTCGAGCCGGGTTCGTGGGAATGGATCGGTGGGCCGGGGACCTCGACGGTGGCCGAGTTCGGGTTGGTTTGTGGACAGAAATACAAGGTTGGATTGGTTCAAGCATTGTTTTTCGGAGGCTGCATGATTGGTGAGTCCTTTTTAACTCTTAAATTTACCCGATCTTTTCGTTTCTTGCACTTTTTTTTTTTTTTTGGGTTAAATAGATCTTTTTCCTTGTCTAATCTGCCTGGCACACGAGCATGCTCCTTAGTTGTCATTCGTTCTTTGTTTTGGTTGGTGATTTGGTGCAGCTGCACAAGATCATTTTGTTGGTTTTTGGGGCTCTTAGGTGATGGATTGCATTTTTCTGAAATTTTTTTTTTTTTAGAAAAATTACTGTGTAGCAATTTGAGACAGGTTTGATGAAAAATTGATGGAAAAATGTATTTAAAAAAAAGAAGAAAGGAATTATTCATTAGAAAAGCAAGGCCTAAATCATCTGATCATCAGATTAAATGATAACTGAAATGAATCAAATTTTAATTCAGGAAGTGTGAAGCAAAATGATCTAGGTGATACGTTTATATCTGCATACTCGTCTTAAACGTTGAGAGAACTTGTATGTTGAAGAACAAGATCATTTTCAGGGCGTTTTAGAGTTTAATAATTATTTTAGGATTTCTGGTCTTCAAAGAGTGTGCCAATCACTGCTAAATGTGCAGGAATGGAATTTTGCATGACAGAGGAGGTGCACGTATGTAATGGTTTGCTGGTCACAACTTACATGTCTTTATGGCTATTGATTTTACATCTGTTATCCATCATGTTTTGTGAAACTTCTTTTAGTCTTCATCATATGTTATGTTTAATCATGTTTTGTTCCAAAACGACCAGTCTTAATCTTCTTCATGCTTTACTCAAGATCAAAGTCCATTGTAGTATCTGTGAATTAAAGATAGTGAGTGGTCCTAGAAAAGTACAGAATCCGCTCTGCACACACACTACTAATCTCTGGCTTATCAAATTTCGGATCTTTCTATACAAGAATGCGCTCTGCACCATTACAATATGGAGGGAGTGGTGGTCATTTATTATCAGTATCACACTCTGTCTTTCAAATGCCTTCCTCTTTAGTATTATTATTCTGTCGTCTGTCATTTTTGTCCGCTCTGGATCCGCTTATGCTTACAGCCTTTGACGGTTGTCTTCACTTTCTAGAGTCAGAATTGGTATGCTGCTTGACGATGATCCGATTAGACTACTCCGAGACAAAATTGATGTGTGGCTGGCTCATATTTGCTAGTGGCCACATGAAAAATACGTAGAACGTCCCGAGTAATTTTAGGATTTTAATAATACGACTAATTAATAAGTGCAGGATTGCAATTAATATACTTCTAAATTGGGCTCTTATTCTGCCAGCCAAACAACGTCTAACGGTAGAGTTCAAATACTACTCACTATCTTCCTAAGTAAAATCAAGATCAGAGTGACGAACCAGTTTGTAGTTTCGTGTTTGTATTTTTAATCCACAAGGCAAGGCATCGTGATAAATATGACAAGACAAGCGAGAGAAGGCAAATGCTTTAGTCAGACTTCTCGCTCAAATTTTTTTTGTCCTTTTGATACCCTACCCACCGACTACTATAGCCAAAAACGAGCCTGGGATTCAGCTGTTTGTTCTTTGTAACATGGGAACATATCATCATGGTTGTTTCTTGGGTGGGAGTGCATATGATGATGATGTTCTGACTCCTTGGGGTGCCATCCACACGGAAATAGCTCCACCGACTTAGAAAAAGTAAAAGACGTCTTTCTTTCGAGGGCTTCTACAAATTAATAACCTTTCACTTTTGGCTGGAAAAAGATTGTTGAGCATGCGTGGGCCGAGGTGAATGAATATAAAGGGGGGCTTCCTTTTTCTTTTGGGCGTCTTGGTCCACTATCCAAAAGCAATGACTGATTCTCATCTCAAACTCACAAGAAATGCTATATTTTCATTACTTTGGAAGATTCTCTTTATGAGTGTGCCTTGATCTCTATCACCGTCATGGGGCTCTCAGTAAGACAGTCCTACAGGCGCCTCTACTCCTTTTTTCTTTTTCCAACGAAAATAAACTTTCTTTTGGGCAAATACGTAACTTTTGCTGTCTTTTTTTTTTTTTTTTTTATCAATACGATAGTTTCTTATACTACGGGCAGGGGAGGGGAGGGAGGATCCGAAGAGATCCTTGAGTAATTTGAAAGGGACTGAACCATCATCGGATCAGATGGGTGCATTACACATCCGTCTGAAATTTTTAAGTAAGGTCACATTTAATTGTGGCAAACCTTGCCTTTCATCCCATCAAGTTTTAATGTATTGGTGATGGCCACCAGTCCAAAGGCTGTGATGGTTACGTAACTTTTGCGGCCTGCCTACTCTTTTTCTGAATTTCTGGTTTTAGCATGGAACCTTCGGTTGATGTTTGACTTACTAATGATGGTACCTATCAATCACTTGCTTTATAATTTTTAGGAAGTGGAATTTGAACTTGATAATCCTAGAGATATCCATTTTGCGCAAATTTATCTGGTTCCGCCGCTATACAATCTGTTTTCATTTTGGTTGCTCCATCTATTATTGCTGAATACAGCCAAAAAAAAAAAAAAAAAAGTACAACGAAACCTGAGCTATGCATTAAATCCAAATAATTTGAGACAAATTTTCGGCTAAAACTTGTTTTCTGGCAATCTTTCTGAAATACGTATATGGATAAATGACAGGAGAAATTAATTTGAGTTTCGGAACCCAATTATCAGTCCAAACTATAATATCAAATTGGTGTTTAATATTGAAAATGTGAACACTACTAATAGCGTTTCATTGCGTCAAATACATCATCGCAGGGGCTGGAGTATTTGGCCATCTATCAGACTCCAGATTAGGAAGAAAAGGCTCTCTAATTGTTGTTTGCATCTTAAATGGCATTTTCGGTTGCCTAACAGCACTCTCTCCTGGCTACCGGACTTATGTGCTGTTGCGGGTTCTTACCGGCTTCAGCACTGGTGGCGCTGGCCTCTGCTCCTTCGTCCTTTCCACCGAACCCATTGGCCCAACAAAGCGTGGCATCGCCGGAATGTCAACCTTCTATTTCTTCTCGGGCGGCATTGCCGTTCTCTCCGGTATAGCCTACATTTTCCAATCGTGGAGAAATCTCTATATAGCTTCATCCATACCTTCGGTTGTTTTCCTCGCGATCCTGTGCCCTTTTGTCTCCGAATCCCCTAGATGGTGCCTCATCAGAGGCAAGTTGAGCAAAGCCATGAAAATAATGACCAACGTAGCTAAATCAAACGGAAAGCACCTCCCTGATGGAGTCATCCTTGCCCTCGACGATGATGTCAACAACCATGAAAGTAAGGTTCGGAGTGATGCTAAAACTGATTCGGGATCGAAGGAAGCCGTAACAGGTTCTGTGGTAGACGTTGTTCGGTTCCCAGTCACAAGAGTCCGCTTATTTCTGGCGGTGGCTATTAATTTTACGTGCTCTGTGGTCTACTACGGCCTGAGCCTAAATGTAGTCAACCTGGGAACCAATCTTTACCTTGGTGTTCTCCTAAATGCGGTGGCAGAGCTGCCTGCTTATTTCCTAACAGCAATCCTGTTGGATAGATTCGGGCGAAAGCCGTTAGCCATTGGCACACAATGGTTCAGCGGCTTATTTTGCGTGATAGGGTGCCTGTTCAAGTGGTTTGGAACATTGGAAGTGGTTCAAATGATTTGCGGGGTTTTGGGGATATTTGGGATGGCTGGAACATACAACTTGTTATTTATCTACACCGTTGAACTGTTCCCGACAGTGGTCAGAAATGCAGCGCTTGGTTGTGCAACTCAGGCAGCGCAAATGGGAGCTATATTGTCACCATTTGTGGTGGTTTTGGGTGGGGGTTTGCCTTTCGCAGTGTTTGGTGCATGTGGGATTTTGGGAGGAGTGTTAGCATATGGGCTTCCAGAAACCTTAAACAAGCCATTGTACGATACGATGACTGGAATGGAAGATGGAGAACGAGAAGGCACGGTTGTTTAAGGTACTAAAAATTCGTGAATGAGCAGTCAGGGAACTGAAATTGTTCTCTCTCGAAGGAATTATTACAACATGATACTATCAAGTATTGCCAACCCTTTGTGTGTGTGTGTGTGTGTGTGTTTTTTTTTTTTTGGGTGTTATTTCCCTCTGTTTTGAGGTGGAGAGCTATTGATGGCATTGTTGATTACAGGTTTTTGTTAGTGGGCCTATATGTATCTCTGTCTTTTAACAGTCACTCATTTGAAAAGACCAAAACAATTGCTTTCAGCACAGTGCATCTAGTCAGTGCACGGAACAAAAGATTTACAAGCAATTGGCTCTTGAGATTGGTTATTAGACGTTAATAGCTCAATAATCATAATAATGTTAAAGAAGTGAGAGCAAGATCTTGGTTTTGGCTTTTTGTCTAATGCGCTCTTCGGTCTCGTATCAGAAAAAAATGCTTTCTTGTGAGGGGTCAGAAAAGTGAAAATGAAGGAGGACTGCATACTTCCACTTACAACTGTTTTGTCCAATCCTCGTCGTTATCATTTAGAAAAAGAAAAGAAAAGTTTATGTAGCTAAAATTAAAAAGCAGCAGAAACTTTAATAAAGGAATTTCACTGAATCAGGGCCTTAGCTGCTCCCAAGTGAAAGATCCCTCGCAAGGACAACTTGAGGCACTGGAACAGAGGCATTTTTTATCTACCATTTGCAGTAACTCTCTTTCTCAAACCGTTGAAACATACATAACAAAACTCCTCTTTTTAATCTTATGAATGTTAGAAAACTTTTGAAGGATATTGTTAACCTTTCTTTAAGTTAAGTTATCCTTGTTAAGATTAGTAGGTAGGATATTGATTGTATACGAGTTAGCCCCCCCAGTGATGTGAGTTGTCTTGTGTAACATTACCAATTGACTAAATAATTTTTTTACCTTTGAAAATACGAGTTGCTAGCGAAGGTAAACTTGAATTAGATCTTTTTTTTTTTTAAGTGTTGCTGTCAATATCGTGATTAGTATTCCTTAAATAAAAACCATTAGTAATACCTAAACTCAATATGGTATCAATACATAAAGACGAAAAAGAAACTCTAGATAATAAAATTTTTTTCTTGGCTTTGTTTGTTTGCCCTGCAGCGGACTCTATCATCAGTGCATCACCTCTGGTGGTTGCTTGGATCACATTTGGATGGATGGATGGAGGAGAGGACCTCAAGACGCTGACATAAATGATCGAAGGACAGACGGAGACTCCCTCAAATGGGAAATTCTTAAACCCAAAAAAACGTAACATCAAAAACGATTTTTAATTTTTTTGAGACAGGCTTTTAAGTTTTAACAACCCTTCCTTTCCTTCAAAAGAAAAAAAAAAAAGGTTTTAACAACCTTCCATATCCTATTCATTCCACTGATTTTTGAGGTCAAACTAATCTCAAAGTATTACTAATACAACACAAATATACATATCTTCTTATCCAGACATGATGTTTCTGCGTAGTGAATATATTTACACGCGAATTTCGTAGTCGACGAAGCCCCGAACGGAGATTGAGAAGAAACAAGAAAGAGGAGTCCGTCGTCCATTCAGAACATGAAGGGTGCTGGTGAAAACGTTGGCATCACTGCATGCACTGCCGGTCGCCTGAAACTTCCAAAACAACAAAAGTTAAAACGAAAAAAAAAACATCAATGAAACGTCCGGTTCCGGCCTCACTGTAATTCCTTGAGTTACTAAATTGCTTGTGAAAATGACACGTGTATCAACACATTCCAGGCCTCTGTAACTGCAGGCCATTTTCCTTTTTCACATAAAACAACAAAAGCCATCTATCTCTGCTCTAGTTGGATTTATTTAGGACAGAAGTGTGGTTGATTGTATTTAGGCCGCCTAACTGGTTAGCATTTTTATGACGCAAAATAGAGAATCATCATCATCATCATCATATGGTCAAATTCTGTTGCTTCCCCCCCCCCCAACCCCCCCCACACACACACACACACACAAAGGGGAGGGGTGTGTGTAAATTATGATGGTGCATTTGGGTGACGCGTGTGTGTGTGTGTTGAAGAATCCCGCGCTTCCTGTGACTTCTCTTCTGCTAGATCGATCGATGTATAGATGATCTTCCACACAGACACAGCTGTAGTCTAGGATTAAATTGGTAACAGTACCAACTCCTTTTTACCTAATATTTAGCATTAAAATTATAGAGAACACACACGAAAGTGTGTTTATCAAGGGAAAACAGAGCAGTAGTCCGTATATGGAAGCTCTTCCATCATCTTCTTCTTTTCTTTTTCTAAGTAAGGCATCTTAAATCAGTCATATTGCTGGGAATCCGACAGAATCCTCAATTAGCAAGTATCGATTATAAGAGCAATCACGTACTAGTACGTTTTATATCATCTAGCGTTATGAATTGGACGACAATTTCGAAGAGAGTTGACCGCGGCCGGGAATCTTTTTGGGCATGGTGGTACTACGAAGCAAAGTACAAAAAGATATGCAAAACAATTTATAATTCCAGGATCTTATGGAAAGCAGAAACAGGGGTTAATTTAAAAAAAAAAAAAAAAAACCCAGAAAAAGGTTAAGGAAATTAGAATCCGATGCCAAAAGTACGAGGTATCAAAAAGCACCTGACATCTTCTCGAGGACAATGGGAACGAGGTCTAGCCGCTGACGTAATCTTCCTTTTAAGACTCCGCTCAGATGATGGTGATGATGATGATGATGATTGGACGACGGTGATAGGCACCTCTTGATGATCATGATGATGACGATGATGATCAATTTTGTTCCTCTCATGTAAAACGTTGTCTTCACAAATCGAAGACAAGGATGGCCGCCATTCCCCGCCGGAAGAGGAATTACGACCAGACCTTCCCGTCCCCGTCGCCCTGCCTCGCTTCCGCCCTCTGATCCCGCATGTTTCGGAGCCAGGCGGTGGCGCCGAAGCCACCAACAACCTTGCTTCTTCCTTGACCGTCGATGTTGAAGAGCATGAACCACAACATGCCATGAATTCCCGTAGGAACCTCATAACTTCACACACACACACACACACACACAAACACGTAAATCAAGAAAAATATACTCTACTATTCCCACTGCCGCTACTAACAGGAATTGAATTTGAAGGTCCTAATATAAAGGAAAAAAAATATCAGTATTAAAAAAGAAATAGTGTTAGTGTGCGACCGTGTGTGTTAAAAGTATGCCACTGGGGGCTTTGTGATTGTCGTCACAAAGATTCATATGGACATTGGTTTCTATCCATTTTTTTCCCCCTTTTGTGTGTTGGGTGTGTGTGTGTATCTATGTGTGTGTTGGGTGCGTATAATGACATGTACAAGTGGGAGGTTTTATAAGAAGAAGAAGAAGGAGATATGAGATATGGGGAGGGGCATAAAGGGGTGGTTGTGGCTTAATGACAATTACGAACATCAATTGCTTTGTCCTTCCTGGCTGCGTCTCCATCCTCAATCCACGTACTTGGATTTTGTTAACATTTGGCCACTTCACTTCACTTCATTGATTTTTGGTTTTACGATTATGTCCTTCCTTTACTGTTGGAGGTCCCATTCATTTGTCCATCCATGGCTAAGGTGTTTGCTAGCTATTCACTTTTATTTATTTATTTATTTATAGGCTGGAGGTGAAAAATCAGAAGTAAATTAGCTTTTTTAAGTACTAGTAATATGATAGATCAATGAAGAACGAGTATAGGAATCAGTTGGTCGCAGATAGATCCCGGTATTAATTGAATCGAAGTTCAGTTGTCATCGCCTGAAGAAATTAGTACTCCGAGTAAACGCTTCCATTTCCCCCGTGGGGTTTTCTATCCCACGTCGGATTGGGGGTGGGTTGTTTGGGTAGATAAATCCCTCGCAGGACTTCAAAAGTTGCCGACTTTTAAAATTATTGTGAGGATTAGATTTATTTGTCAAAAAAAATCTTACTTTCGTAAGAGAATTTAGGAAAAAGAAAATCAGCTCAGTGGGCTTGGGGGTAGTTATCCCTTAGGAGCAGGGCACTCTGTGGGATTTTCTATCCCATATCGGATTGGGGGAGTGCGTTGTTTGGGTAGATAAATCCCTCGCAGGATTTCAAAAGTTGCCGACTTTTGAAGTTACTGCAGGAATTAGGTTTATTTGCCGAAAAAAATCTTACTTTCGTAAGAAAATTTGGAAAAAAGTAAACGCTTCCATTTCTTTGGGCTGACTTCCACCTCAGCATTCTCAATTGGGTCACTCACTACCCATCCCTCAAAGAAAGAAACAAGTCGGTATCGAAAATTTAATTGCGAGAACGACCAATCCACCCCACAAAAATCAGAGGAGGAGTATACGTGTATTAGTTGTGAAATCTAATCAATTTATTTATTTTCTGGGGTTGGTTGGATGCGCAAGCAAATAGCAATATTCAAGTTTAACTGCCTCATCCTCAGGGAAGGGAAGGACAAAGGACAAAGGACAAACCCCACCTACTTTTAGCGACCACAGCCGTACAGCCGTCCGCTAGAACTAGCCACCAGGCGTAATAAAACTTTTCTTTAGCTCCACACGGAACATATTTAATAAAAACACCAAAAAGCCAGGGCTGACCAGTCGACAAATTAATAAGTTTCCTTGTGTTCCTCATTTCATTTCTCGCAGAAAGAACCTTCATTTTTATAGCTAAAGAAGTGACCATCCATTCGACAGTACATATGTCGATCTTATGCTGATGAATCAAGTCAGATTGTGGACTTAATGTCAAAGGACAGTTGTGAGAAAGCTATCTATCGGCGCCTAGCAAAATATTGTTGCTGCCATTGCGCCACCTCCACAACACTTCAACACCTGACAATATTGCATGTCCGGTTCCTGTCCTGGAAAATAATAATGCATGCACTTATTTAGAAAATATCGCCCAGCTTAGTAACTTTCAGGGCTTTGAATGGTCTTCCAATTTGCTTCTGCAACAGGGCAAAGAATTCCAATGCCATTTCTGAAACAGTAGTGGTCCATCATCTGCCAACTGGTCTACTATTTTCAGATGCCGGACAAATTTGGAATCCAATGTCGTGCCTGCCCCAAGAATACTCCCAAACCATTTCCTTTAGATCCAAACAAACTATGCAATCCTGTGAATTGCATACTCGTAGAATCAACATGCGAAAGAAGCACAAGACACGTTCACACCACACAAAAAGAATGAACTGAACTGAAACTGCGGCAGTTAGGCCACAATTTTAAGGTGGTGGACCTACAGACGTTTCTAAGAAGCCAAAAATACCTCCCAACATATAATAAGCTCGTTCAGCTACTGATGGACGATATTTACTGGTGCAAAAACTACATTGGAGGAGTTGCAAAGCCAATTCTCCACAGCCACCCTGAAGGGGACAGGGAAAACAAATCGATCCTTTCTCTTTTTTTTTTTTTTTTTTTTTGGAGGTATAAGCCACAGGTGTCCTATTTGCGACTAATCCTATCCAAGTCGGATCTATCCCTTTACAGAAAAAAGATTTTTCAACGTTGTTCTTTTCATTTTTATGGATTTCGAACATGATACCTCATCATTAAACCCTTTTCACTTGCATCAACATCCGTTGGCATTGATCTCTCCCGTTGGAGGTATAAGAAAATGATTGTCCAGGCAAAATTAGCAAATCAGTTTATCACGAGTATAAACTGAGATAAACTACCTTTCCAACAAACTTCACCCCGCACTTAAATCTGGAAATTGTAACAGGGACAAAAACATATCATAAGAAACAAGGAAATTCTATGGTCCCGAGTACTAGCATCTCTTTCGCAGCTAGCATGCACTTTAAACCGTGTCAATTGTGAAAAATTAGATTTTAATTGTGACAAGAAATGTTCCAATTCGGACAAATCTAGATATCAACAAACATATAGTTATCGGTAAACTTAATATCTGTTTGCGGAGGGGGAAAAAATTGATCTCTGCATCACACGATTTCCAACAGAGGTGAAACAGATTATGCAGAGCTATTGGCCCAAGAAGCATTAGCGTGCTGGGTCGCCTATGCAAGCAATCAGACACCCATGTAACGGCCCAAAACGGTAGACTGTTAGTGCCCTCCACAATTGAAACCAAAAATCCAGCATCAAATTTAACCCATCAACCACTTAGAACATGAAGTGATACTCCAACGTCACGCATCTTTACAGATGTTGATTCTTTGCGGTCATCTATGCTTAGAGATAATTCACACCAATATTCCACATAAGATAACAAAATAACTTTTTGGCAGAGTGCATGTCTAACCAAATGAAGCTTAATGTATAAGAACACTTCTGATTTACCCCCTTTCCCTATAAAAGACAAGCTTTCTAGAATTTAACTAGATTAGGCCATAAATAAGTACCAAGCTCATCAGCCATATAGCAAAAAGGTAAAAATGCAACTCCAAAAGCCTGTGAGTAGTGATGCCAAGTAGCAGTATAAACCAATATGCAATGCAAATTGTATTCTCCTAAGCTACATTGTTACAAGCTTAAGCAAAAAATGACCTCATCCAGTCGTCCAATTCAATAGTCAATATATATGACCAGTCAAAGTACGTAACTTTACTTGATCGGCAGTTTTAATTAAACCGAATGGAGACTATATCTCTTCGACACGCCATAAGATCAACATTCCCTCTGTATCAATCCAGAACAGTGCTATGTTTGAATTAAGGGATTCTTCAACTCTGGAAACGTGTGTTATTGACACCACGGGGGAACGAATTTTGAGGTGGCGGCAGAGTATTTCTTGGTCTTGCATATTCAGCGAAGATAACCCAGCCATCCAAAAACTACAAAAAGTAGATATTACAAAAGAAAAAAAATGAGACAAACATGTACAAGAAAAACTTTATCCTTCAAAATCCTTATCTAGAATCAGCAAGCTCTGTCAAATGGATAGCTAAAAGTTGGCCAAAGAACATCTGCTAGTTTGGATCAAGAATGCAGAATGTGATTATATTTTTGGCTTTGCTTTATCAATTACACCTTTGCAGTAACCAATGTAGGCATGCAATCACTGCGCCAGGAGCTCAAGTTGAACGACAAAAAACAAACAAATGAATAGGCTCAAAAGTAAGTAGGCCAAAGTTTCAGTGACCAAAAGCCCGCTTGTGGAATATTTAATCCCTGAACTTATCCATCGGTCAATGTAAAGGAAGCCAGAATATATTGTTGAATTATGGGGCACCAAACATGGTGTTGCTTTTTCTTAAAAACAAAAACCAATCCCAGATAATCCAAACTAACCTTGCCATCCATGCCCTCTATACCGGCAGCAGCATCTTCTAAGGATCCATATCTAACAAAACCAAATCCCTTTGAAAAACCAGATGCACGATCAGTTACCACTTTTGCTGAAAAAGGCAAGTAAATGCATGTTAATCTTCCATGTGGGATATTCTAAACCCCAGTTCTCCACTAGCGTGAAAAGAAAACATACCATCAACCACTTGACCAAACTTCTCAAAGGCGGTTCTGAGACCTTCAGTGGTTGTACGTTTGCTGAGACCTGAGAGCATTAAAGAAACAATAAATCATACCTTTACTGAGGCGTAGAAAGACACAAACACAAACACACGCAAAGATGAGCAACATAATTCATCAAATCATTAAAACTAAAATGAGAAAAAAAAAAAGGCAGTCCAGAAGCATCATGCATCTGTACCACACAATAATAACAAATTTGACGAGCCTCCACCCTCTCTTCCAAACTAAAAGAGGGAAAATCTTATTCTGGGAAAGGCAGAAGGACTCGACAATACAATACATGCAGACAGGAAAAGGAGAAGAAAAACTACATCCAGTTATAAAAGCACCTTAGAATCTTAAAAACACATTGAAAAAAGTCAGACTTTGCTCAATGGACAGTTTGAGGGTCAAGGCTCAAAAAAGAGGCAGGAGTTGATACATTTAACCAGAATTTGAGGGACAAGGCACAAAAGAAAAAGAAGTTTTAAAATACGAAACACAACTGCCAAAAACCAGATGTGGCTATAAAAGGAGACAATTGCATATTCAGTCCAAGTTTGCACAGATCATAAACTTATCAATATTGTCAGAATAAAAGCTTCAGACAACACAAGAACAAAAGATGGGAGCTTTGGAACAAAATTCACTGGAAATGCTATCGAAATTTGTCAGGCAAATTGTCTGCCAATTCAGACAGTAGACTATAAGCCAACTACAAACACTAGCTAGGCTGCACCAAATTATTTCTCATGGAAGTTTAACCAAGACTAAATTCAATTTTTCAAGGGCCTAGTTTCTAACCAACTTATCAGCTTCAACCGAAAATATTCATTTGGACACCTTAAATTCCTTGTTGCATCACAGAAAAGAACAAATTACTACAACATAAGCAGGCTAGGCCCCAAAAAAAAGTTGAAAATCAACGAATGAATTAGGCAAATAGCAACAACAAAAAGGTTCCAATCTTTCAAATCCAACAGCCCCTTAATCCAACAATCAGCTGTTCTTAAATTACCCTAGTTTCAATAATTTCTTAGCAAGTAAAACTAAACCCATTAACGGGTGCAGAACGATAAATCAGACAATGATATAGTAAGGAGAGAAATGGAAGAAGAAAAAAAGACTCATATTCAACAGAAATTGAAGAGGGAATCTTGCCGGAGACGAAGAGATTGGTGGAGGGCTCAGCAGGAGGAGGTTTCTCCGTTTGAGACTGCGGTAGATTGAATGGAAAGGTTGATGTGGAAAATAAAAGGGACCTCAGACCCCTCGGCGACGCAGCCGTGGCCGCCGTCGCAGCTGTCTTCGCCGCCGCTCTCAACGCCATCTCGATTTTTGGGGGGTTTAAGCTCTGCTAATACCCTGATACAGTCACTAGACAGGGTTTTAGCACGGCCCATGAGGTTTGGGGAAATGATGAGTTTTATAGTCATTACGACGCCGGCTGGCAGATGCAGCAGTCTTTGGAATATATATATATATTTTTAACAGTCTGTGGATTAAAAATTAATATCCAAAAAATCTTCTAATGGGCCATAAATGAACTTCAAGAACACCCTTTTAGGCCCAGTAAGAGAATGTTTGTGGTGAAGGCCCACTTTATATTTTCCCCTTTCTAAGCATTAATAATTTGCAACTCATTGTTTATGGAATTATTTTTCTCTGATTTTTGTAGGTAAAGTAAATTTTCTTATGCAGCTTCACAAGATAACATAATTTTGATCTTTAAAGAGATCGGTTTGCATCTGTAAGAAAATAATACACAACTGTAATATCCCTATGAGGAGAACGTTTACATCTCTTATGATAAAAATTTGTAAGAGTTGTGAAATTTGTAAATTGTACCCAAAAAAAAAAATTGCAATTTGTTCTCCTGCCCGAATCTCGTAAAATCATTAAATCAATCACTTCTCCTAATGGAACAGTTCTGCCATCCCCTTTGCAAAGCCTAACAAAGAACATATGGAGATGAAATTCAAATTGCCTGTATTTCGAGTTTCGACCTACTAATAGCAAATACCTTCAGTTGCAACTTCAGAATGACTGAAATGGGTATGAATACCATAAAAATACTCATCACCGACGCTCCGTAATTCCGATGCGCAAGTCAAGGACATCAAGGTAATATAGAGAAGAGCTATCTTTAGTAGAAAGAACAGCTCTAACAAGCTTCAATGACGGTGAAGGATAGCCAAGATGACCGCACTAAGACACGATTTGAAGTATAGGTGACTATTGCTTCCAAAAAAAAAAAAAAAAGTATCCAGCCGAGAATTATGGTAAAGGAGGAAACTAAGAATCGATATCTTCAATTAATTGACGTTTTAAAGGACTTCAATTAGACCAAAAGTACCAAATTCAGTTCTTTTTCATCTCGAATACAAAACAATCCGGTTGTCTCCTTGTCAACCAAATGGATGCTATAGTTCAATCCGGTATTCATCATCTTCTTCATCATCGAAAATTAGTGCTGCCGAAACCATTTGAAGGACCATTTTGAGTTGGTGGAGAAGGATTTCTTGGTCTTGCATACTCTGCGAAGATAACCCAGCCATCCAGAAACTACAGAATAGAAGTTAAAAGAGAGCAATTGTAAGTAAACTACACATCAGCAGGAAAATATTTGTCATTCAACTAGAAGCCTAATTGACTTTGGACTGAGAACAAAAAGAGCCTTAACTAACTGCATGCTCTGTCTGCCAAGCGAATTCTTGAAATAACAACCTTAATAGAAAAAGTTCAGTATTGAACTCCATCCTTTTTTCGGTTACCTTTTTTCCCCTCTTGTGTCCTGCTTTAGACTCCAGCTTGCTATTCCTTTTCAACAAGGGTAGCTTAAGGCATTTTGTTCAATGTACACTCTAACAGCAATAGCAGCATCTTAGAAGTGCTCTTGTGCTTTGTTCTGGGAAAGTGTCTTATTCCTGTTACTTAAATTGTTGAATTATTGATGTTACGTGAATAGTAGAATTATCTAGAACTTCTTGAAGAAAACCGTATCCTAAAAGTCACTACCATCACTTTCAACAACCATTCCCACTCTTTCACTTGATTGCTACTTTCTCTTCTTACTGATTTTCTTTGCATTTTGCAGCACCAGGGCCACCACTTGGCCAGACCATCAACATAGCAAATCTAGACACCACTTGAAGTAGCAAACACAAGTAAAAACCCAAGAGAAACAAATGAAATAACAGTTCACACTGTTTAGGAGATTCAATGTGTTTCTAATTAATTTTTCCTACCCTAATCAATTATCACCTATGACGGCAAGCACATCCAAGAATCAGATCCAAGGTGAGGAATGAAGATTTCTAATAAAGGAAAATGTCAACTGTAGCTATACCATAGTAAACTTGCTCAACAAGGAAACATTTTATACAATAGAAGAAGTGCTCTAAGTGAAAACATTCAGGAAATTTCTTACTGCTTCAATCGCTTCTCTCATCTCCAAATTAGAGATCCTATGATAATATTATCACCAACAGAACCCTTTCCATTTATTTTGATTCATAATTCAATCCATAGTTCCAAAGAAAAAAAAATCCCTAGTCCATAAGACGTGTGTAACTTTTTCTCCACTTCCAAAACCATCCTTGACAAGGCTTCTTCCTCTACTTAATAAACACATCCAAGCAAAATGGGATGCTTACAAAAAGATAAAAGTCCAGTTCTACCAGAGGATGTTGGATCATATTTTTGGCTACAACACAAGGAATTCTCTGTGAAATTAAAACAAAAAAGTGCTGATATTGTGTCAACTGACCTGGCCATCCATGCCCTTAATACCAGCCTCAGCTTCTTGTACAGTTGCATATCTAACAAAACCAAAACCTTTTGAAAATCCAGACACTCGATCACAGACCACTTTTGCTGCAAAAGGCAAAGAAATATATCATGCTCTGTGTGAGGCTATTACGCAGAACCAATTGTCTAACAACCTGAAATCCAAACTTACCATCGACCACATTTCCGAACTTCTCAAAGGCACCTCGGAGACCCTCATTAGTTGTACGTTTGCTGAGTCCTGGAAGTGTATAATATTGTCATGCATTTCAGACTCTCCAGCATATCACAGCACAATTAGATGAAACACAACAGCGGATTCTGGTTATCATCGGAAAACGAAATCGATTGACCTGAAATGCATCCTAAGTATCCACATTGCCTATCATTTGATCCTACTATCAAAAGGATAGCCAGCTACAACACATAAAATTTCCAAAGAGTTAAAGAAAAAATTAAACAAAAACAAGGGAAGAATGCCGATTGATTGATCTCATCTGCAGTTAATTAACTATAGTATCTCCAATTAATAACTTGATTATTTACATTTGACTGCGGCATGAGATAGGAGTTTTGTCCGTGAGCATGAACCTAAGAAACAACATTATTAGTAAAATTAATATTGAAAATCATGAATGACGCATATAAATGGAAGCTCTGGTATATAAATTGTAAAGTACAAGCTCTGCTTAATCATTTCTGAGAAAGTAAAAGGGGAAAAAATAAGGGCATTAAACAAACAGTAATAATACTTTAATGCTTAACTAAATAAGTAAAGAAGCAAAGTTAATTTGGCAAATGACAAGAGATAAAGAGTAGCTACCGGAAACGAAGAGATTGGTGGAGGGTTCAGCAGGAGGCGGCTTCTGAGCAGGGGACGGTTGATTAAATGGGAATCTTGACGTCGAGAATAGAAGAGCCCTAAAACCGGTGCTAGGCGCCGCGGCGGCCTTCAACTTGATAGCTGCTGCCTTCATCGCCATCAGAGGTTTGGGCCGGGGTTTAAGCTCTGATTTCGACTGATTTCTCAAATGAATATGATGAGCAGCAGGGCTTTAGCCAGATTTCTGGCTTTTATTATCACGTTACGACGTCGGACTGATATGGTAACGAAAAACAATTCTGCAGATTTCTGGTTTTTTTTTTCGCACTTTCCTGCAGTTGCGCGAAGGTGGATCAGTGAGAAGTAGACTTTAGAAACCTCTTCATATGGGCCAAATGCAGATTTGGGCTGCCAACACTTTTAAGAGTACCATACAGTATTAAATTAGAAAACTAGGGAGAATTAACTTTCTTAATGTATTTACTTAGAAAATCTTATAAAGTTTTGTAGAAAATCACCATTTGATTACGAGTAAATCTTATATACATTGACAGTATATACACTATTACTGTTGAATCTATGACATATATGCAAAAGTTGAATTTTAAATTCAAATATTACATATTTATCATTTATCCAACGCTGACAGTATATACACTGTTAGTGTAGAAAAGATTGATCCTTTGATTACTATTATTGGTGTCATTACTATTATTATGACAATTTTAAATAAGTTTTTCATTGATCTTAAAACGTGATTTACCATCGAAAACATGACTTGTTATGAACTTTTACAATTAAGTAATCTGCTATATTTTCTGACCTCATGTGGTCGCATTTTTATTTACCTGAGAGGTTCAATAGGGAATTTTACGTTTTATGAATGTCGATGTTGTGAAAATCGTAAGAGGATTCTCACCCTCCAATCTTCGTCCCGTTGAGTGCAAAATCGGTCCGAGACAGGCTTCAATGGTTTTTTGCCTTGACATTTTTTTTTTTTATAAAAAAACTCATTCGTTTCATTTTCTCTTCAGGTGGAAGCGGGCCATTGGTTGGACCTTTATAATGACAAGTTCTAAGGACACACACCTGCAATTTAGGAACAATTATTTTGCATATGAAAGAATCATTTGATAGGAGATTGTAACAGTTAATGGGCGGTTATGTGCAGTTTGGATGGTTAAGGTGAAAATCAGTTGTGGAAAAGTTGGTTGATAATATGGGCAACACATATGATTTTTAGATAGTAAAGGTAAAATTAAGTAATTATAAGGGCAAAGTTGAAATTATAAAAAGTGATAGAAAATGTTTATACCAAACTCATGGCTCTTCCTTCATACTCAGTATAAATAATTTACAGACAAGTTTAGCAATACTTGCATTTTATAGCATGAGACTGAATGTCGTATCACTTGGTACCTTTTTTTTTTCTTTCTTGGACTAATATCTCTTTGCCCCTCTCAATTAAAATAATAGGCACTTTACCTACTTCAAATATTCTGTTTAGGCAAGGATTTTCTTTGAAAATGCAAAAAAAAAAAAAAAAAACAAAAGGTGCAATGCTTAAATATGTTAACGATTTTACCCTTGTGTGTTTCATAAATAACTATAATTCAATAAGAACATTTATTGAGAAAAATGGATAGCTTAGATGTGTTGATAATTTTAGCCTTATGTTGTTGATAAATAATGTACCTTTGTGCTATTGATAAATAATGGTGATTTATAAAAGGACATCTATTAGGGAATAGAAGCTGTATTTAGCACTGAAGTTTTCGTCATAAACAATACATATTCAAAAGGTGTTGAAATTTTGAAAAAATATCAAAAAATTGGTGATAAAATCTAGATCAAGTATTTGTCAAATGAAAATTGATAAAATCCAAAGTTTGGTACAGACAGTTTGGAGGTAGATATTCAAATTCTATTATTAAATTCCCGATTAAGGTTTGGTAAAATAATTTAATGTGGATGCTAAAATTCGATTACCGAATTCTTGACTACTGAGATCGAGTTATCGAATTTTATGCGTTGATATATATTATTAAATATTACATACTAATATATACCATGGACTAATCTATTTATATAAAGGTCTTATAAATTATAACTATGATTCCATAAGATCAATTTGACAAAATATAAAACTACAACAACATAAGAGCAGAATTGTGAACATATTTAAGCAATCTATTTTTTTTGTTCTTTTTTCAAATGAAATGCTTGACACAAGCACCAAACGGAATATTCTCAACTCTCAACCTATTATTTTCATTACGGGGGGCTATTCCCCATTTTCTCGGGAATAAAGTGTTTTTAACCCTTTTTTAATTCAAACTTCTTTGAGAAGATGAGTCGACCGAGTGCTAACCGAGCCAACTCAATGGCTAATCTTCCGGAATCCGGAAGCAATTTTGACTCCTCAGAACGCATGCCGCAGAGGTTGTAATTCAGCTTTTGCATTTCTTGACTAGGGTAAATTATCCCAACATCAACCTACAGGCGGCACTCGGGCTGCAAAGGGTTTAGGAAAAAACCTTTTATTTTCTTTTGGGGACAAAAGTTTTAGAGCCAATATGCATTTTCTAGGAATTCCTTGCAGCCTCAGAGAGAACAGCTCTTTACTACAGACGTTCTTCATACTGCAGCGTGCAACAATCAGTCACCGGCTTGAATTACATTAGGTGCACCACAGTGTACCCAGTTTTCAAAGTACTATTAAGCCAACAAATTGAACCAAATATGGAACATTCATCTAATAAGAACCGCTGAAACAAAAATCATAACCAAAGATCCAACCAAAATTTAGTGCTATACTCTTGCAATGACAATGTCAACATCTGAACTGAATAGGCAAGTCTCTCTAGAACACAACACAACGGAAAATGATAACAAAAATAAAAATCTCTGCATCCTTTAATTCGCTTAAGCCTTATCAGCTTTGGCAGCTGTAGCGGCAGCTTGACCTCGGAGACGACCAGTCCTACGTGCGGCAATAAGACCAACCTTTTGACCAGGTGGTGCATCACGGCGAACTGTGCTAGCATGACCAATATGTTGATGGTTACCACCACCATGAGGATGTTCCACAGGATTCATAGCAACACCACGAACCTTAGGCCAGCAGTTCCTCTTCACGCGGTACTTGTGGTAAGCATTACCAGCCTTAAGAAGGGGCTTCTCAGTACGTCCACCTCCAGCAACCTGACCAATCATAGCACGGCACCCACTGGGCACAATCTTCTTAGCTCCAGATGGAAGCTTGATCCTGTCAAAATAACCAGCGACAATATGGGGATGAAGGCCAGAAAAGGATTAAATGTCACTTCCACAACTTAAGCAAGTTAACAGCACAATGAAAGCAGAGAGTCTTCCTATTATCTGACAGCCAAGGCAAGAATAATAAACTGTGTCGCTTACAAATCAGTCTGGCAAATACGCTGATCAAACACTTCCGCAAAATGAATGATTTTCAACCTCTATATACTCAAAAAATTCACCAATCCAACCCTTTAACAAAGAAAGTTACGAGCATAAAAACTGAAGTATTGAGGAATAAAGCAGCACAAATAAAGTGGGACTGAGTATAGCACAAATATATAGCAGGCGACTAATATAAAGAGACACACACTTAACAAAGAAAGTTACGAGCATAAAAACTGAAGTATTGAGGAATAAAGCAGCACAAATAAAGTGGGACTGAGTATAGCACAAATATATAGCAGGCGACTAATATAAAGAGACACACACTACAGCAAAAGAGCAAACAGAAGTATGACCATAATTATCAAGTACCTACAACAAGTGGTACATATTGTGCATAGGAATATTATCTAAACCATTTACCACTTCAATAACGCAAAAACTAACGAACTTCCAAGCAACCTATCTAACAAAGTTGAACTAGAGCCCGATACAACAATAGACTTTGCCATCCAGACAAACCCTTAAAACATAATGTCTAACGTCAACCATCTCATTGAATACCATCACAGATAAAGAAAAATCAGAACAAAGATAAAACCTACACGCTTTCCTCATAAAAACCAAATAACAAGTAATTATGCATACACTAATCACAAAAATCTATTCCATTCTTTCCAAAACCATCAAAAACTCGTGCAGAAAAACCACCCAAATCCATCACCTTCGAAGCATTTCACACAAACGTATTATCAACCACGAGCAAGCCTACAGATCAACCATCTACCCAGAAACAATACAGATATATTCAATACCTAGTGGTTCCGTTATCAGGGTTGTGACTGATAACGATAGCATAATCACCAGAGGCTCTAGCAAAGACACCACGGTCACCCATCTTATGCTCCACGTTGCAAACCACAGCTCCTTCAGGGATGGATCTGAGGGGCAAAACATTTCCGACCATCAAAGTAGCTTTCTTCCCGCAGTAAACGAATTGCCCAGTAAACATTCCTTCGGCGGCAACAAACAACTCCTTCTGTTGCTGGTAACGGAAAGGGTGGCGGAAACTGACACGGGCTAACGGGGCACCGCGACCCGGGTCGTGAAGGACTTCGGTGACGACTCCTTTCAAGTAGCCGTTGCGCTCGCCGAAGTCCAGAGAACGGAAGCGGGCGGGGCCCTTGCGGTGGTGGGTGTGGGATTTGAAGACGGAGCATCTTCCCTTACGTTGAGCTCGGATCACACGACCCATTTTGGGGGTTCGGGTTGAGGGGACAGGGGAATGGGGCGGCTGAGGGAGAAGTTGGAGGAGCAGAGGGGAGTGAAAAGCAAAGTTCTGCCTAGGGTTTTAAGTGCAGAAAATGTATGGGATGCTTAAAAGGTTAGGGTTGCCATAGTGGGTGGTTGGGTTTAAGTGATGGGCTACCTTCAACTGGATTATCTCAGCGTGCGAACATAGGCCCATATCCATATGTATACAGTGTTGAGAAGGAGGTTTTACCGTTTTAGTCTAAAGCAATGTTTATGAAACCAATTCAACCCTTAAATTGAATGGATTTAGACCTTAATGTTCAAACATATTTAATAACAGAAAATTAGACATGGTAATTAATTAAGTAAGGATTAGCTTTTATATACTAACAGTGTATTGAATTTTTTACACTAGCACCTATTGAATTTTTTACACTAACAGTGTATGTGATTTGAATTCATATTATTTGACACAATCTAAATCTGCAAGTGTAAAAAAAATTATACACTGGTAATGTATAACAAACTTACTCATTAAGTAACTCTAAATATTGGCAAAAAAAAAGTAACTCTAATAAATTGTTTAGGCAAAATTTAATTAAAAACATAAGTGATAAGCAATTTACTTGTCACTTAATACAAAATACGTTATATTCAAATGCTAGGATTTCATTTTTTTATTGATTTAAATTTTAAATTTTAATTTTATCAAGAGCATCTTAAGTGTCTCATTGAGCTTTGAACCCCGTCCTTTTTTCTGGATTTTTTTTTCAAATTTTATACCTTTTGATTAGCTGGTTTAAAATATATCCATTTATTATGTCTCATTATTTCCAAACTTAGGTTGTAAATTTGGAAATGCAAATATGAAAAAAAGGAAACAAGTACTATTTAGGCATTATTGTACCAATACTAACAAAGACAAAAAAAAAATCCTACAAAAAATACAACAAATACATGTATATTGAAAATTAGTTATTATTAAGGAAACAAATAAATATATCATTAATGACTTATAATCAAACAAGAAAAGGTCCACCAATAAAGCCAAAATGGACATAACTTTCTATAATAAAAAAATTAAGAAAAAAAATGATCTTATGTAGGATGGCAATGAAAAAAAAAAAAGGTTTATTTGATTATTAAGTTATGATTTACGTGTAGAAGATTACCCTTCTTTAAGCGCAGCTTTACGAAGGAGAATGATTAAGGTGAAAAAAAGCCTTTTTTGATTTTATTCCCTATTTAATAAATTTAGATGCAAATTGAATAAATGTTTTAGTAATGGTAATCAAAGGGAGGGGAAAGTTTATTTACAAAGGAAAACCCTTCCTCACGTGCATTGAGTTTTTTGTATGATTGATACTGTGATAAAACTTAAGGAACCAAAAATGATTATGAAAGAGACAAGAAAAGGTCCACCAAGGGGAGCTAAATGGACCTAACCTAACCTTCCACAAAGAAAAATATGAAGAAAAAATCGATTTTATGTAGAATAAAAAGAAAAAAATAATTTATTTGATTATCAAGTGATGGAAACGAAAAAATGTATAAGTCGATTTAAGACGGAGACCTCTCCCACGTTTGAAGCTAAGAAAGGAAGAAAATAATTTGCTTTTTGTGGTGAATGTAATATTGACATCAAGAATATGTTCTCTCGCTTCATTTGTAGCTTTCAACGATTGCTGAACTGATGGCAGTCTCTAACGTATTCCCGGATCAAGAAGCAAGTAGTGCTGAGACTGACGCCGACATTTTCTCCGTTCTTCTCATTTGGAGCAATTAAAATTTTGGTCTTTTGTAAATGAACGGTTGGGCGACGGTCCGGAGAAATTATGTGAAGTGGCTTCGTCTTTACCCATTAACGTGTCCAACAAATTCATTGTCTATATATAAACTTCCACCCCACCGAGGCCCTATTGCTGTCTGGAGATAACTGATAAGAAAATTTTCCCAGATTCTACCAATTATTAAGAGCAGAGGATTTATTACGCAAAGAAAGGTGCACGAATTGTACGAACTTTTCCAGTATGCGCGTATATAATAGCCTAGAAGCAAAAAAAGATGGGCTTGCAATTTGGATGCTGACATCTTCTTATCCTTTTATGTCCAAATCCTTTCAGTTTTTGCACAAATAGCAATTCATTCCAATGAAAACATGGTTTGCTAACGACCTAATTAAGCTGCCTGACTCCCTTCTTCAGCCTTAATCTCCCCTTAGTTTATGCTTTTTGACATGAACCACATGTTTTAGATGTCAATAAAAAAAAAAGGGTTGCTGGTGATTTCAAGAACTAGACCGTGATGAAACAGCATTTCAAAGTTTCAGCCCAAAAAGACACACACACACATATATATATATATATATATATATATATGTAGTTCATTTGAGAAGTTCAACATTTACTGTGGTATTGGATAACAAATTGATGAATTTTAAATGTCTGCCCCTTCTTTTTGTCATAATCTGATCTTTCTTTTTTCAACAGAAGATAAGAAGGCGGATTCAATTCAATTAGCTATCTAAACTTGAAAGCCGCCTGATTGCTTAATCTTGACCTGCTTTCGCAAGGGGAAAACTCTGGCGTCCACGTGAAGTTTTGCTCATCCTAGTCGGAGACCGTCTCAGCATTTTTGCTCAAGAAAATTATGTTGACCTTTCCTTATGAGCTTCAAAACGTTGAAGAACTCCCTTTAGTCATGAAAGTTGATAGTTAAAATTATAATGTAATCTTTCAGGTAAAAGAGTCTTTATTATAAACCTCAACGCATGTTGGTGTTTATTCAAAGAGTAGTCTGTCTATTGGTAAGTGCATATATGGTGGAAACTGACATTATACTCCTTAATCACGGTTGCCAAAAGATTTCCGCTCCAGGAACTATGCTGAAGTTGTTTTCATAACTTCAAGATTCTGTTTTTTTTTTTTTGTCCCTTTCTTCCCAACACTTCAAAACACTACTGGATATTAAGATTTGTTTGGAAGTTATAGTCCACATCATAGCGTGCAAGGAAAAGGGAGAGATAGCTTCAACTGCCAACCCTTCTAAGCCACCAGGGCCTACTCCCAGAATAACTTGTAGTGTCAGAAGAAAATGCCTAGTGTCGCTTTCGTTTAAATTTCTTGGCTTCAACAACATTTTCTTCTTCTTTACAACAAAGCCTGGACGCCTTGTCATATGATTATCTCACTAGCTAAATATTGTGGGATAACTACACCCTACCTCTTATATATACACTCCAGCACCTTATTCATTCCAAAACACAAACCAATCAATTTCATCAGTTAATATTCTTTTTTTGACTCAAAAAAAAAAAAAAAACTCGCCAATGAAATTAGTTTTGATTGTTTTCTATTTAACATGTCTATTTCTCAACTCAGAATCCATCAGCCGTGATGATTTCCCGGATGGCTTTACCTTTGGAACTGCTTCTTCAGCTTACCAGGTGATCTTGTGTGACTTCTATAGTTGCTAATTCCCTTCAAAATTCTGTTTCTTCTATGTTGCAAGAAGAAGAGGCTTCATTAATCAATGAATCACTAAGTCATCTAGTGTGTGTGTGCTGTGTGATAGTTTGAAGGAGCTGTGGATGAAGGAAACAAGGGACTCAGCATATGGGATGCTTTCATTAAGCTACCAGGTACCAAAGGACTAAAAAAGCTTCTTTTGATACATTAGGAGTGGAAGGAATGGTGAGGGAAACTCTACTTAGGCGTTGTTTGTCTTGGGAAATGGTAGACCTTGCCATTGGTCCAACTCCTTGCTCTTTTAACTCAAATGGCAATCCCACGGGCTGATGAATAATCCCCTGTTTCTGTCTGAGTAGGTAGAATTGTGGATTTCAGCAATGCAAATACTGCAGTCGATCAGTATCATCGATTTAAGGTGAACTTCGAATACACATTCACTCGTAATTTGTAAATGCTGGATTGTTAGTCTGAGGATCACCTAAATCGTTCTTCATTCTTCTGTGGTCCTTCAATATTTTTTGGCCCCTTCAAGTTTTAACTTCCTTTGGCTTCATGTAATTCAGAAAAAATTGTGTGCCACCGGAAATGATGATGCAAGATCAACTTTTTGAGAAGCCAAAACAAAGTAGAATCGTCACCCGCACATCATAGAATGGCTCTGCAGCTGATGTACACATTGGCTGCATTACATTTTGCATGCATGCTCTAGCATCATCAGTTCCCTAAAATAAGTGCTACCAGAAGAAAAACGAAAGAAAAAGGAAATGGTACTATAGGGTCAAGAAATCTTTTTTTTTAAGATAAGCGCTACATCCCACATCCAGAATCATGAAGATAAGAGCTTAAATTTGGACAGGTGTTGCCCAATTACTTCATAATACTGCAACAAATAAAAAGTAGGAATATCACG